>NW_027412533.1:17598372-18139268 GCF_025532065.1 Leptinotarsa decemlineata
GATGCATAAGCTCTACAAAGGGTACCCTGGAACCTATATATGCAGTTTATATTATGGAAAATTGAGTAAGGAAAATGTTAATGATGGATAGGTATTGGATTTTCAAAGTGAACTATTTCATTAGTTTCCTCAACTCCAACACTGTGAAATGCTTTCTTTCGACACATGTTTCTCTCATTCTTCGGGCGTCAACAGGAGATGATTTGAACTAATAATTATTCCCACACAGATTATCTAGTCTAATGTTTCGTGGTGAAAGCATATCAAAATTGTGATGTGAAAAAAAAATTCGGTCATGAACTCGGAAGAAGAATAGGTCAAGCAATGAAAGATCACCGTTCTACCTCTTGTTTGATAGAAAGATATTATTGCTATTCGACGTGGTAATGCTGCTTCGGTTCTTGGAACTATTCCTCCTTCACATAATTTTGATGAGATCGTGCATTGCCCTAATTTCAGTACGGAACTGAAATCTCTTCGAAACAAGCCGAGATATGTAGATATTCATCAGTCTTCTATCAAGATTAATTCGTAAGTGAATGATCCACCTTCTTCTTTTTCAGTGCGGTCAATGGACTTAGGTCATTCTTGTCCCCCAAATATGAGTTGCAGTCCTAGTGGTTCTGGTTCCCTTTCAGTGCAAGAGCTTCATGAAGCAAGAGCCGAATCGATCCCTCTACGAAACCCTTATTCCTTGGAAGGATCGATCGCAGCTTGAGAAATGGTTCTTATGCAGATTATTTGAAACATGTTCTTCTTTACGAATCAGTAGAGAGTGGTCCTGAAAACCTTGAGAAGAAAATTGGATTAGATAATTTAGGAAACACTTGCTACATGAATAACATTTTACAAGTGTTATTCATAACGAAGAATTTCAAAAACGAGGTTTTAATGATGAATGAGAACAAGAATGTTTCCTATTCATTAACCGAACTCAAACAGCTGCAGTTTTGTAAGATTGTATCATCTTTCCCTCCAACCGATTTCCTGAAGTCTTTGAAGTCTACTAGATACTCGTTAGGACAACAAGAGGATTGTTCCGAATTCTTGCGGTTCTTGTTGAATAGTCTTCGTGAGCAAAACGATAGCAGAATCAATACTCCTGACCGCTCTGGATTGAATGATTCCGTACAGTCTATCTTGACTTGTGTTTGTGAATCTTTTGCTGGAAAAATCCTCACTAGTTTTCTTAGTAGTAAATGTTTAAGAGGTAGCGAAATCGAATGTGAATTTCTGGAACTCCAACTAGAGTTTCCTAATATGACTAATAACCAGTCCGTGCAAATCTTATTGATAAATCATCTGAGAATGGAACTTTTAACAGGTGATGATCTACTGTATTGCCAAACATGCGCCAAACTAACTGACTGTTATAAGGAAATAAGTAAGCTGAGGCACCAGTCAATCTGACAATAACACTGATGATCTTCAAACATGACTCAACCTCTGACGTAAGCACCAAACTCTTACGAAGGTTCGAAATAGATGAACACTTCAATCTCGCAGACCACTATTATAATATTCATGGCGTTGAATTTGGTCATTATTACGCCTTGGTCAAAGACGAAACGGACTGGTTTAAGTTTGACGATAGTCGTGTCACGAAGTGTTCTGGCGATGTATTGAATTTATTGGAGCCTCTGGAGATACCCTACATTTTATTTTATGAGAGAGAGGACATTGGCAGATCAAGATCTTTAGATGATGGTTCGGGTTTTTCCGGATTTTCCTGCAATTGAAAAAGCAAATGCGCCACTGGAATCAATGAAGTCGCCCCGGAGCACCAATTAATTTTTATTGGTGTTTCATAATTTAATGATTTGTATGCTTATCAAACATGTCTCGGATAATTTTCAGAATATTCGATCTGAGGTTCTGCTACGACCAAAAAGTAGCGCAGATCGGTAAAGTATCTAGTTTGTTAATTTCAGCAATCAGATTGATTCATGTCTTCATTTTATTTGTTATATCAGTAGGATGTTCAAAATCAGGCATTATATATGGTAAAAATGTAACTGATCGGTATTTGTAGAAAGATATTATTGCTGGTCCTCATTGAATCAGTAGCACCGTATTTCAGTAGCACAGTATTTGTCTGTTTTTATGGTTGTCTATTCCCTAAAGTGAACTAACAATAGCTCAACTGATTTAGGAGCCGTTTTTTCACTTATGTATAAGTGTCACTTATAATTTATTGTTTGATTTATTTCAATTCATTCATTACTAAGAAAGTTATTTCGAAAAAGAAATCACTTGAAACAATTTTTTTTGGGAATACTATGAAAATTCCATTTCGTCAGTTCGGACTTCCATTGTCTAATATGATATAAATTGATTTGAAATCCCTGAAAGAGTGTAAAAAAACCACTGAAGCGGAGAGAGGGAAAAGAAGATAGGTGAAAGCAGTCGAATGACCTATAAATAGTCATCTCGAAGGAATAAGTGCAGTTATCAACCGAAGACGATTGTGGATAGTAACAATCGAAACATCGTGAAGTAACTTGCTTTGGAATCTTAATTTTATATTTTTAATTTTCATTTCTTGTTGATATTTTTTTAATTTTTCAGCTCGTGTTAATAGTTCAATTTTTTTGTTTGTTGCTTGTATGTTATTTCATAGTAATTTCAGTTTTTTGCTTAATAAAATTGTTTTTTCAGCTGATCTTTTCAATTTTTTTGCAGACTCTCTCAGAGATTTTAAATCAATTCATATCATATTAGACAATGGAAGCCCAAACTGATGAAATAAATGTAACACAAAATATTGTCAACCACCTTCAAATTCCGTTCAGTTGATTTGGCTGAAACTCTGGTTAAATATATTCATAGTTTGTGTAATGATTTTCTCATTAATCAAAGATAGGTAAATAAATAAGAACGTTTTGCTTTCAAAGAATTCGAGTACGAAGTCGCAGGAAACAGTTAGCCATTCATATACCAAGTTACTATATACCAAGCCATAGGAAATTCCATCCACTGAAATGGGTCCATTTCTAGAATACATCTCTTTTAAAGAAACAATAGCTTTCTACCTTGACAGATACTAGAGCGTTCCTGTATACGGTGTATATTTTAATTTCGCCTAAATGAGAATGTTTATGATCGAAATTAGTTATTTCGGATAAGTTTTTTTTCGATTCGAGTAAAACATCGAATTGGTATTCGTTTGATCCATCTAGCTTTCTTCTCTGTATTTATCTGCTGTCTAATAATAAAAAAACTTGAAGACCCTTGAGAAACAAACATCCTTCATGGTATTTCTTCACTGTTGGATAGGTGAAAAGGAAATCTTTGAGAATCACCATAGATGCTGGAAACATTCGAAAATTGGACAATTATAAAATCTAAATTCAGTTAAATATCGATCATTTTAGCTTAGCCTTTAGAATTGGGTTGCGCAGAAGTATAACATAAGAGCATCAGAAAGTTAGTACAAAAACTTTGCGTACAAAAACTTTGCGTACAAAAACTTTATTCTTGATGAAGAAAATTTCAGAATTTTCAACGAATACTGATGAAACATCAACCCTTTTAAAAGTTCATGACGTTTTGTGACTGTCTCCATGCCATCTAAAACTCCACTAAGTTAGTTTATGCTGAAATTCAAGAATACGTCACCAGAAAGAGAAATGTGAATTTTACAATTTTACCAGTTTGATGGATATTGTGTGATTTTAAAAAATTCTTAGCGGGTAAATAGAAATTCATTATGAATATTTGTAACATTAAACTATATTGTAATTACGTTGGAGGAACTTCGCTTCTTTCTCTGATACACAATAACTCATCCATTTATGCATCTCACAGGCCATGCCATAATCCAACTGTAAACATTCAGGCCACATGAAAGTGCACTTTTTTTTTCAAATTTGTTCTTGTTAAAGACAGCGTTATCAAAAATTTTTATTATTAATCCACTTCATGAAGTTTAGCGCATCGACACTGCGCTATCCAATATCGGAACAAATATCCAACACCTCGGTGCAACATTCACTTAGTTATTTACATCAAAAGTTACAGTTACAAAAGAAGGTAGCAGCAACAGAAGCGTAATTTACCCAGTTTCAATAAATTTAAGACGTATGACACGTGTAAAATGCAAACACGTCACAACCGTTTAGAAAAAAGTTCATGAATCAGTTCAGACTTCACTGTTTAAAAAATCAATTTGAAAATTATAAAATTGAAATGCAGTTTTCTCATCTCATGAGTAATATTTCTTTTGAGATTTCCCATCTCCGTGCCATCACCCGCTGATCCAATAATAAATAAATCAAATAGTCCCTAGTATACGTTACGCAAAATTTGAGAAAAACCAAATGACGCATGAATAGGGGCTGGAACAAGTAAAGATCGGTATCTGGCGAACCTTCTAGATTGAGTGTCTATTGTTGAATTACTTTTGCTTCTTTTTCCCCATTTAGAAAATAAATGTTTCTCGGGGTCGAATGAGTTAAGATATTACCATCACGATTGAACTGGCTATGTGGATAATAGTTATTATATATCTGATTGATGATTCATTCTGAGAAAACAATCAATTGTGAAGATTGCTACTGATTATAGTGAGCCTCATAAAAATGGAGTCATTCAGGAGAAATATGAAAAAATGTATTGAATTGATCTTGAAAAAACTCATTTTCTGCATTTAAAAAGAATATACCATAGCAAGCATTGTTTTTGCGGGTGTATTATATTTAACTGTCTCGCTCATCAACAAATGTCGTTTATACAATAGGTTGATGGATGTAGTTACCACGGCTACAATAGTTGTACAATAAAGCATTTTACTCTTAGAATTTTACTTCTTTCGCTTAATAATTTACCACAGGGAATGTCTCCAGTTTATAATCTTCCATAATCTGGAAAATAAATGAATCTAAATTAGCAGAGAATCTGCTGAAGTCAGATGAAGGACTTGAGCAGATAACTTCTTCTGAAGAGTCTAATTAGTCAGTAACTTATCAGTTTTGCCTATGGCATAAAGGAAATTGTTGGGAAAATACAATTCGTATAACGTTCCTTACAATGGCTGACGTTTTGGAAAGTACTCTTTTCATTCTCAAAATCTGAATATTAAGTTAAAACCTTATCAAATTTTATTATTCACACCTAACGAAATATAAAGCATAAATCATTCATTATGTGATTGTTTTTGTGAGATAATATACATGTAATACAGATGCACTGTATTACAATTTCAATAGTTTGTGTGACTTGCTTGCACAACGTTTTTATTTATTAGACTTGATTCAGTAATTTTTATTGTATCGGGTACTGTGGAAGTTCATATACATCTGAAATATTCGTGTTTGTGGAAGGTTTTGTGAAAATCATAGTTGTGTCTCATGTTCAAAGAGGTTTTCAACAATTATTCATGATCTGTAGTGATGTCAATGCTCGTTTCTCTAATAATCCCAAAATTCCATGAAATTTTCTATTGGTTTTTCTGAATCATTGTTCAATTTCGATAATATTTTGTGAGAACCTTACCTTTTGTATTTTAATTCATTTGCAAATATTAACTACATTTCATAGTCACTTGATTCAATGAACAGATGTCATTAAGTCGATTCAATTATTAAAATTATCTACCATTGAATTTAATGTATGGAATCATTGCACATGGCGCCATTCAATTGTTCGTGGAGTAAGAAATTTGATATTCGAAACGAATACACAGTTCTTCGAAACCGATGTTTTCACTGATGAATCAATTGAATATCTATACCAATTGAATCGGAAAGGAACCTTGTATATTTTTTAGACCATTCGATGGAATATGAAATTCTCCTTTCAACGATATATCACATGTGATATCTGTTTAACATGGAGATGTAGAAGCCATTTTTTCCAATTTCAGTATGGCGGCACTATAATGTCATCTAGTGAACTATTTCAAACAAATTGGTTTTGTGGAAAACAAAAGACGATGTTTGTGTGCGCTCATTTTTTCAGAAAAAATTGAAGAATTGAAATTTTTCACCAATTTACGTACTTTTCATATATTTTATATCTCGATAGTTAGGAACTGATATTTTTACCATTTATATCAAACTGTACCACTTTTACTATAACCAAATATCAAATACATTATTCGGTGGTTCACTTTTGTGTGCCAGTGAAAAAGTGAGTAAATAGTTATTTACTCACAATGAACAGCTTACAAACTTTCACTCATTCACAGAGCCGGATTTAGAGGGGGAGGATGCGGGGTAACTGTCCCGGGGCCTCCACGGAAGAAGGGTCCATTGATAAAGATTAAAAAAATCTAAAGTTTGACGGGTCAGCAACTTTTACGTTTTTCCCCCAATTTTTTTTGCATTTTTACTGTGAATACTTGCACAAACATAATATTTTTATCTTTTTATTAAGAAAACCCTGATTGCAAATTTCCATTTACTATAAAATTTTGATTTGATCGAGCATTTCAGTGGCAATAATATTTTTCAATGTGTAATTTGTACTCATGAGATGAAGATAAATGAGATGAGTAAAAAAACGAAAAATAATTAATGAATAGGGGCTTCCACTCCTTTGTTGCCTCAAGTCCTTCAGACTTCCAAATCCGGCTCCGCTTATTCACTAGCACAGGCAAATGAACCGCGTTGTATCTTTGAGATTTTTTAATAGTATATGAACTCTTCAATGTTGAAGTTTATCAAACACTATTTCCTGTCAAGATTTTAGAGATAAATAAAATGAAAAATGATGTTGAAAAAATATAAAGAGTACGTGAATTGATGAAAAATTTTAGATTTTTTTTTCTCTTTAAAACTAGACAAACTTCGTCTTCTGTTTCTTACTACAAGTTGTTAATGGTCTGAAAATATATATAGGGTGCTATCTGATATTTTTGACTTGGGACTACCCCCGATGGTCCACACCCCAAAACTTTGAAATGACAGATATTTTTCAATATTTTTCAACAAAATAAGTACTCGTGTGGAAAGTCGATCGGAGCAACGAGTCTTGATAAAAATGTAGTTCTACTCGACGACATCAAACCCGCTCGTCCACCAGATATTTTTCAATATTTTTCAACAAAATAAGGTTACTTGGACATTTTTATGAATAAAAGTACTTGTGTGGAAAGTCGATCGGAGCAACGAGTCTTGATAAAAATGTAGTTCTACTCGACGACATCAAACCCGCTCGTCCACCATTATTTGAAATGAATAATTATCAAAGCAGAAATAATAATGATAACGTTAATTCAACAACATTTATAACAGGAATAATACAAAGTATGCTAAAATGAAGTCGTAAACAAAAAGTACAGTACCTATATGGAAGTTTAAGTCACAATTGTGATAGCAGATATTTTTTCAAAAGAAATATCAAGTTCTGTAGATTCGTGGTGTTTTTAAACTAACAAGCTACTCTACTATGAAATATCGAATTCATTCCATATTTTGTATGTACATAATACGTGTGGAATAATCACGTTTCGTGTTGATCAGTTATCTGAATCTCATGAAACTCAACATTCGAATGTTTCAAATTCTTCTTCACAGCTAAACTGTTGAGGAGTTTGTTTCACTGATAATTATAATTTTATGGGAGAAATTCTTTAACACGAATCTAAATTTAGCTGAAAAAACGCACATCGGAAAAAATATTTACTATACTAATAAAAAGCAAACGAATGAACTACAAAAACGGCTGCACATGATCAGGTGAAAAATATCCAGGGAATAATTATGTTCCATTTCTTTCACAGATGTTGACAAAAAAACCTTTTAGAAAGTTTTGATGAAAAATGAGAAACTGGAATGCGATTTTGTTTTGTTGAGTGGTGCGTTGTCATATGACTATCATTGTATTGTCAATATTTTATAGGATATTTTGAATTTTTTTGATATGGCCGAACAGTTTACATTCAATGAATATGCATATATGCATGTATTTTATGGACGAGCATTTTGTAATGCTGCAGAAGCTCGTCGTCTGTATTCCGAGCATTTTCCCAATCGAACGGTACCGTCAGGAGAAACATTCGAGCGTGTCGATCGCAGCTTGAGGGAGACAGGTATGTAATAATTGATAATTAATTTGAGCACGTTGTTTTATTTCGATATTATTGTAGGTACAATTTTGCCAAAACGAGGTGGTGAGGGCGCTCCTTGGACTGTACTTACCGTTGTATTGAAGGAAAATATTTTGGAAGCCGTCGCTGATGATCCTTCAATGAGCATCAGAAATCTATCAGAACAGTTCCATACATCCAAGTCCACTATTCATAGAATAATTAGGGAACAACTGCTCCACCCATTTCACATCCAGAAGGTACATGCCATGACACCCAAAGATTTTCCAGCACGACTGGAATATGCCAATTGGTTCATGGATAGGCAAAGAGAGGATATGACTTTTATTAATCGAGTTTTATTCACTGATGAAGCAGGTTTCAGTAGAGATGGAGTTATCAACTCTCATAATCTCCATATATGGGCCGAAGAAAATCCCCATGGGATATTGCAAACCAAACACCAACGGAAATTCAACGTGAATGTTTGGGCTGGTATCATAGGAAACCATCTTATAGGACCATTCGTTCTACAGGACCGATTGAATGGAGAACGTTATTTGGAGTTCATTCAGAACGATTTGAATGGACTTTTGGAACATGTTCCATTGCAAACCCGAAGAGATATGTGGTTCATGCATGATGGCGCTCCTCCTCATTTTAGTTTGATTGTGCGTGACCATCTGAACCATATTTTCCACAATAGATGGATTGGTAGAGGTGGGCCATATTCATGGCCATCGCGGTCTCCGGATTTAAATCCATTGGATTTCTTTCTGTGGGGGCATCTAAAAAGCCTTGTTTACGCTACACCTATTCACACAAGAGATGCATTGTTGAATAGAATAACATTACATTGTGAAGCCATACGAAACGACCCTGGAATGCTATTTCAAGTACAGAGAGGGTGTCTTCGCAGACTAAGAAAATGTATAGAGAGAGAAGGTGGTCATATCGAGCAGTTTCTGTAGCGGATTTTTCATTTCTGTTTGCTCTTGAGGCTCTTGAGTTTCGTTAGTTAAACGTGTTTGCATTATAAAAATTCGTTATGAACATTTTACCTATCATTTCCATTTTCCTTAATAACTAATATTTTCGAATAATGGTAGACATCTCAGGATAAATGTTGTTGAATTAACGTTATCATTATTATTTCTGCATTGATAATTATTCATTTCAAATAATGGTGGACGAGCGGGTTTGATGTCGTCGAGTGAAACTACATTTTTATCAAGACTCGTTGCTCCGATCGACTTTCCACACGAGTACTTTTATTCATAAAATTGTCCAAGTAACCTTAATTTGTTGAAAAATATTGAAAAATATCTGTCATTTCAAAGTTTTGGGGTGTGGACCATCGGGGGTAGTCCGTTCCTGACTTTGTTTTTTTTTTGACCAATTCCTGCATGAAAGCTCATCGAAGGAATTCATTTGTTTAGTCAATTACCAAAATTTGGATGATTTTGAATATTCACTTGAAAAGTTATCAAAGAAAAACATTTTTCATTTTGTAACTTCGAGGGCCCGTTACTTGGTAACGAAGGATTTTAGGAAAAAAAGTTATATGAAGTACTGGTGATATTTTGACCCCATCTATACATTCCCGAGAGGAAAAGAGGAAGTCCAGGGACACCCTGTATAGAATTTCTATGATTTTTCTCTCCCAGTGACGTAACTAATGTTCTATATAACGCTAATGTAACATTAATGAGCTTTCGATGCGTTTTCGTTTCATCTATCTATATTCCATTAGCCCAATTCATTCTGGAAAGTTATCAACTGATATTGCCTATATGCATACGTTTGAATTTGGTATTAAATGTAGATAAACGAACACTTGATGAGGGGAATTTTGTCGATTCAATCATTACAATCTTGATCAACGCATCAATTATTGTACGAGTAGATACACCATTAATACAATTCGAATCAGAGCTGGGATTGAAGGGCTGCATTTGAACTGTTGATTATCATTTCGATACTGGTTGTTCACTTTACTGTTTCCTAATAATTGAAAGTAATGAATACAGAACGCTAACAGAGAGCAAAAACGAAATTTTGTGATGAGTTATGATTTGCCACAACTGATAAACAACTTATAAACCCGCCTAGGTTTATAATACTTCACCGGATCCACCCTATTTTTGTACAAAAAAAAGATGTTATGAGCCTTGCGTTTTATACTTGCAGTGCCGTTTGGGTAATCGATCAAAAATACTCGTTTACACAAATATCTATGTTTACGCATACGGTTGATATTGTTGTAACATTTCAACTTGAAATTATCAATTATCACCACTTAAATTTATGCATATTCGTCAAATGTAATGATTGAAGGTTCTACAATTTTTTCAACTAAATGGTCTAATGTACACATGTTGTCCTTTTCTTTTATTCTCCATTACATTTCCGCCATTTTTCGGAATCGACATTTTTTTAAAACTCTTCTTGCAATAAAACCCTTTACTTGAGCCCAAACAAGATTGAGTTCGCAATGATGACGGGCAGAAGTAGAATAATAATATTTCGTTTCTATGCTATCTTGCTCATATTCAGTGAAACGAGCTGCATTTTAATATACCATGGACAATAAATAGTTCTTTTTCAACTGAAATTCCAACAATTTATTTTTTTTGTCAAAGCCACTCAATGATATACGCTGTTCTCCATACATCAGTTGGTATATAACTTCCAATATCTTGCAGTGATTTAAATTATCAGTTGGATTGGAGGACTGAAGGGCAGACATAATGGATTATTATGCCCCAGGCGTTGTCCACTAATAAAATGAACTGGAGAACAGTTCAATCGGGTAAAATAAAGCAGGATACAATTTTCCCGTTTAAATAATATATTATATTGGTAATTAGATTAGCCTGACTTGTCCGTTTTTACATTAGGAAGTACGAGCAGATGACGTCTACAGTTTTCAACTTTTTATTAAATTAGATAGAGTTTCATCAAGGTTGAGATTAATCGTCAAGTAGTGGCTTTCAATTTCAATACCCACTCTTATTTGAACGTGGGTTCATTCAAATTTATTTCAGTTGTTATTACAAAAACTTAAGGAATTCTTTTTGTAAACTTGCACTTGTATCATTAATTATTTCAAATTTTCGTAAAATATTTTTAGATAAGTCGTAAACTTTTGATTAATAAATTTCGTATGTATAGAACATCCTATAAAATAATGAAGTCCAATGGCTATTATAATAACAACGTCTAGGAGCGGAAACCATAGAATGAAAGTTCCCTGAAAATTCTCTCTTGTCTCTCATTCGGATTATTTTGTCACAGTAGGTAACTGTCAAACGAAAAGAGAGTCGAGTTTGATTTTGTTTTTCACTTTTAGTATTTGCGTGTGATCAGAAGCCATTTGAATACGAGAAAAATGGACAATCAGCAAAAACGGGAAGAAATCAGTACTCCAGAAGAGACTGTGGGATAGCTTGATTGAATCAGGAGAAGATCCCGAAACATATTTATTCGAAGTCTCTGGTGATGATTTGAGTTCAATAATGAGCAAACTCGATGGAAGAAAAGCTTCTGGAAAATTCGAAAAGTTTAGAAGATAAATTTCCGGAGAATAATAAGAAATTTCTCGAATAACTTGAAGAAAGAACTTCTAGAGAATGGCAGAAGGCTTTAAGAAAGAGCTTTGTAGTGTGGCGAGCCTACTCGAAGAAAGAATAGGAACCATCGAGACAGAAATAGATAAAATCAGGAACGAAATGAACACAGAAATAGAGGAAATCAGAGGCGGAGTTCAGGCAGAAATCAGCGAGATAAAGGAAACAATTAGCAAGTTGCAAAACCAAATCGGTAATTCTGCCCACCCCACAGAAACGGTTACTGAAAACTCTATTCCGGAACTGAAAGACTTCAAACTCAGTCCTGAACCAGGAAAGCTCTCCATGAAGCCGCCTCAGTTCGACGGAAAAACTCCCTGGGAAAATTACCGCCGACAATTCGAAGTTGGCTCCAGAGCAAATGGATGGAAGAAGAAAAGGCGGTAGCATTAACATTGGCGTCCTACTGGGCACAATGGAACTCCCTTACCTTGGAAAACGGGGTTCTGAAGCGGGTGTTGGAGTCTGAAGACGATGGAGAAGAAAGGCGCCAGACAGTGGTACCCAGAAGCAGACGATGAGAGGTGCTCAAAGAAATCCATAATGGAGTCACTGGAGGACATCTGGGAGTAACGAAGACCCTCCATAAAGTAAGACAACGGTTTTACTGGGTTAATTGTCAAGCCGACATCATGGACTGGTGTATAAAGTGTGCTGTATGCGCTGCCAGTAACGGACCTAGGATACGACCAAAAGCTCCAATGCGCCAGTATAACGTGGGTAGTCCTTTTGAGAGAATCGCCATCGACATCGCCGGCCTGTTCCCAGAGTCCGACCATGGGAATAAATACATCCTAGTAGCCATGGACTATTTTAGCAAGTGGGCAGAAGCCTATGCCCTGCCCAACCAGGAAGCCTTTACCGTCACTGACGTTCTGGTAAAGGAATGGATATGTTGATTCGGTGTCCAATTGGAGCTGCATTCGGACCAGGGCAGAAATTTTGAGTCCAACCTGTTCCAAGAAATATGTAAACTGTTGGACATTCGAAAGACCAGAACCGCCTTACATCCACAGTCCGATGGAATGGTGGAACGAATGAATAAGACCATAAACTGCCACTTGTCCAAGGTAGTCTCTGACCATCAAAGAGACTGGGACCAATACCTCCACCTGTTCCTGCTGGCTTGTCGTTCGGCAGTGCACGAGTCAACCGGTCAAACCCCTGCCATTATTATAATGGGACGAGAGCTGCGGCTTCCTTGTGACTTGAAATTTGGGATGCCGTCAAAACAAGACACTGCGGGAGAAGACTATGTCAGCAAGCTTTGGCAGAGAATGGACAACATCCATGAACGAGTCCGTCTGAACATCCGGAGTGCCAGCGATAGGATGAAGAAGGCCTATGACATCAAGGCGAATGCTGGAGAATTCGAAACTGGTGACCTAGTTTAACTGTACAACCCTAAGCGACGCCGTGGTTTATCGCCGAATTTGCGGAACTCGTGGGAAGGTTCGTACAAAATCATGAAAAAGATTAATGACCTCGTCTACCGAATCCATGAGCCACCTCGAGGAAAGCCTAGGGTCGTCCATTTCAATAGATTGGCTCTTCTTGTTGGAAATCACGACCAAGTTCGCGCCCTCAGACCACCAGAGGATGGAATGACGTTCCAGCAATTCATGTCCTTATACTCGAACGGACAGAAGGTCGTACATGGGGTAACTCGAGAAGAGCCACGAGACCTTTTCAAGGTTTCAGTTGATTACGCACTAGCTCACTGCGTGGCAGAGGATCTCCAATTGTCCAAGGGTATCGCTGTGGTATTCAACAAGAAATTCGGTCAGCATCAAACATTACGAGAACAGGTTCCAGAAGTCGGAGGAGTGCTACAGTTGATGAAGGGTCAGAGAAACATCTTCTACTTGGTGATCAAAAAGCATTCTCGAGACAAACCGTCCTATGAAGATGTCTGGAGGAGTCTTACTAGACTGAAGGAGACGATGCTCAAACATATCTCGTGGACTTGGCAATCCCGAAATTAGCCTCTGGGCTCGACAGGCTGGACTGGAGAATTGTGAGAAGCATATTGGAAACGATCTTCAGATCCAGCGTCATCAAGATATTGGTGTGTGGTAACTGTCTTCCACGATCGAGCATAAAGACTGTGGAGTGTTACTTCCATCGAACTTCACAGTGCAGATATGGGGAGTCATGCAGGTATCGACACACGTCCAGGATGACATTTCGGGGAGAAACATCTTCAAGAAGGGGGCAATGTAATGAATCTGAAGCCGGCCCTGACCGATATCTCAGTCAGCAAACGAATGACTCTTCGCGAAACATCGCGAAAGGTGTAGATGAGTCCCGAAATCCCTAGCGAGATCCGGAGCGATCGTTGCCGATATAAAAAGGCGCCACTTCTAGTCGGCCAGGTAGTCTGTACGTAGAAAGTGAATCGTGCGTTTAAGATAAATCGAACTGTCAAGATAAATTAAGCGTTAGTTGCTAAGTGTTGTACATAAATTAGTTGTAATAGTAAAATATTGTAAAAATAAATTTGTTTAAGACAGTTAATTCTTTAATTTGTCACAAATGGAAAGCAATTGATAACTATGCCTGATAACTAGGAATTTTCTTTTCACCGTGACGATTTCGAATAAATCTGAAATTTCTTGAAAATTTCCCCTTGTCAAACTTGTAAATTGGAAGCCCCCTCTTTTCTAATAAATAACGAATTCAGGACAGAACTGTGGGTTCCTGTGAAAATAGTGGTATATCGATGTAAATACCACATATCTGTGAGTATTTTTAAATGTAGGGAGGTATCATATTCAAATTGCCGTGGTAAAAAGAGTGTTTCAAAAACTATTATCACAGTATGAACAAATTCACATATTCTTATACTTGAAATTCACTCGTTCTCTTAGCCACATTACTTAACTACTTCTGAAATAGATAATTTTTTATTAACTTTAATAACCCGTGTAGAAACGGAATCTTTTGCATAATGATGACCAACTATTTTGTCAGTCTATTGCTCATTTGACAAAGAGTAAAGAAGAATAAATCAAAAAGGGTTTATTTTTAGAAGTGATTAGATTTTGGAAAAAAAGGTTTTTGGGTCTCTACTTCTCCATCTTCAAACAATATTTTCACTTCTAGACAAGATCGAGTGGCTAGCTTCTTCAGAGGTTTGTCCATATTAGACAATTGAAAAAAAGTTTTTCATTTTGGGAAAATAGAATGATTTTTTTTCAGATCGAGAATATCAGTTATTGTTTTTGAAATATTCTCCAAAAACTAGAATTGTCGAGTTTTGTTTTTTGGTTCTACCGCCTCCATTTCGAATGATATAAAAAAGGCAGTAATCTGATATGAACTAATTTGCACTGCGAATTTTTGTTCATTAGGTTTCATCATCGACTTCATTTTTCAAAATACGGACATCGAAGTTTTGTTTTTTTAAATAGAAGTTACGGGTGGATGCAAGTTCCTTGATACTTTCAAAGTTAATCCAAATTCATTGACCACTTTAATGAAATGAATAAAAATACCTTTGTCTAATTACCACTAGTTGATTTTATTCATACGACCGATTTCGGGTTTGACCACACTATCGATAATGGGGTCAAACCCCAAATAGGTCGTATAAATAAAATCAACTAGTGGTATTAAATATATATTACTGAAGTTTTTTCTCCAACACCAAATCGTTATTCTCAACACCTCGACACGTGTTTCGATCACCAAGTGATCATCTTCAAAGAGGAAGATTAAAACTGAATACAGATTCAGTTCCGTTGACCTGGCCGTCATTATGTACTTATGATGCACTGTTTGGAACCTTTGGTGTAGTAATGAATATTACTGAAGTTTTTTTTCCCCAACACCAAATCGTTCTTTTCAACACCTCGACACGTGTTTCGATCACCAGGTGATCATCTTCAAAGAGGAAGATTAAAACTCAATACAGATTCAGTTCCGTTGGCCTGGCCGTCATTATGTACTTATGATGCACTGTTTGGAACCTTTGGTGTAGTAATGAAAATTACTGGAGTTTTTTTCCCAACACCAAATCGTTATTTCTAACACCTCGACACGTGTTTCGATCACCAAGTGATCATCTTCAAAGAGGAAGATTGAAACCGGTGGTATTAGACAAAGGTGTTTTTATTAATTTCATTAAAGTGATCATGAATTACCACAAAATAAACAAGTCATCAATCACACATATCAAATTCATTGAAATTGTTCTGGATTCGTATAAATTTCTTGAGGTTCATTTGCCGTAGATTCGTTGAACTTTCTACATGTCCTGCTGATAATTTCATCACACTTTCCAAAAATAAGAAACAAATCCAAAAGGACTTAGCTCAAATAGTTTTGTTCCATCGTTTTGAAGGTATTTGAAACTTCTGAATTGACGAAAATGTCAATATTATTAGGAGAATGTCACAACGTTACTGTCAAATAGTAATCATGGTCTGCTTGCAAAATACCGAATCGGAATACCATTCTGGAGGGACATTTTTACAAATAAATGTTCAAAGTCCGAAACTTGACTAGTTAGGTGACATAATCAACTTTCAGTCACTTTTCAGTCACGAATCGACCGCCGTGTGGGTCGCTGGTTCAAGTCCTAGCCTGAACGATCGATATTCATTTGCTATCGTCCAACCAGTGTTAGGAATCACACGTTAAAAGGTAAGAATTTGTTAATCCTTAGCTCGCACAAGTTTCGACTTCTGAGGGTTGTCGTTCGTAGGGGTGCGACAGCTGGTTAACGGAAAAACAGATTTCAAACAGAAACAAACAGAGAATGCCCGAATATGCTCTCCATTGAATTTCCAAAGTGCTTCGGTGTATGGTTCACCTGAAACGTGTAATGTGCCATGAACCGTGAATCAGCCTATAAATCGTGGGCGAGTTGAATCCGATATAGCAGTCACAGATGGGAATATTGTGGAACTATTTTTTTGTGATCGAAGCGATTCTTCCACAAAATATAAGATAAACTGAAATTTCAATTATTTCGAAACTTCAAACAACGTTTTTTCAATTTCTGTGAGATGCACTCCATCGCGAATACATTGGGAATTTTCAATGGGAATTTTCCATTATCCAACTGAGATTTGGGAGTACGAGTATATCAACCATCAGTTATTCAAGAGCAATCGATTTGATGATAAACTGGGAACGTCTTCACAAAACAATAGTAAATCCTAGAGAAATCCCCCGGATAGCTTGCATGCTTGTATTTCCCGATTGTTCAAATCACTTTAACGATTGGAAGGTTCGCGATAACCCTTTCAAGCTGTTCTCGAGAATCTGTTGACCATATTCTATATCGGTTCGTTGAAGAGGATTTCTATGTACCGGACTGCGATGATTTTGAGGATAATTTATCGCTTCGAAACACTGTGAGATGAAATGTTTTTTGGATAAGACCTCGTTAAACATGAGTTTTTCAACTTTGCGAGGTTTGGTGATCCAAATGATATTCTCAAATGATTATCAATTGAGAAAGGTATTTCGTTTCGGACTTTATTGAAACCATCATCAGGAGTCAAGCATTAGTTTATCCATTGTAAAAGAGGTAATCACTAACATAGAGGAAGTACTTAATAAATTAGTGGTATTGAAAACTAGGTAGTCCAGCATAGGAGCAATAACAGATAGTACTTTGGTAATACTAACCGGTGTAGTTAGGTAATACTAACAGGCAGTAGTTAGACCACTAGCATATAGAAACACTAACATAATAGTGAAATTTAGTTATAATGATCTTCTGAGGACGCTAATTTGGTTAGCGAAACGCGCGTCGAGAGACCGTGATTTTTGTTCTGGTGTTGGGAAAGTGTTTTCAATATATTCATTTTACGCCAAAGGTTCCAGTATGAACTATCAAGTTGATCTTTAACGTTGCCCCACATAAAAAAACCATTTTCGTCAAATCTGGTGAACAAGTTGGCCACTTGAAAGGTCCTCTATCGATTCATCTTCTGGGAAATGCAGTGTACATTATTAACAAGAACAGTGTGGTCAACAGGTGCTCCGTCGTGTTAATACCACATTCTTCGTTTGATGTCAATGGGTAAATGATTACTTGATTGTGGTCAGTTTGTTTGTATAATTTTTTTCATGCGAGATATGAAGATCTGTAACTTTTGCAGGAAAATTCATTTCAGTTTCTTCAGTTCATGCTGTTTTGGTCCTTTCTATTTTTTCATATGGGACATTTCCTGTTCGAGTAAATAGAAGAAGCAAATTTTCAAACGCCTTTTTTCTGGATTGTCGCCTGTCTGGATACCGTTTATTAATAATTCTGGCCGCTAATAAACAGTTTTTATCACTCGCCCCCAGTACAAAAATCATTATCGGTCAATTAAAGCGATAGATACAAAATTGTATGACAGATTCGTATAACGCACTTATTTGCGCACCATGAACCAGTTTACAAGCAACTGGTTAGTATCATTTTAGCACTGTAGATATAACTAAGGGAGCGTTTTGTACAGAATATAATCTATGGAAAACGGTTAGTTCTTGAATTTTGTAAATATTTTTCAGGAGCTAAGTCAAATTAACAAAAATTGTAGGAATGAAGTAGTTTTTTCGAAATGGTAGAATAACATACTGGGTGTTTTATTTGAAAATATCAGGTTTTTGATATTTGAAGTTTGTGAAGTTAATGCCTCTGTATAGAATCTTCTGTTTGAGAATTGTAATTTTCAGTCCATGTCGACATTTCATCTCAATCTTGGTATTGTATGTCTCAAATATTTCTGATTACGGTGATCTGTTTTTCCGAAGATTTCATTTCTTTCAGCAATAACTTGACAACGCCGCATAATTTTCGAAAAAAGGAAATACTTTCTTATGTAAAACATTCTGCTCAGTTCAACTGTAACAAAATTCATAGGGGGGTCCATTTGAAAAAATGATGATTTGTATTGTCCCGCTTCGAAGGAACATTCTGTATATTCCAAAATATTTTCAAAATAAGAAACAAAGTAAACCATGTAATTTTTATCATACTCCTCATTATAGGCGAGATGCTGTACTTCCTCACACTAATGGGCCACCATGTATATATATTCTCAAGTCTCTTCCCAGACGAGCTGTATAGTTTGGTGGTTTAACCCATTTTCAAAATCGACAACTGGTCAGCAGAATGTTAGGAAACTCTCTAAGAGTTTTATCGTCAAAAATGTGAATGCAGTCAAGCTATTGGAGAATAAATCCGTGAAATTAAGAAATGTAAATAGAGTATTTCAATCATTCACAATTCGATTCCAGTTGAAGAGCCACCAGTATACAGCTGTTTCAGCCTGGTAGGCACCATCAATACCTGGCTGTCGGTCCTCAATTGAATATAAACTGTCAGAAAGAAAAGATAAATAGATGAGTACTATTCCAATCATTCACAATTTGATTTCATCTCAAGAGCCACCGGTAGGCAGCTGTTTCAGCCTGTTGGGCATCATCAGTACTGGGCAGGCGGTCCTCTATTGAAGACGAACCAAGACGTTTACGCAGTGAGTGTAATGAAGTAATCGTTTTCTCATCATCCCTCTTTTGTCATACAATTTCTCATCAGAGCTACTTCAAAAATGTAGGGACCAATATTTTTTGGATCGATGACCAGAAAAAAACAGAAAAAAATTAAAGTCAAAATACTTCTACGTGATATCACATATTTGTTCTTGCAATAGAAACTTTCCAGCATTTGTGGAGTTATAGCCATGCAAGTCCTCCTTATTGTTTGTTTAAATTCGTCAATATTGCCAAGAGTTGAACCGAATACCTTACCTTCAATGATAATTCCAGAAAAGTATGGTCAGGTGAAAGTGATGGCCATGTCACACGAATCGAATGATTATGAAATTTAATGAACGAAACGTCGCGAATTGGTTCATATCATAACAAATATGAAACAGTTTCGAAAGTTCCTCTGCTTCTTTTTATATTTTTCGAAATGGATACGGTAGAGCTAAAAAACAAAATTTGAGAATTCTATTTTTTAGAATTTCAATCTACTAATTACTTTGAAACAGAAGATCGTCTCTGCGTGCCCACAACATAATATTTTCATTGTCAGAATATCGACACTATTAAGATTACCAAACCTTACCAATCAGTTCAGATTGGTATGTAAGGATTGCGATTAAGGGGATTCTAAAAGCCCATGAGTGATGAAACGAAAGAGTGTAATAATTTGCTCATATATTAAATTATCCAGAAAATAATTGAACCTTTAGGAAAATATTTTCCACATAAAAGAGGAGTAGTAAAACTTTGAGTTCGTATTCTGATTTCATTCATGAACGAATTAATTAGTGGATAATGTTATTTCTAGACAATATCAGCAAAAAGACATTTTCTGTTACTACACTATTCATATACTTCCGTGATGCTCCTAGAGAATCGCACTTCCACGGTGACATTCCCACCAACTTTTCGTATTAAATACAAGGAATACAATTGAAGTCATTTAACTTTTGGGGAACTTGATAATGCAAGAAATGTTGTGTGAAGCAAACTTCAAATCGCGGCCTGGTTGAGAATGAGTGACGTGTTTGTTAATCTCGTGTTGGCAACACTCCACCCAATATCCGCTAGTTGCTAGAGGCTGAGAAACTTTTGACGTCGAATTCGAACAACTGAAGTTTCATCACAATGTTATATCATACTCGTCAAAATATGATGAATAGTTAGCTCACACCACGAAACTGAACTTACCCACAAAATAATGAATAAAATGATTCACATTCCTCGATTTGAGCATGCTAACTTGCACAAGAAGTTCAAGAAGTTATTTGAAAATCGAGTGCCAATCGGCACTTGGCGTTCCAATTTGCAAAATTCGACAAGAGGTTACTTGTTATACATGAATAAAATCCTTCTTTCGTTTCATAGAAACAAATAATTGTGATGTCTGGATTTTGGACCTAAATTAGGTCCAGACATCACCAGAAGATGGCAAATGAGACTCATCTCTGAAACTTTAATAACATCTAATTATTATATGAGAGCGCTTTCGATAGCAAACTGTGATATCATCTTCATGGCTCTACTCAGTTTGAGTAGAGCCAAACTCATAAAATAATTCATCTGGGAAAACCTGAACATCCATTAATTCAAACTCATAAAATAATTCATCTGGGAAAACCTAAACACCCATAAATTCAAAAGTCATAATTCACTTATCGAGAAACAATACAAATCAAAACACAACAAGACCTAACATTCAATATACTCCACAAAACAATACACATTGCTAAAAACAATGAACCCTGAGAAACACCAATACAAAGGATATTATAGTCAAAGTAAACGATATGTGCATACTTAAAGTTGGCGGCACTCTCAAAGGCCTAAAAAAAACAATACATAGAAATGAACCGGCTCTGAACTAGTCTACGTGTAGTGTAGAGTTGGCGGTTCGTATTGCATAATTTTTACTAACCAAATTTTATGATTGGCTGAAGAGTCATAAAATTAAATTTGTCATGTTACGGTGATGAATAGAAATCGGGGAATGCAGGGATTGTTATCGCCGTGTTCAGTTCAGGAACTGATCGCGATTTAAGTGTTGAAATTCGATATTGGTGCAGTTATTGTTAAGTACTAAAAAATTTTGTTATCTGTTCAAAATGTGGCGTCCTTGGACAAGTACTAATAGTAATAACGAGTGTGATAATAACGCAGACTTTTTCCAGTGTAGTGATTCCAATAGCGATGCTGTACAATGCGAAAAAGAGATACCGGTGAATAAGATTCGGTTGCATTTGAATATTGAAACACAAAGAGTATGTTTCAATAAGTACAATAAGTACAATAATGTACAGTAATTAGAGCTGTCGTACTTTGATCGTGGATTTACTTTCAGTGAAATTTTCCATTAGCGAATCACATCATGAAATTTCATTCCAGTACAATACAAGCAATGTTATTTTAATATTACATTGTTGAATGTTATTCTTAACTTCAGTGATTATTTCAATATGGCGATGAATGGTCACGTGGTTGGTGGATGAATGCATGCTGAAAACAATTGTGAAATAACGACCAAATGTAATTAATTGAAGTTGTTGATGATGATGAAGGAGGGGGGAGTTTAAATGGACAATGAAGTTCGTATAGTGAATGAACAGGATTATTCAAACATTTAAGTTCAAACAAAAACTTTTTTTTTCTCAACCATAGGATATCGAAATTACTCCATCATTGTTCATTACCATCGTTGTTAATTTCACTTCCATTCATGATATATTCATCTAATAACATAAATGCACTTTACAAACATTTTGATTATAAGCGAGTATTGAGGCTCTCATTTTCAGTTATGCTCCACATGAATTATTCAATTATACAGTTCACTCAGTTCACAAGGGATCCAATAAGTTCATGTCTACTAGGAAATAACATTTTCAGAACTGAATAATTGTTTCTTTGCACTGGTTTGAAAGTTGCTCATCTCCACTGATTCAGTTATGTCTAAACAAGTAATATTTTCAATACGTCACTCTTCATTTATTCGTATTTTTGTTATTTCTAAAATTTTGTTACAGAAGAAATTTGTTCCCAAAGTCGATATCAGTGTTAATCTTTCGTGAATGAATAAATAAATAGAATTGAACAAACAACCAACTAGATGGTTATACCTTCAAAAGGAAATTTCTTATCACCCAAGAATATTACCTTTACGTTATGTTGTATCATGAGGGCTACGTAAAAAACAGAAAACTGTATGATTGGTTTAGATCACAGGTTGGATCTAAAAAGCGATGAACAAGTGTATGATATTGAACTATACTTACTCAGTTATTTTCGGAGCTCATTTGATTCAATTTTTTTCTTACTTTATTTGTTATTTCCTTTGAATGGTAATCAAACTGTAATTAATCGATGACAACCATGATATCAATATATTTGTACTATTTTTTCTTTTCGATGTAAACTTCATTCAGTTTCAGTCACAATGAATAACCATAAATACTAATTGCAATGACTTCATGTCAACATTTTTCGAAACTGCGTAACACATGTTTGCTGTGATGAGTTCATCAAAATTTTTGGTGACTCGGTGCAAACATCATTTGTTTCTGAAATATTTCGTTAGTGTGGATGTAACTCGCATTCAGAAGATATCGTATAGCAAAACTATTGCAGTTGAACACAAAGAAATTCCACAATGAAGGGTTTTCAAACTATGTTTCATGCGTCACAACTTGCGTCCAAAATTAATAAAGAGAAACTACACAAAATTTCTAACATATAACAAAACAAAACGAATAATGAAAGAAAATTTCTTCAATCATTCACATAATTTCCTATTTCAGTTGGTGTTCGTCTATATAGTTTTGATTTAGGATATCAATGAACACCTCAAGCTCCAGGAAATGGCTGTTAGAATCCTAGCACATTGGAACTTAAGAAACATTACTGCCCTATATTCATTCAGCTTGAGATTATGCCACCATCATATCTAGAATTTTCGACAACACTACAATAACCATGATTATTTTATAAGATCAGCGACGAAATTAATTTTCCTCGGCTATTGGAAAATATTGAAATACATAAGCGGAAGCAATTTAAACGAAACTGTAAGACCCCTCATTACAGATTGCTAACAGAGTTCGGCCAAATAATATGTTTTGTTGGTATATGTTATTTATATATACAGGGTGTCCCTGGACTTCCTCTTTTCCTCTCGGGAATGTATAGATGGGGTCAAAATATCACCAGTACTTCATATAACTTTTTTTCCTAAAATCCTTCGTTACCAAGTAACGGGCCCTCGAAGTTACAAAATGAAAAATGTTTTTCTTTGATAACTTTTCAAGTGAATATTCAAAATCATCCAAATTTTGGTAATTGACTAAACAAATGAATTCCTTCGATGAGCTTTCATGCAGGAGTCAGTTGTTTTGCTACAAAGTCAGGAACGGACTACCCCCGATGGTCCACACCCCAAAACTTTGAAATGACAGATTTTTTCAATATTTTTCAACAAATTAAGGTTACTTGGACAATTTTATGAATAAAAGTACTCGTGTGGAAAGTCGATCGGAGCAACGAGTTTTGATAAAAATGTAGTTTCACTCGACGACATCAAACCCGCTCGTCCACCATTATTTAAAATGAATAATTATCAAAGCAGAAATAATAATGATAACGTTAATTCAACAACATTTATCCTGAGATGTCTACCATTATTCGAAAATATTAGTTTTTAAGGAAAATGGAAATGATAGGTAAAATGTTCATAACGAATTTTTATAATGCAAACACGTTTAACTAACGAAACTCAAGAGCCTCAAAAGCAAACAGAAATGAAAAATCCGCTACAGAAACTGCTCGATATGACCACCTTCTCTCTCTATACATTTTCTTAGTCTGCGAAGACACCCTCTCTGTACTTGAAATAGCATTCCAGGGTCGTTTCGTATGGCTTCACAATGTAATGTTATTCTATTCAACAATGCATCTCTTGTGTGAATAGGTGTAGCGTAAACAAGGCTTTTTAGATGCCCCCACAGAAAGAAATCCAATGGATTCAAATCCGGAGACCGCGATGGCCATGAATATGGCCCACCTCTACCAATCCATCTATTGTGGAAAATATGGTTCAGATGGTCACGCACAATCAAACTAAAATGAGGAGGAGCGCCATTATGCATAAACCACATATCTCTTCGGGTTTGCAATGGAACATGTTCCAAAAGTCCATTCAAATCGTTCTGAATGAACTCCAAATAACGTTCTCCATTCAGTCGGTCCTGTAGAACGAATGGTCCTATAAGATGGTTTCCTATGATTCCAGCCCAAACATTCACGTTGAATTTCCGTTGGTGTTTGGTTTGCAATATCCCATGGGGATTTTCTTCGGCCCATATATGGAGATTATGAGAGTTGATAACTCCATCTCTACTGAAACCTGCTTCATCAGTGAATAAAACTCGATTAATAAAAGTCATATTCTCTCTTTGCCTATCCATGAACCAGTTGGCATATTCCAGTCGTGCTGGAAAATCTTGAGGTGTCATGGCATGTACCTTCTGGATGTGAAATGGGTGGAGCAGTTGTTCCCTAATTATTCTATGAATAGTGGACTTGGATGTATGGAACTGTTCTGATAGATTTCTGATGTTCATTGAAGGATCATCAGCGACGGCTTCCAAAATATTTTCCTCCAATACAACGGTACGTACAGTCCTAGGAGCGCCCTCACCACCTCGTTTTGGCAAAACTGTACCTACAATAATATCGAAATAAAACAACGTGCTCAAATTAATTATCAATTATTACATACCTGTCTCCCTCAAGCTGCGATCGACACTCTCGAATGTTTCTCTTGACGGTACCGTTCGATTGGGAAAATGCTCGGAATACAGACGACGAGCTTCTGCAGCATTACAAAATGCTCGTCCATAAAATACATGCATATCTGCATATTCATTGAATGTAAACTGTTCGGCCATATCAAAAAAATTCAAAATATCCTATAGAATATTGACAATACAATGATAGTCATATGACAACGCACCACTCAACAAAACAAAATCGCATTCCAGTTTCTCATTCTTTATCAAAACTTTCTAAAAGGTTTTTTTGTCAACATTTGTGAAAGAAATGGAACATAACTATTCCCTGGATATTTTTCACCTGATCATGTGCAGCCGTTTTTGTAGTTCATTCGTTTGCTTTTTATTAGTATAGTAAATATTTTTTCCGATGTGCGTTTTTTCAGCTAAATTTAGATTCATGTTAAAGAATTTCTTCCATAAAATTATAATTATCATTGAAACTCCTCAACAGTTTAGCTGTGAAGAAGAATTTGAAACATTCGAATGTTGAGTTTCATGAGATTCAGATAACTGATCAACACGAAACGTGATTATTCCACACGTATTATGTACATACAAAATATGGAATGAATTCGATATTTCATAGTAGAGTAGCTTGTTAGTTTGAAAACACCACGAATCTACAGAACTTGATATTTCTTTTGAAAAAATATCTGCTATCACAATTGTGACTTAAACTTCCATATAGGTACTGTACTTTTTGTTTACGACTTCATTTTAGCATACTTTGTATTATTCCTGTTATAAATGTTGTTGAATTAACGTTATCATTATTATTTCTGCTTTGATAATTATTCATTTCAAATAATGGTGGACGAGCGGGTTTGATGTCGTCGAGTAGAACTACATTTTTATCAAGACTCGTTGCTCCGATCGACTTTCCACACAAGTACTTTTATTCATAAAAATGTCCAAGTAACCTTATTTTGTTGAAAAATATTGAAAAATATCTGTCATTTCAAAGTTTTGGGGTGTGGACCATCGGGGGTAGTCCGTTCCTGACTTTGTAGCAAAACAACTGACTCCTGCATGAAAGCTCATCGACGGAATTCATTTGTTTAGTCAATTACCAAAATTTGGATGATTTTGAATATTCACTTGAAAAGTTATCAAAGAAAAACATTTTTCATTTTGTAACTTCGAGGGCCCATAACGTGGTTACGAAGACTTTTAGAAAAAAAAGTTATATGAAGTACTGGTGATATTTTGACCCCATCTATACATTCCCAAGAGGAAAAGAGAAAGTCAAGGAAAGTCAAGGTTGAAATGACAGATATTTTTCAATATTTTTCAACAAAATAAGGTTACTTGGACAATTTTATGAATAAAAGTGTTCGTGTGGAAAGTCGATCGGAGCAACGAGTCTTGATAAAAATGTAGTTCTACTCGACGACATCAAACCCGCTCGGCCACCATTATTTGAAATGAATAATTATCAAAGCAGAAATAATAATGATAACGTTAATTCAACAACATTTATAACAGGAATAATACAAAGTATGCTAAAATGAAGTCGTAAACAAAAAGTACAGTACCTATATGGAAGTTTAAGTCACAATTGTGATAGCAGATATTTTTTCAAAAGAAATATCAAGTTCTGTAGATTCGTGGTGTTTTTAAACTAACAAGCCACTCTACTATGAAATATCGAATTTATTCCATATTTTGTATGTACATAACACGTGTGGAGTAATCACGTTTCGTGTTGATCAGTTATCTGAATCTCATGAAACTCAACATTCGAATGTTTCAAATTCTTCTTCACAGCTAAACTGTTGAGGAGTTTCACTGATAATTATAATTTTATGGGAGAAATTCTTTAACACGAATCTAAATTTAGCTGAAAAAACGCACATCGGAAAAAATATTTACTATACTAATAAAAAGCAAACGAATGAACTACAAAAACGGCTGCACATGATCAGGTGAAAAATATCCAGGGAATAATTATGTTCCATTTCTTTCACAGATGTTGACAAAAAAACCTTTTAGAAAGTTTTGATAAAAAATGAGAAACTGGAATGCGATTTTGTTTTGTTGAGTGGTGCGTTGTCATATGACTATCATTGTATTGTCAATATTCTATAGGATATTTTCAATTTTTTTGATATGGCCGAACAGTTTACATTCAATGAATATGCAGATATGCATGTATTTTATGGACGAGCATTTTGTAATGCTGCAGAAGCTCGTCGTCTGTATTCCGAGCATTTTCCCAATCGAACGGTACCGTCAAGAGAAACATTTGAGCGTGTCGATCGCAGCTTGAGGGAGACAGGTATGTAATAATTGATAATTAATTTGAGCACTTTGTTTTATTTCGATATTATTGTAGGTACAGTTTTGCCAAAACGAGGTGGTGAGGGCGCTCCTAGGACTGTACGTACCGTTGTATTGGAGGAAAATATTTTGGAAGCCGTCGCTGATGATCTTCAATGAGCATCAGAAATCTATCAGAACAGTTCCATACATCCAAGTCCACTATTCATAGAATAATTAGGGAACAACTGCTCCACCCATTTCACATCCAGAAGGTACATGCCATGACACCTCAAGATTTTCCAGCACGACTGGAATATGCCAATTGGTTCATGGATAGGCAAAGAGAGGATATGACTTTTATTAATCGAGTTTTATTCACTGATGAAGCAGGTTTCAGTAGAGATGGAGTTATCAACTCTCATAATCTCCATATATGGGCCGAAGAAAATCCCCATGGGATATTGCAAACCAAACACCAACGGAAATTCAACGTGAATGTTTGGGCTGGTATCATAGGAAACCATCTTATAGGACCATTCGTTCTACAGGACCGATTGAATGGAGAACGTTATTTGGAGTTCATTCAGAACGATTTGAATGGACTTTTGGAACATGTTCCATTGCAAATCCGAAGAGATATGTGGTTCATGCATGATGGCGCTCCTCCTCATTTCAGTTTGATTGTGCGTGACCATCTGAACCATATTTTCCACAATAGATGGATTGGTAGAGGTGGGCCATATTCATGGCCATCGCGGTCTCCGGATTTAAATCCATTGGATTTCTTTCTGTGGGGGCATCTAAAAAGCCTTGTTTACGCTATACCTATTCACACAAGAGATGCATTGTTGAATAGAATAACATTACATTGTGAAGCCATACGAAACGACCCTGGAATGCTATTTCAAGTACAGAGAGGGTGTCTTCGCAGACTAAGAAAATGTATAGAGAGAGAAGGTGGTCATATCGAGCAGTTTCTGTAGCGGATTTTTCATTTCTGTTTGCTCTTGAGGCTCTTGAGTTTCGTTAGTTAAACGTTTTTGCATTATAAAAATTCGTTATGAACATTTTACCTATCATTTCCATTTTCCTTAAAAACTAATATTTTCGAATAATGGTAGACATCTCAGGATAAATGTTGTTGAATTAACGTTATCATTATTATTTCTGCTTTGATAATTATTCATTTCAAATAATGGTGGACGAGCGGGTTTGATGTCGTCGAGTGAAACTACATTTTTATCAAGACTCGTTGCTCCGATCGACTTTCCACACGAGTACTTTTATTCATAAAATTGTCCAAGTAACCTTAATTTGTTGAAAAATATTGAAAAATATCTGTCATTTCAAAGTTTTGGGGTGTGGACCACCGGGGTAGTCCGTTCCTGACTTTGTAGCAAAACAACTGACTCCTGCATGAAAGCTCACCGAAGGAATTCATTCGTTTAGTCAATTACCAAAATTTGGATGATTTTGAATATTCACTTGAAAAGTTATCAAAGAAAAACATTTTTCATTTTGTAACTTCGAGGGCCCGTTACTTGGTAACGAAGGATTTTAGGAAAAAAAGTTATATGAAGTACTGGTGATATTTTGACCCCATCTATACATTCCCGAGAGGAAAAGAGGAAGTCTAGGGACACCCTGTATAAAGAGAGATTTTATATATATATATTTATATTTTTATATATATATATATATATATATATATATATATATATATATATATATATATATATATATATATATATATATATATATATATATCTTTGGGTGATCAGCAGAATGAAAGTGTACTCTTATAAAACAAGTTATTCGAAGGTGTGAGTCATACATCATTTTGTCTACTCACCGAAGAAAGAATGTCATAAAATCTGACGCTTTTTGAATAGTCATAGAAAAACAATGTTTATGTCATAAACATTGTTTGAACATTAGAGCTCACAATAGCTTTAAATCCTCAAATAATGGAGTAAATTGATTTTTCAGCAATTAAAAGTAACAGATAGGCTTTGTACATCAGAAATGTTCCA
The DNA here is from genome assembly GCF_025532065.1 of Leptinotarsa decemlineata. NCBI lineage: Eukaryota > Metazoa > Arthropoda > Insecta > Coleoptera > Chrysomelidae > Leptinotarsa > Leptinotarsa decemlineata. Next base: position 17,627,645 of record NW_027412533.1, read on the forward strand.
AATTATATTTCATTCATTCATCCTATGAAAGTTAAAATAATATACCCAGAAGAAACTCTATTTTATGTTCAGATGTGTCGTGAAAATTCCTTCACGAAAAATCATCAATCAAAAGGATATATTAGGGTCGGTCAGAAATTTTTTACTTGACGAACTTTCCAGTCAACCAGATATGTTTCTCCACTCTTAGGAAACTTTCCCGCTGTCAAGACTCGAATTCCACTTCTTGGATTTATAAGGAAAGTGACGCACGATCTGGCCTTTTATTCGAATAGACTCAAGCTTTTTATGAGACGGTCCAAGCGAAAAAATCGTTTTTCTTCGCCAGTGGAGTTCAGTATCTGACGTCTGCCCATGGAGAATTTAATGAAGATCAGAATATTCAGAAGTTGAAAGATTGACAAACACTTTTAGCTGATGAAAAATGAGAAATGAAAATTTTTATGTTTTTTGCCACTATCATTTGTAACTAACGTTACTGCGGTTTCGTCCCGTTAGGACATTTTCGAACTTATACTTATACACTTCAATGTATAAGTTTGAAAATGTTCTCATAGGACGAAATTGCAGTAACTTCAGTTACGAATAAAAGCAGAAAAATACATAAAAATTTTAATTTCTCATTTTTGATGATGATATTCTACCAGGTGTTAATGGCTATATCCATCAATTTACTTCTACCAGAACTGAATAAATTTTTTGGTGACCATGAAATATTGTTGGGGAGTAGAATTGGAAAAAATACTGTGTGATGCACTGTTTGGAACCTTTGGTATAGTAATGTGATATGTAACAATGTGAAATAGGTATAATCGGAATCCTGGCTTACATGACGTATTCTCCATTTTCGTCACAAATAGGAGTGATATAATATATATCGATATGAATTTAGAATTTGAATTATATAGAGAGACTACTATCACTTTTAAATATATTTCTGACAGCTCCCACCATTTGCCACAACAAAAAAATGGGGGTGGCGAACATTTTCTTGTCCACAGGCTGATCGTCATGTTCTCCTTTAAAAGAAGTTATGAGGGAAATAGCTACGAGTAACGAGTATCCTCCAAAGATAACTAATAAATTAATGAGGAAATTAAAATTCAGAGAGATTCTTCGTAAAATCCTGAATTTTTTAAAAACATAACTCAAAGTTTATAGTTCTTCCATAAAAACCAAAATGCGCTAATTAAGTGGTTATTATTGTAGTATTAGTATGGTCTAACAAATCGAAACCGGTCGTAACAAATAATAAACTTAATAGAAATCTGACAAAAGTTATTTTCTTCATCCTATAATCAAGTTTTTTTCCACGTATACGCAGTTCTCCAAATGAAAGAGTTCTCAAACAGTGAAGTTCGTGGTGTACTGAGTTAAACCTCAAAACGATGAGCAGGCATAGTTATTATAGTTAGCTCAGTTTGACCAACATGATTTTCGTCGAAATCCACACAGATCATTTCGTGAATCTCCATCAGAATCAAGATGTAGTTTGGTGATCAGAGTGTTGTTTCGGGAATGTTATCATATCTCAGTGGGTTTCGTCCAATCTTGCTATCTGAAGCCGGTCGGTCGATAGCCGGTCGATTCCACGTGGGTGCTCTGTTCAGTCACTCAAATCGGTCGCTGTGTTAGTTGAACGTTCAACTCGCAGGACGTTCAATCGTTCAGATTTTCACATGCTATCGTCCAACCCGTGTTAGGAATCACCCGTTGAAAGATTAGACTTTGTTAGTCCTAGACTCACACAAGTCGAAACTTGTGTTAGGAATCACCCGTTAAAAGGTAAGACTTCGTTAGTCCTAGGCTCACACAAGTTTCGACTTCTGAGGATTGTTGTTCGTAGGAGTACGACAGCTGGTTATATATATATATATATATATATATATATATATATATATATATATATATATATATATATATATATATAGATAGATAGAGATTTTATCGAATGTGTATGATACAAATCAAGAATGGAATAATTCGTGGCCAACACTCAAAAAATAGGGGCAAACCGCGGGCACGTGTTTCTGGCTATTGGCCTCATCAGCGCAGTGCAGCCAAGTGCAAAGATGGGCAACACTTGTTTGCCGAAAGCAACAAGTGTTGCCCATCTTTGCAAGTGTTGCAAGCAAACAAGTGTTGCCCATCTTTGCACTTGGCTGCACCGCGCTGATGAGGCCAATAGCCAGAAACACGTGTCCGCGGTTTGCCCCTATTTTTTGAATGTTGTGTCCACGAATCATACACACTCGATAAAATCTCTATCTGTATATATATCGTTTATCATGGTGATTTATACTGTGTTAATATTACAGGATGTAAGTATACAGATTTATATTTTTTGTTAGTAAAAATGAATAAATTTTGCTGAGGTTGTCGATGTCTTTTTTTTTGTTGATATTGTATTCTTAAATTTTGATTTCAGCCATTTCCAGAATTTGCCTTTTATTTGAAACTGGTTCGAAATGGAGAATTTTGGTGTTAGTATAATTGACTGAATGATCATTATCTAGAACGTGTTGTGTGAGTGCACAAGAATTTCGTTTTAAATTTTTACAATTACTTTTATGAAGAGCTATGCGGGTTTTTAAATTGTTTTTTTTGTTTGACCTATATATATCTCATCACAATTGTTGCAGGGAATTTCGTGAACTACATGTGACTTTTCAAATAACGGATTTTTCCAGTTTGAATGTAGTTTAGTTACGGAGATTAACTTTCATTTTTGAAATTTTTATATTCTGTTCTTGTTTAAATACGTTTATGATTTTGCTGGACAATTCAGGGACATAAGGAATGGAATCAGTGTGAAAGCAGCCACGAGTTCCAGCCATGAATTTGTCGATGCGAAGCGGGAGATCCGATAATCAACGGCTCCCAAAATACGGAACAAATCAATGGCCAGCCATGAATTTACTGAACAACCTGAAATGTATGCGATTGAAAACAAGTATAACAATAAATCCTCCATATCAAAAATTGTCGGGAATATCAAGTCATTAGAAATTGTTGGAATATATACATATGAGTTTAAAGGAAATCCATGATTCATCAAATCCATAACTTATTAAAATATTTCGTGGATGGAGACTTTTTTTGAAATGCTTTCAATTCAGCATACAGAATAAGACCCTTATGCCAAAATATTTTGTCGGGCAGAAAATCAACCCCCAGCTCGAATTAAATAATTTTCAAAGTAAGATCCATAACTCTTTCAAATATTGTTTAGATTGCGTTTTTTTCTGTGAAATGTATTGATTTTAGCGTACTTGAGAAGACCCATATGCCAAAATATTTTTTCGGGCAGAAAATCAACCCCACCCCGAATAAAATAATTTTCAAAGAAAAATCCATAACTCTTTCAAATATAGTTTGAATTGGGATTTTTTTCTTTGAGTTCATTCATTTTAGCGTACTTAAGAAGAACCCAATGTCAAAATATTTTGTCGGGCAGAAAATCAACCCCCACCCCGAATAAAATAATTTTCAAAGAAAAATCCATAACTCTTTCAAATATTGTTCAAATTGGGATTTTTTTCTTTGAATGTATTCATTTTAGCGTACTCAATAAAAAACCTATGTCAAAATATTTTGTCGGGCAGAAAATCAACCCCCACCCCGAATAATATAATTTTCAAAGAAAAATACATAACTCTTCAAAATATTGTTTGAATTGGATTTTTTTTCTTTGAATGTATTCATTTTAGCGTACTTAAAAAGAACCCTATGTCGAAATATTTTGTCGGGCAGAAAATCAACCCCCACCCCAAATAAAATAATTTTCTAAGCAAAAATCCATAACTCTTTCAAATATTGTTTTAATTTGGATTTTTTTCTTTAAATGTATTCATTTTAGCGCACTCGAAAAGACTACTATGTCAAAATATTTTGTCGGGCAGAAAATCAACCCCCACCCCGATTAAAATGATTTTTTGAAAAAATTACATAACAAAACATTCAAGTTTCAGACGATACAAGAAAGTCACATAGGAATTAAAAGACTCCGATCTCGATAAATCAAACCAATTTGATCTATATTTGATGACAGAAGAAGAAAAACAATGTTTAATATGTAGAACATTTTTCAAAATACGAGGATTAAAAATCCACATGCGAATAGTGCATTCTAAATCAATCGATACTACAAGTTCCTATAAAAATTCCAATCCCGGTAATGATTTCGAAGAAGAATTTGACCCTGGAAACAAAGAAGTTCCTTTTCATATCCATTTATCTAATTTGAGGAGAAATATACATATTATTAAACGTATTCCGAAGGCTGCAAGGTTACTCTCTGCAATTACCCTTACAAAATTAATTAACAAATGTGTATCCAGGAATTCCTTCACTGCTTGTAAAAATTTGCTCATGTTTGCTTATAAAAGTTTCAGTATTCAGAGAACTAAAGATAATCGAAAAATTTCAATCACAACACAATTTGAATAGTTTCAATAATAACATTACAAGATCGACTAATTGTTATGCCAAAATTTCGAATAAACATACAAATTATAATGACATCCTCAATAAACAAGTACTCTCGAAAGTCTCTGACGGTGATAAAACAGCAGCTGTTAGATTTCTCTGTTCTACTGATAGTCCTGCTGAATTTGATGCTGCAACATTGGAAGAATTACGAAGTAAACATCCTGTTTCTGAAAGTTTATACAATTCTGGACAATATACAACTTCTCATAGTCCTTTGGAAGTTACAAGCGTAGATGTTCTCAGAGCAGTCAGATCTTTTCGCACCGGTTCTTGTGGAGGTCTTGATTCATTGCGACCGTCCCATATTCAAGATATGCTAAGCTATAGTTCCGGTAGTTGTGGCGAACATCTTTTGAATTCTTTAACGAACCTTTGCAATATGCTTCTTTCTGGAAAGGTCAATCAAGACATACGTCCTATTTTATATGGTGTTTCTTTATGTGCGTCAAAGAAAAAGACTGGCGGTTTACGTTATAGCTGTTGGAAATTTTTATCGACGTTTAGTAGCGAAACTTGCTTATTTCAATTTACGAGAAAGTCTTGGAAATCTATTTCGTCCCCAACAATTTGGATTCGGAACAAATGGTGGTTGCGAGGCAGTAGCCCATGCTGCCCGATGTTATATTAATCAAAACCCTAACCCAGTTGAAAAAGTTTTCCTGAAACTTGATTTTAAGAATGCATTCAATACTATAGACAGGAATTTCATGTTACATTCAGTGGCTAACGTCATACCAGACATATATCCTTTTATTGAACAATGTTACAGTGAACCCTCTCTCTTAATATTTGGTAACGAAATTATAATGTCCGAACAAGGAGTACAGCAGGGAGATCCACTTGGACCACTATTGTTCTGTCTTTCTATTCACCATATTATAAATAAAATATCCACTGAATTCAACGGCTGGTATTTGGATGATGGTTCAATTGGTGACAAAGCAAATGTGGTATTAGAAAATTTTCGTTACACAATAAGTCATTCGAAAGACCTGGGACTTGAACTAAATTTCGAGAAATGTCAACTCATTTTTCTGGATAAACAGGTCCCTAACATCATCGATCAATTCAACCTAATAGCTCCTGGTATACGAGTGATTGAAAAACCAAATTGGTTTCTTCTTGGTGCCCCATTATCTGATGATGCCTTGAAATTTTGTTTGGAAGAAAAATTACAATCACTTCGTGTCATGACAGGACGTTTATCTATTTTACCAAATTGGCGTGAAGTTATCCACAGATTTCTGGCCACACATGCTGACGTAGAGGAAAATAAAAATCTGTGGTTGGGATACGAAATTATTAGCACCCGTACTAATATCTGTGGCTGGAAATACCTACTATAGGTTGAACGTGGAATTATTGAGACTATTTGGTGTTTAACTTTTTTATAGAATCTTGAGTAGATTCACGCGTCGATAATCGTTTTCTCATCAACAATACAGATTTAGGGAATAATAAAATTGTAAATATTAGACTTACTTTCCAATAACCCATATAGAAATGATATCAGATGATGTGCGTCCATCAAAATTACACAACTTCTATAGTTTCTTGAGAATATTAACTTGGTGATGACAGTTTTCTTGTCATCTAAACAGATTTCGAAAAAGAAATTGTTGAAACATACAGACTCATTTTTGAGATTCCTTGTATTCATGAAAATCACACAATTCTTATAGAATCTTGGGTAGATCGATAAAGTGAAAACTGTTTTCTTGTCACCCATACAGATTTCGAGAAAAAATTGTTGCAACAATCAGACTAATTTTTTAAAAAACCTTGTAGAATTGAAACCAGAAGATGTGCGTTCATGAAAATTACACAACTGTTATAGAATCTTGGGTGACAAGAAAACGGTTTTCACTATATCGATCTACCCAAGATTCTATAAGAGTTGTGTGATTTTCATGAACGCACATCTTCTGGTTCCAATTCTACAAGGTGTTTTAAAAAGTGAGTCTGAATGTTGCAACAATTTTTCTCTCGAAATCTGTATGGGTGACAAGAAAATGGTTTTCACTATATTGATATACCCAAGATTCTATAGGAGTTGTGTGATTTTCATGAATACAAGGAATCTCAAAAAATTATTCTGATTGTTTCAACAATTTCTTTATTGAAATCTGTTTAGATGACAAGAAAACTGTCATCACCAAGTTAATCTACTCAAGAAACTATCGAAGTCGTGTGATTTTGATGAACGCACATCATCGGATATCATTTTTATATGGGGTATTGGAAAGTAAGTCTAATATTTCCAATTTTATTTTTCCCTTAATTCGTATTGTTGATGAGAAAACGATTATCAACGCGTCAATCTACTCAAGATTCTTTAAAAAAGTTTTACACCAAATAGTCCTAATAATTTCACGTTCAACCTATAATGAATAGTTATTTCGTATCCCAACCACAGATTTTTATTTTCCTCTACGTCAGTATGTGTGGCCAGAAATCTGTGGAAAACTTCACGCCAATTTGGTAAAATAGATAAACGTCCTGACATGACACGAAGTGATAGTAATTTTTCTTCCTAACAAAATTTCAAGGCATCATCAGATAATGGGGCACCAAGAAGAAACCAATTTGGTTTTTCAATCACTCGTATACCAGGAGCTATTAGGTTGAATTGATCGATGATGTTAGGGACCTGTTTATCCAGAAAAATGAGTTGACATTTCTCGAAATTTAGTTCAAGTCCCAGGTCTTTCGAATGACTTATTGTGTAACGAAAAGAGAGGTAATAAGAAACCATTTTATGAAATTAAAATAAAAGCAAATTGAAAAAATACTTTCTCTCAGCAAAATTCTCAAATGGGTTTCAAAGATATTTCGGATTGTTCAGTGATAAATTCTTCAGTCAAAACCTTTGGGTTAAATGGTTTAAAAAATATTGGTAGCACCTGTTTCATGAACAGCGTAATTCAATGTTTATCAAATACGAGATGGTTATTGGACGCTGAAATGAATACATTTCAAGGAAAAAATTCCCTTCCGAAAAATAATCGAAAGAGGTATGGATTTTTCTTTGAAAATTATTTTATTCGGGGTGGGGGTTGATTTTCTGCCCGACAAAATATTTTGACATTGGGTTCTTCTTAAGTCCGCTAAAATGAATACACTCAAAGAAAAAAATCCCAATTCAAACAATATTTGAAAGAGTTATGGATTTTTCTTTGAAAATTATTTTATTCGGGGTGGGGGTTATTTTCTGCCCGACAAAATATTTTGACATAGGGGTCTTTTTAAGTAAGCTGAAATGAATACATTCAAAGAAAAAAATCCCAATTCAAACAATATTTGAAAGAGTTATGGATTTTTCTTTCAAAATTATTTTATTCGGGGTGGGGGTTGATTTTCTGCCCGACAAAATATTTTGACATAGGGTTCTTTTCAAGTACGCTAGAATGAATACATTCAGAGAAAAAAATCCCAATTCAAACAATATTTTGAAGAGTTATGGATTTTTCTTTGAAACTTATTCAATTCGGGGTGGGGGTTGATTTTCTGCCCGACAAAATATTTTAACATAGGGTTTTTTTTTAAGTACGCTAAAATGAATACATTCAAAGAGAAAAATCCCAATTCAAACAATATTTGAGGAGTTATGGATTTTTCTTTGAAAATTATTTTATTCGGGTTGGGGGTTATTTTCTGCCCGACAAAATATTTTGACATAGGGGTCTTTTTAAGTAAGCTGAAATGAATACATTCAAAGAAAAAAATCCCAATTCAAACAATATTTGAAAGAGTTATGGATTTTTCTTTGAAAATTATTTTATTCGGGGTGGGGGTTGATTTTCTGCCCGACAAAATATTTTGACATAGGGTTCTTTTCAAGTACGCTAAAATGAATACATTCAAAGAAAAAAATCTCAATTCATTTAATATTTGAAAGAGTTACGGATTTTTCTTTGAAAATAATTTTATTCGGGGTGGGGGTTGATTTTCTGCCCGACAAAATATTTTGGCATATGGGTCTTCTCAAGTACGCTAAAATCAATACATTCACAGAAAAAAACGCAATCCAAACAATATTTGAAAGAGTTATGGATCTTTCTTTGAAAATTATTTAATTCGGGCTGGGGGTTGATTTTCTGCCCGACAAAATATTTTGGCATAAGGGTCTTATTCTGTATGCTGAATTGAATGCATTTCAAAAAAAGTCTCCATCCACGAAATATTTTAATAAGTTATGGATTTGATGAATCATGGATTTCCTTTAAACTCATATGTACATATTCCAACAATTTCTAATGACTTGATATTCCCGACAATTTTTGATATGGAGGATTAATTGTTATACTTGTTTTCAATCGCATACATTTAAGGTTGTTCAGTAAATTCATGGCTGGCCATTGAATTGTTCCGTATTTTGGGAGCCGCTGATTATCGGATCCCCCGCTCCGCATCGACAAATTCATGGCTAGAACTCGTGGCTGCTTTCACACTGATAGGAATGGAAAAGTATTTGAAATTTGGATTTTCAGCTTTATTGTTCTCTCTGATGTTGATGATATTAGATGAAGTATTATATAACAATTTATTTAAAAATTTTGGAGGTTGAGAATTAGTTAATAAAATATTGAATAATTATTTCAAATATTTTTCTACCAATGTAGGATGAGAAATTTTTTCTATTCGATTTTTCAACCTAGAACTAAATTAATTTTCATTTTTTGTGGATGGCAGGATAAATAGTTTATATATCTGCCTGAATTAGTGGGTTTAGTAAAATAATCTAAAAAACAGAGTTTTCATCTTTCCTGATTAAAAGAGTATCTAAAAAAGGTAATGTTTTGTTTTTTCTTTTTCTATGGTAAATTGAATAGATGGATTGTAATTGTTAAAAATGGTTTTTATATCATCAATTTTGTCAAAAGGTACAGCACATATTATATCATCCACAAACTTTTTTAAAAAAGGAACCTGAAATGATAATTTTGGAATACATTCATATAATAAATCATCCATCACATACTGGGCTAGAATAGGTGATAAAGTTAATCCCATTAGAGTACCAAGTATTTGTTTATAATATTCGTTGTTATAAACGAAAACAGTAGTATCAAAAATAAAATCTATCAATTCTAAGAAGGCTGTTTTTGTTAATTTGGTATGATTGGTAATAATATTCCAATGTTTTTCACTGCTGTGTTTTACCAGATTTATTGGTATGTTACTAAAAAGTGATATAACATCCAAACTTATAATTTCGAAATTTTTAGGTAGTTTCATTCCTTGCATGAAAATAGAAAATTCAAAAGACTCTTTAACATAATATTGATTATTTGTAATATATGCATTGGTTAAAATTGCTGTAATGAACTTTGAGAGTTTACTATTTGGTGCATCAATGGATGATATGATAGGTCTCAAACTCAATATTGGTTTATGAAATTTTGGTAAACCATAGAATTTTGGAACAATGGAGTTATATATGGTAAAATTTTCTTTAGATGTCTTACTGATGAAATGTTTTTCATGTAATTTTTTGATGAGTGCATTAGATTTTTGTTGTATAGTGGAAGTTGGATTATGATTGAGTTTTTTATAATAATCACCATCATTCAATAGTTCATGAGATAATTGTTCATATTGAGATTTTAACATGATAACTGTGGTATTGCCCTTATCAGAATTGGTTATTATCAATTCTGGATGGTCTTTGATGAATTTTTCACATTTATTAAAAATATAAGAAAAATAACAACTTGTTTTTGGTTTTTGAAAATGATTTGTGATGATATTTGTTATTTGTGCTCTGAACACATCTTGTTTATTTTGATTCACATTCGATTCGAAAATTTTCCATGTCAGCTAATAATTTTGTGACTTTTATATCATTTGTATCAGGTGGAACTCGGAATTTGTGACCTAAAGAAAGAAAAGCTAGAATATCTTCAAGAATAACACAATTTTTTAAATTTTTGAGCCAATTATTATTCATAGACATCTTTCCTTTCATTTCATTTTTGATTGAGATGAATTTATTTATGTTACGTTGTCTTATGAGAAAAAATTGACGATTATATTTGATTTGTTGTATATGTTTGAAATCTGCCCAAATATTATCAGGTAGTTTTTGAGTAATTTTGTTAGTCAATAATTTTTCTAATTGAATGAGAATCTCATGTGTTACCTTAATTTCGAGTGAAAGAATTCGGTGTTTCAATTTATTATTGAAATTTTTCACTAGTTGTCCTGTTCTTCCGTTATTAATTTCTAACATATTTTCTATATTTTTAACATTGTTGATGATATGTTTAGGAAAAACGCCATGTTTTCTACATCTGAGTAAGAATATTTTTCTGTTTTTTATCGATGCTATCTTCATGTTTGTATTTGACCAACATTTGAGTCTTGCTGTGGTTTCATGTCCAAATTCTCTGGTGACTTTTTGGTAAAACCCCAATCGAGTGTGCATGATACTAATCAAAAATGAAACAATTAGTGGACACTTCAAAAGTGGGGCAAACCACGGACACGTGTTTCTGGCTATTGGCCTCATAAAATCTCTATTTGTATTTATATCCTTATTGCTGCCTACGTAGTCATGTTAGATGTAGCCTGGGAATTCCAGCTCTTCTAACTGGAACCACAAATGTGCGGTTGGCTCCTGTTGTTGACTCCGTGCGTTTGTATTGTTTTCTGTTTTCGGCAAACAAGTGTTGCCCATCTTTACACTTGGCTGCACCGCGCTGATGAGGCCAATAGCCAGAAACACGTGTCCGTGGTTTGCCCCACTTTTGGAGTGTTGTGTCCACTAATTGTTTCATTTTTGATGAAACATGATATAAATCAAAAATGTTGTATCCACGATTTTTTTCATTTTTGATATATATATAATAACGGATAAAACAGCATACCTGTGCTATGTGAGAATATTCAATTTGGAAATTTCAATTTCGAAAGAAGTCTTCAACATCAAAATGACAACTTTTTGACATTGAATAATGTGAAATACTTTTTCAAATTTTTTATTATCGTTCATCATGGTGATTTATACTGTGTTAGTATTAAAGGATGTATTCAGATTTATATTTTTTGTTAGTAAAAATGAATAAATTTTGCTGAGGTTGTCGATGTCTGTCTTTTTATTGATATTGTTTTCTTTAATTTTGATTTCAGCCATTTCCAGAAATTGCCTTTTATTTGAATCTGGTTCGAAATGGAGAATTTTGATGTTAGTATAATTGACTGAATGAATTGAAATGAATATGAGAATCAAAATGTCATCGGTAAAATACTTTTTATTGTAGAAGATGTAATGGTTGCACACCCTATACCCTAGTTCAAATTGAGCAACAATTTTAGCACTCAGAGTATCCATCCACCCTACATATACTTCACGTCACCAGTAAACTTTTAGATCCACAGAAGAAACCCAATGAAAGGAAGAGTAAATTAGAAGTTTTTCCTCTCATTTCCTCTCAAGAAAGGCAAGATTTTCACTCATTTCAAAATAAACCACAACTATTTGTATTCAAACAAAAACAATGAAAATATAACTCTGTTCATTCAAATGATTCCTAGCTGTATATGAATGAATATAGAAAAGAAAACCTTTTTTGATGAGACTCCCTATAACTGAAATCCTACCTGACAAAGCGTACTAAATGTTTTCACAGAATAATAGTAACAATGATTCTGTATTCAAATTACAATTTCTTTAGTGATCGTATCACAACTATAAATATTTTGGAAGTAAATTAATTCTTGAACTGAAATGTATACATGAAAAATAAGAAATTTTGTTAAATATCCTTATAATTTTCGGAAAATAATTACTCTGGCAACAGTGAAGAAATTATGATTTTCCGGTCATTGAATATTTGTACCTCAGAAAATAAAATTAAGGATTCTCTCTTCGATTACGACAGTACTATAGAGTTGAGAAGATTGATTCAAAGGCCGATCTAGTCTGCGAGATGATTTTTAGCCTTATTGTACTTGTAGATAAGAAGTTGAACATTATGTATTCGGTAAAAAAAAGATTTAGATTCACAGACATTTGAGAAGGTGGGAAACGTACTTGATGAAATTTTATATAAGCGGCCATGAACGTTGCCATCATGGATGAGATCGATATGGTGATAAGTTTTCCAGATCCTCCATAGAGGAACAATTAAAACTAATAAAAATTGAAAGATTTCAAGCCAAGTTACTTCACGACGTTTCGGTTGTTAGTATCCACAATCGTCTTCGGGTGATGACTGTAATTATTCCTTCTAGAGATGACTATTTATAGGTCATTTGAGTGCTTTCACCTATCTGATCTTCCCTCTCTCCGCTTCATCGGTTCAGCTGAAGCTGACCGTTGTCATGTTTGAATATTCTTTTGCAAAATGGCATAGTTTTTCAGCAAGGTGAGGCTCATCCTCAATGCTTAGTATCAGTTCGACAGTTCCTCTATTATAACTTTCCTGGCCAATAGATTGGTTCTACAGAATGGTCACTCCACCAGATTGTTTTCGAAATCAGAAGTCTGCGAGATGCAGCCAACTACTGTGGATAATATACAGATATAAATTACTAGGTGCTGATTTTCTTTACAACATAAGGAAGGAAACAGTGGCATATTCATACTATTTCATTCAAGTTGAGTGCTTGGTTTGCATATTTTATAAATATATTTTTTCTGAGTTTCACTTTCTAGGACGTAATTAAATACAAACCTGAAAAACTCTTTTATTTTTATCTTTTAATGCTTATCGTTGTTACATTAAAAAATATTACAGAACAGAATTCAACCACCTTCCAAATAATGTGTCTGTCACTAGTGTATTATACCCATTTCGAGTTTTTGACATGTGGGTTGTTAAGGAGAAAGGGAGGCCAACAAAAGGTTGATTTTTACGTAGAAATGCATCCCTCTGAAAATTGAAGTCGCCGTAGTTCACAATTTTTCAGTTTCAATATCAAATGATTTATTCAGAGTGGCTTCTTTCAACTGAGATACACTTCATAGTCGAATCTCTGTGAATATCAAATGAATCCTTGTTCCTTAAATCTACTGAATTAGACAGAATTGTGGAATATATGATTGAATCATTGCAGTCCATATCAGTGAATCTTTTCATTTGAGATTTGAAAGCGGTAATAATAAAGAAATTGCCTCTACATACTGCGTTGGGATAATATTTTTTTTCCATTTCAGATTGCCATAACGCATTTGTTTAAATAATTTGTGTTAGATTTGATTTTTACCAATGAATTTTCGATTGTTATTCAACTCGTCTCCCTAATGAATGTTAAATATTAATATCGGTTTTCCTTTCCAGGTCAGTACCTACTAATTCTACATGGACCATCAATGTATCCAGTTTGAAGTGAGTAATTATTATGATATATATATATATATATATATATATATATATATATATATATATATATATATATATATATATATATATATATATATATATATATAGCAGTCTAGCAGTCTAGCAGTCGTCGCTGAAACTTTGTTACTATAAGCGTTTGTTACTATAAATTCCTTTCGACCACGACCTACCAGTCCGGATTTTTTCTCTCTGTACGTGACTTCGTCCATGAAAATCTATGTTCTTGAGTTCGAGAGCCAAAACAGGAGACCCTTTGCAAAAACAGTGGCAACAATGAACAGAGCGCTCCACTTGTGTGATTTCTTTTCCGTTTGCAGTGGATCAATTCGCGATATTCCGCTGTCTAATTGCAGTATAGCTTCATTATGAAAGATTCGATCTCTTCGCTCAAAATCATAATTACATAGCCTCTATTGACTTTGTGCACACCACGACAGTTATGACCTAACGAGTCGAGTTATTTAATCTTCGATTTTTTTTCTTGATTTTCTAAACGCTTCAATAAATCGGTTCAGCCGTTCCTAAGTTGAAAATAGTGTAATTAACACGATTTTGTAACTTTATTTCATATTCAGTCAACTAGTTTAGTGATTCAATAATTTTTCTGATGAAAGGTTGGTTGGGAAACAGGATCAATTGTTTTTTTGCCGAAACTTCGAATTCAATTTAATTCTTTTTCGGGGCTCTTTCACAATGAATTTTCATAAACATACCTTCCACGAAACTCAAACGACTATTATCGTTTCAATTTTACACGAAATAATGAGTTCTTAATTAAATTACTCACCGAAAAGTTGTTTCTTCGTATTTATAATATTACTATTTCAAAAGCATATTAGATAGATATTAAAAAAAAACATTGCGACAACCAAATTTCCGAGACAACACCGTCACAAAACGACATGAAGCAAACGAATGGCTTTATCTGTGATTCTGATAAGGTGGTGTCTGTTTATTAATCAATAGCAGAAAGAAAAAGAATGAAAAAAATGTAATTTATTCAGGTATTTCACTCATTAAAATGGAATATTCAGTATTGATGCTATCGACATATCTTCTGATGTTAACACTATCGCATTTGAGAATATATATCCTTTCACTCAAAAGTTTTTTGGATAAATATGTTTGAACGTCTAAAATAATTAGATGATCAAAATAATGAATGTGCCCATATTCTTTTTAATGTTGAACGAGGGCTGTGAAGTATTTTAAGGTAACTACCGTCCGACTTGACCAACAATAAGAGATCTAATAAATATTTTTCACCAGGTAATTCTCAATTAATTGAAGATTTCTGTTATGGAATTTAGAATTGGAAATGACCATTGCTCTTGAATCAAATTCCTCATAATGTTGATTTTACTCTGAAAGGTAATGAAAATATATGCGTAAAGAAGTTATCATTTCCATTGCATTTTTTCAAAATATATGTTAACGATATTGTTTCTTCTATTCCAAAAAAAAAAACTGAAATATTACATACTTTTCATAGTTTTCATCCAAAACTGAAATTTACTCTTGAAATGGAAGAAAACAGTTCTTTAGCATTTCTAGATACTGAAATAATCAAAAATTCTAACCGAATTTTGAAGGTAGACTGGTATCATAAACCAACTTTTTCTGAGATATTTTTAAATTATTTTTTGAAATATAACTTTCACAGTGAAATCAACATCATGAGGAATTTGAAATCAAGAGCAATTGCCATTTCCAATTCTGTATTTCATAACAAACATCTCCAATTAATTGGGAATTACCTAGTAAAAATGATTTTGCTAGGGGCCTTATTAAAAAATAATCAAAGAAAGAATTTCCTTTTCCCAAAATACAGGGGTGAAACCAAAATATCACAAAATTCCATCTTTAAAAAATGTGTGTTGGTCAAACCGGACGGTATCTTAAAACATGAGTTTCAGAACATAGGAGAAACTCTAAGAAACTAAATATAAAAAACCTCACAGTCCTCATTGAACATAAAAGAAATGGAATCATTTTTTATTTTGATCATCCAACTATTCTAGATATTCAACCATATTTGTCATTACTGTTCACATTTCTTGCTGCAGGTGCTTTCAGGTACCCAATTTTTTTCTGAAAATATTGTTTTATTGTGTAGAAAATGACCGATGACAACTGACTTGATTCACAACTTACTACGTTTTTTTGTTGAATATGCAATAGATTTTTTTCGCTGACTGGTAGATACCACTTTAATGAAGCCACTGGGGAATTTTCACTCAAACACTCTCTCAAGCTTAATATAATTGTCGAGTTTCCGCGTGATTGATTTCAGCAGTGCTATAATTTATTCGAGATGAATATGTATCGTTAAGATCGATCCTGCTGCAATTGAAATGCTGTATCTGTGTGTGCTGTAGCATATGACACGTTATCTTGATGTGGAACAAGGAGTTAAATAAGCTTCCTAAGAAACAACAAAGTATCTCTCACTCATAGGATAGAGAAAGGATGATACAGGAGTGTATCTCAGTCTTCAGTTACACATTCCGTTACAGAGTTGAGAATTCATTTGTTTTTTTACATCCGTCAACAGACACTAATTAAAGTATATTTCGGGATAAGGAATGGCATACAGGGATTTTATCATGTACCGAGAGAACGAAATAAATGTAAAAAACCTAACAAATTTTCACATATGCTCTTCTATCAAAAAATAATCTAGAAATACTAAATCAAAAGAAGTATTAAATAATGGAATTCACTAAAATGAAAACATCATTATTAGTGGATACACAATTTTGTTAATCGAATATCTGCGAAAAAATTAACGATATTTTGGATTCTCAGAACTTTGGTTATCCGGATTCGGTAGCCATACTAGTTACTCACTAACGAGTCTACCAACGAGGAGGTAACAACGCAATGCTGCCAAATACCGTTCTGAACCAACGTTCGGAGTTAATCTTCCCATTGGACCATGGACACCCAGCCCGGATAACCAATGTTCGAATTTCACTTTCGGCCATTTCAATTCTTTATGGAGTATAATGTACAAGCAACGTAAAGAAGAAATAAAACATTGTCTGGGTGTAAACAGCTTTTTAAAACCTTCATATCCTGGATAATTTTTTGGATTCATACTAGAATATTCAACATGAACTTCACAATTTTCAAAAAAGCATATGCAAGTTTGAGAAAATTGTTTCTTAACAGAGTAGTGATACCAAGCTTTGTGATACCATGGCTCTATTACTTATCTCATTCTGCTCATGTCCTGTCTTCCATAGAAACCTTAGACTTACATAGGATACACAAAGTTCAAAATTCATATGCTGATCCATTTTTTGATGAACGAATCTGCGTCACTCTGTTTTCATTACAAGAACTTTAGTATTTATTTAGGAAAATGGCTTTTAGAGCATGGTAACATTTGTTTCAAAAATATTGTATAATTCAACTATTGCACAACTCTGCTTTGTTTCAGAGATGTTTCAGTTATTGTATGTAGGTATTTCAAATATACAAACATGTGTTAATGAAAGATGGATCGTATGAAATTATAAGAGTAATAAGAGTTACTTATTGTCTGCTTAGTAAACAAAAACTTTTGAAATATCATAATTTTCACGTGCATTACTAAACTATAATTTCCTTTTCAATATCTACAATATTTTTAACGGAGTTGAATGAAAGACAATACCAGGATCTAAATGGTTTTTATATAATCGTTTAGCCAACACCATATACTGTGAAACTACTACTATACCAATATACATCGGTAAACAAAAATTCAAAATTCCGCACAGAGAAGTTATTGAAAATTTATATTTTTTGAATATTCATAATTTGAATGAATTATCAACAATTTCAAAAAGATAATCAATCGGATATAAGATTTATTATAAATGTATAAAAATATTCACCATCCAAAACATGTTCAAAATATAGTTGAAATGCTGAACAAACGGAAATTGTTATTGTTTGTTTGGGTGCCATAGTATAATCATTATTCTCGGCTGTTTCACAATGTTGATTACGAAGTTATTAATTCATTTCAATATAGTGGGCTAATCAATATTGATACCATTCAACTTGGAGAAAATGAAAGGTTCAAAACTATTATATTTGTTTCATTCAGATATGACTTACGATGTGTTCATTGTAAAGGCTTCTTCAGAATTTCACAGTATATTTCAATATATGTATAACTGTAAAGTGCTGAATCAAGAAACTCCAATGGAAAATTCCAAATCCACTTGTGGTGAAATCAAGCCATCTAAGTTCAAAACTTCATTTCAATTTGGATTCTTATCATTATTTTCTGAAGTGTGAACTTGCCCTCTCGAAAATTTCAACGAATTAGGAGAAATTGAGATTGTATAAAGTTGGAAAGGAGTAGAAATATTGAAGGATTGTGATAAAAACACATTTAAGGTATGCCTATTTATTCAGCTGTGAATGAGTGTCAGTAACATCAGCTATTGATCGCTGAGTAGTGGAAAACATTTTCCGAAACGTCGACTACTTAAGAAAGCTGAGTATCGGAAAACATTTTCCGAAATGTCAACCACTTAAGAAAGCTAAGAATTAATATAAAACAGTATAAAATATTGAGTTCTCCACAGAAAATGTGTTTTAAAAAAAAACTATTTATCTATTCAAATTTTAAATGGCATTCTGTTCTGTATTTGATTTGGCATCTTCAACTCTATCTAACCAGTCACTTATATATTGCTTTTTATAAAAATTTTACTACCTGTATGAAATGTGTGATGAAATCGGCCGTTACTTGATGAAAATTCATAACGTATTAAAGAAACACTTTATTGCGAGATTTTTACTACACAGTTTTTAAAAAAGGAAACACGCGTTTCGCTATACAATAGCTTCATCAGGCGTGCGTATACTATATATAGAATAGCGTATCTATACTGTACAGAATATATAGTATTCTGAATGAAGTATAGCATGTATACAATACTGTATAGAGTATAGAGTATGCGAAACAAATGTTGCGTTTTTGTAAAACTGTGTAGTGAAAATCTCACAATGAAGTGGTTCTTCACTTTATGAGTATACATTTTAATACGTTGTTCTCAACTCTGCTACAAATTTTGAATAACGTTACGTTTTTGGAGTGTGAAATAAGCTTGGAGTGTGAACAAATTCGTGCCGTTAAAAAATCTTTCCCGAAAAAAACATTTCAAATCAATCATTAAATCAGACTCTTGTACTCAATTGAATCCTCAGTATTCCTTCAAAACATCTCGCTTTGGAAAACAAAGCAGAAACTTGAGAACAGAACGGTTTTGCAATTAACTCAAGTAGAGACGTCAATTCGCGAATAAACAAAGAAATAATGCTTCGAACAATCTTCTATTCCATGTTCGTTTGCAAGAATCACGACTTTCAGCAGAAGTGAATTTTCAATTAATTCCTTTTTCAATTACCTTTATTTGTAATTCGTTTGTATAATAACAAAATGTTATATCTTGGTCATCTGAAGAACAATATATGAATGCTAAACATTTCTATAGTATAATTCCTTAATAGTAGGCACTGAATTCTCTGAAATAGTATTACATTGAAACGAAAACATTGTTGACAAGGTTGTGATTACATATATTTCACCATCATTTTTCCTCATCTGTTTAGTATAATTTCCGTATGCAACTGCAAGAGACAGATTAGGGGTAAAATGTCAAGTCATTTCTAAGAATATAGTGACTAATATTTTGGAATTATAGTGTAATATTTTGAAAAGCGTGTAAATAATAAACAAAGATACGATTCCAAGGAATAAACTGTTCAGCTTTTTGTATATGGCTCTGTCCAAAATGAGGTAAACTGAATCAGAGTGTTATTTTATCATGAATCAATTCATTAAATTTCCTATTTCTTGTGATTTCGATTGTTGATTAATGGTTTTCATTGAAATGAAAAAAACACTGGTGAATATTGTATTTCCAGAATATGAGTCAAGTGGTGGTTTTCCTAAAAAGTCTTCAGATTAAGGGAAGTAGTACTAAATGATTACTTTCGTAGTAAGGTTATTATAGCAACATATTATAAATGACGTATATATGACATGGCGTTTGTTTTAGTGTATCAGAAATGTTTGTCAAAACATCAAACTCAGAATATGTCTCTCATAAGTATAAGATCATTTTCTCTAAGCTGATATGTATGTATTTTTTTTGAAAATATAGCTGTGAATTCAATGGTGAATATTTTTAGGAGAGATCAATTTTTATGAGGAAAAAGCTTTTTGGCTTTCTATCTCTACATCATTGTCTTGTCCCGAAATATCGAAATATAGTATTGAGTGTTTCATGTAGGTGATATTTTATATCAATACTCTTTCATATATCATATTATGTAGCGTTCCTATGAATGATATCTGTTTCAATTTCATTGCAAATATTTGTACTACAAACAGAATGAAAAAAAAACAAAGTTTTTTGTGAATATTTCATTTCTTTTATTTTGAGGTTATGAATATAGGAAAATTGTTGATCATTACTTCCTCGTCAGGTAACAGGAAGTATCGAGAAACAAGGACATAGTACATTTGTAAGATTTGATTTGTATAAAAGTAATGTTCAGTCAGTCAATCGGCCGATTTGTGAGTCGATGGTTCAAACCCTAGGCTGAACGCTCGATTTTCACTTGCTATAGTCCAACCCGTGTTAGGAATCACACGTTGAAAGGTAAGACCTCGTTAATCCTTAGCTCGCACAAGTTTCGACTTCTGAGGATTGACTTTCGTAGGGGTGCGATAGCTGGTTAACGGAAAAAATATATTTTAAACAATTAGCCTAATAACCAAGGAAATACATGTTACGGCCAATTTCATAATCATTATCTAAAGTCCACTTTACCAAAAGGATACCACACTAAAGTCCCCTGTAAAGTAGCTATTGCCGTCATTTGGTTTCATAATCAATATTAAAGTGCCCTTTCCATAAAGTATCTTTTGAGTAATTTTTAAGATGTTGGTTAACCTGGAATTCATGGATTTTGACAAGAACTGTCATATTTGGTATTTAAGTTCCGTGTTTGAATAAATATGGCTAAGAGTTGTGCCTTAATACTTTTCCACAATCTAAAAATTAATGTATCATGAATAATGGGGAATTTTGGCGAGTGTTATATTGTTAAAGAGCGTACATCGAATAGTTCCAGGGCAAACTCCTGTAGAAAATATCAGTAACTTGGTCTATTGCTAGATTTTGCTTTTCACGCAAAAGTAAAAATGAAAAGGCAATTCAAAGGTAGCTTTTTTTATGATTGAGAATTCAAAATAGTTTTGTCATCGTCAAATCCTTGTTGAAAGTTTTTGGATTGAAAATTGACAGCATCTCTTGTCTATTTAAAACAAAATTGATTCCCCCAAGATAGGAAGTCTTGAATGGGTATCACATCAATGGCTTGAGTTGTTAGTGATATATTTTTAAAAATTAGTTTTTGGAAAAGAAAGGTTTTGGCTTCTCTCTATATTTATATGAAAAATGTGAAAAAATTTACAAAGGAAGAAATAAAACGATCAATTTCAAAATAAACCTCTTACAAAAAAATTTAGGTTTTTTTAGAAGATACTTTCAGATACAAACTGGGAGAAAAAGCCCTCTCAAAACAACCAATTTCATATAAACATTGAATTACACGGAAAAAAGTACTTTTTTCTTTCCTAAAATTTGCATCAACACCTGACGACATATTGGTCGTAAATCTTTTTCAAAATAATTTGATTATACCTCAATACAACAAAAGGATGTACGACCTTTTGAGTTATTATTTCATATATTTCCTTTGGTATTCAAAATATTCTGACCCGAAATCGTTGACGTATAGCATAAGGCTGGAACAACTTAATTCAATACGATATTTAAAGAATGCTGACAAAAATTTCAGACGTTATTGATAAAAGTAATTTATTACATTTTTCCCGATATTACCAGGTCACGAGGCTCAGTCTATGAATTTGTGATAAATTAAACCACAATTCTTTCAAATCAATATAGTTATTATTCATGTATCCAAAAGGATATTGTTATTGAAATATCAAAATAAGTCTTAAGGCTGTGTTGGGTAGAGTTACTAAACATGCATATTAAAAAATAAATATTTCGAAACGTTAACCTTCCTCAACGTCTTTTGTAGTAGGATCTGGTAAGTGTCTGTCGAAAAACAACTATTTTCTTAAGATAAATAATGGAATTGGCTAATACTTGATGAAAATCCATAACTAACGTATTGAAAAAACACTATTGTGAGATTTTCACTAAACGATTTTACAAAAACGACCGAAGAAGCCACTGTATGGCGAAACACGCGTGTTGCGTTTTTGTAAAATCGTTTAGTGAAAATCTCTAAAGTGTTTTTTAAATACGTTAACTATTTTCTTGGCTAATACCACTATGGACATTGAATTATATCTGACAGAGACTTTTGCAAGTTACTTTTGCAGATGCTTCTCGTTCCAAGTTGAAATCAATAGAGTAGACTACCACAGGTCGGTTTCGGTGTAGATTCCTTGTCAGTGCCTTGCACTCGACTGACTTTGAACGATGGTGGAAGAACGAAAAGCATCTGCAAGGTGTGAGGTATAATCTGCATAAATATCTGTCGGGTCCACTCCTCCTATGGGAAAGAAGTTGTTTTCCGGTAGGCATTCATCAGATCCCACTATGTAGGGAGAGGTGAATATTTCGAAATTTCATTTCAACTTTTTTTTTGAAGAGTTGGGTTGACAGCACATTTGAGGTATTTGGTTCTCCATTTATTCAATTGGAGGAGTGCTTTCTTGAAAATTATCTATTTTATTATCATCAGACGCGCAATTAGAAAATGAAAAACATAATTCTACACTCCGTCTTTTACCACTTACGAATTGCAAAAAGATCTGTGAATGAAGGAGGCAACATTAAATTTCCGAGTGCTGGAAAATAAATGTCACCTTAGGATAGACGTTTCACTAAAATTTGAATAACAATATTTCCTCGACTCAAATGGAAGCAATGAAACTGCTCACGTATCCAGTTCTTGACAATTTCTCGGAGTTTTGATAATGTCGAAATATGAGGATGGGTCGTATTCATCACTCAGGAAACGAGGCTGTAAAATACAGACGATGTACTTCGAATTCGAGAGGTATTTTCAAAACGAAGTAACGAAATGAAAACGGTTGTAAGAAAATGTTTCCTGAATGAGAAAACAAGGTGACTCACTAAATGGTTAGACCCCGAAGTGTCAGTCGTTAAAGAGATTTATGTGTCTTCTTTCACTGACAAAAAATTCTGCACCTTTTACAGCTGGAAATGTATAATGTCACATTATTCTGTGATTATATGATGTGATTTTATACTACATCAACTCTCTTTGTTGCAAAATTGTTAGAAAATTTTTGTTTTTCATAATTTAGAAATTTCAAAGTTGTACATTCAGAAAATATATTGAAGGAATCAAATGTTTTTATATATTTTAACAATCAGTCACCTTTAGGATATTTGCTGTTTTCGGATTTATTTGCGATGATCTGCATGTTTTTGGATCTAACGTTTTGTCTGCATCTGCGACAGATATTAAAGGCGATTTACTGATTGTGATCTACCTAATTGCAACATGCAGGTAATGTCATAAATTCAATCTGAGAGAGCGTATTCTGCAACTGCTGATTTGTCTCTTCTGCCATAGCGACATCAAGATTGTAAAAAATCACATACATATTCTCTCGTTAGTAAGTGTTTCATATTTGTGTTTTTATAAAAAACATCATGTGATGTCTATTTCAGTTATCCCGACGAAGGTGGTAAATTTGCCGAAAGCTTGACAGATACAAAGAGTTATTTTTGTTACAGCCTTATCAATTCGGGTGTAACCTCACGAGTCAATTCTATTTATATCAAAGCCAGTCATGAATATTTCTCCTATGACCGCACACTGAAACCAGTGGGTATCATACACCTTTAAACAGTGAGGCCAGAGTAATCCATAATAATGATAATAATTTCAATCCTAAGGAATAGAGGTTGAAAATAAATGAAACATGGGTCGTCAAAATACCCAGGTTCTTCCAATAATTCAAGATGAGTTGCACCTAACAGGTACGAAAGCAGTCCGACCTCCCAAACAACATAATCACCTTTATTGTTATCAAAACTACAGTTCTATAACAATGTCAGTTCACCTAATAATGCTTGTTTAAGTAATGTACAAATAGAAAGAAAAAAGTATGAGTTTTTCTAGAGTTACACTCCAAAACCCATTATAGGGCTACTCAAGTAGAAATAGACACTACACTGTAAAAAATATTTCACACCATCTAACACCAGCTGACACTGACTGGTGTCCATATGGGTCCTCATCTTTTCAGTGACAAATAACACCGACATATTTTACACTACTAAAAGGATCATGGGGCACACCAAATATGGTGTTATTCACAACACATATTTTATTTCAAATTAATATTCCTTTTATTGATTTTGAGTTCACTCAGTGTGTTTTCAAATTTTTATGGTGAATATTATAAAAAATTTCGGTGTAAATTTCAATAATTTTTGGTGTATATAAACTACAAAAAGGCTTCCTTCAACATTTTTGTAGTGCGATAAAACACAATTCTGGTGAAATGTTACAAAATAATAGTGTGAATCTACACTACATCTGGTGTGAATTTACATCAACTGGTGATGTTTTTTTCATTTCATGGTAATATTTTTAATATTCAAGTGTTTTTTTAAATTCAGCTTCAAGAATGTTATTCCTGACAGTGGTTTATATCACTTTTTCGGTGTATAAAAGCACTATTTTGGAGTGAATCAGGTCTCTCTCTTCAAATATTTTGGGTGTAAATTTACACTAGATGGTATTATATCATATTCTCCTGGTGCAAAAATTTTTTTTTATTTTGAATGCATACTAGCACCAGTGTTTTTGTAAAAACATTTCGTGTAATTCTCAACTTAATTTAATGTATTTGTAAAATACATTAAAATGATAAATATTTAAAAAACACCGGTTGTGGTTGTGGTATGAATTCGAAAGAGTTACTCGAAATATTAAATTCGCCTGAAAAAAAGGAAAGAAAAACAAACATAAATCATGTATAAATCCCATTTATTAAAAAATGTATCTGTGGAAAACATATTTTCCTCAAATAAAAATAACGTTTATTAGAAAACCTTTAGAAAACCTAACTGACATGATTTTTGTTGACAATTGGTCTGATACCAAAATATCAATAATTCAAACTTAAGAATATTATTAAATAAAAACAGATTTTGGAGTTCTTCAGTAAGATTCATTTCCTCTGATGTTATCGAAACATTCTGGTCATGAAGGTGTTTGGCAGGAGGATTGTTTCTCTCTATTTTACTTATTCTATTTAAAGTTGTCAGTCGATTTTCAGGATACCCTCCATTTGTGCTAGGGTTGAAAAAAAATTCCTAAAATATTACATTTTCATTTTACATCTAAACACAAAAGTCATCAATTATGAACTCACGTAATCTTCTGTAGAACTTTCCGAATTTGTGTACACTGGGAAAATTTCAACTAATTTTTTTGCGCACTCCATTTTTGCGCTCTTGGGTACATACTGCACTCCCATATTTTTCATAAAGCACATTTTCAGCTATGTTTACTAACTGTATTCTGCTTCTGTCCGTCAACAGTTTATTCTTCTGGTACTGGTCTATTATGTACTGCCCGCCGCCACGAATAATTTGTGTTTGTAGATCCTACAAAATAATAATTATAACAATGATGTGAACACTGAGTTATGGCAAGGAAAGCCTAATTCTACATAGTAAGTACTTACATCTACATCTGAAATATTTTCCATTCTGTAGCTAATAGATGTAGAGCTATTAGTTCTATCAAATATATCAGTATCACATATTGCCTTAAAAGTGGAATCTACAAAACCAAATCCGTATTTGTAATTAATTTTTTGATTTGAAAAGTCACAGTAAATTTTTGAAAACCTCGCATTCAAACGAAATGAATTATATTTTGTGAGAAAATATATTGGAAAAAAATGTATTATTCACCTGATATAATATGTCCAAAGGAGCTAAGGTCTCGGAAATCGGATCAGAATTTTAAAATATCCTCAAATAAGGTTCTTCTTTAGATTTGCAGAAACATTCCAAGAAATCGTCTTCAATTTCAGTGAAGTCTTTATCTTTTTAAAAAAAAATTATTTCACTTTGAATACCCATCTTTTTTTTACTGAAACAAAGACAAAAACTGTCATAATATAAAAAACAGATAGTTGGTGTACTCTAGTAAGCGGTGTATTTTCTGAATCGGAATTTTGCTGTCCTACACCAGAGGGTGTTAAACCACGCCTAGGAGTGTTGGTTGACACTGAATTGGATTTTATGCAGGTACAAACCGGTGGTTAATCATCAATTCCAAACTTTTATTTCAGGTAAAATATTAACGGAAAAATTTGAAATTAGACACATGTTCTTTGAAATCACCTATAAAATCTAGAAGTTGACTGAGTACAGCTTTGAAATCAATATTATTCTTATGGAAGTTTAACCAACCATAATTCGATCAGAGAATAGACTTAAGCATGTGAAATAAAATTTAAGAAACACTTACTTTGAGCCTTGATTACTTCTGGAGCCAAATCGATATCTATCTACTTTTCAACCTCCCTAAAATTAATTTTAATGCACTTCATTGTTCAAATTTCCACCAGAGGAACAATTACCACAGAAACTGAATAATGCACAAGTGCGATGTAAATACTGAATGTGATGTAGGATACCTTTGATAGGAATTGTTAGCGTTTTCTATATAGATACACCAGTAAAATTCCTTCCGGAAGTTTTAAGTTTCAAGATGTCTGATATCCAACTTCACTATACACAATAACGCCAACCAAGCATAGACAATAATTGGTTCCCAATAGCAAATTTTTTAAAAACAGACGTCCTACAGAGTGTAGAATTTGGAGTAACTCTTTCAAATCCACGGCTGTCTGACTGATTTGATACGATCCTAACAGTGGCGCTATTACAGCGTTGCCAGTAAAATAGTAAAATAATAAGACCTCAGTCAAATAAAAGTTCAAATACATTTTTTGGTATATAAAGTAAGAGTTTACTTTGTATTCCAGCCTCAGAAAAATTAATTGAATGATTATTTCTTCCGTCAAATAGTAATTCCACAGAAATCCAGAAGGTTTCAAATCTAGGAAACTTGTTTTTCTCAAAGGAAACATGTGAATTGTTCAATAGATACCACTTTGTAATTTTATAACCTGAGCCAAATCTTTTTCCTAGTGTTCATGATGATGATGAAATCCATGATGAAACCTGTGATGGATCGAAACAGCTCTGTCTGATATTGGATCATGGATGGAATGCTTCGTTGCTTATTGATTTCATAACTCTATGGTTGGCTGGAAGAGCAAAATGTTGTTCTATGAACAAGATTTTTGAACTATACCATTGTATTGATTGGTATATATATCAAGGTTGTGTCCTTGGGATCCTTTCCACGAAGCTTCGACCCATTCGGAGGGCACGCTGGCTATGGCTAATGACCACTCCCCACAGCTTGGGGTAGGTGATAACTGGGTCCGAAAATCATATGCCCTGAGTAGATGTAATGAACCAAGAATGACAGTCTTCTGCATTTGACCAGCCAAGATTTCTGCCGTATTGCGACAAGCCGGTATGATCTTAAGATTTTAGAGTAGGGAGGGCATCATTCCACCAAGGACTCCAATAATAAGAACAACAATTTCAACAGAGTGGTTTGGGTAGCGTCTGTGAAGTTTGAAGAATAAATCTCGATATTCCATCCTTTTTCCTTCTCTTTTCGGACGATATTCGCCTCACCCGCATCCAAAAATCCATGACAAATATCGTCTCACTTTGATGGTCGAGCAGAATTACATCAGGCTTGTCATGCTTGAATCAGCCTGAGGAGAGAAAAAATGAATAGTTCCAATAAATTCGGCACTTCTCATATCCCAAAACGAATTCAATATCCCCTGAAGCACTCGACCTGAGAAAAGCATAGGTCAGGTGCTTTAATTAGCCGAGGTCTTCAATCTTGTTAAATAAGACACCATGTATTGGTCTGTGTAGCTCTGTTGCCTCAACTCCATAGAGCTATTTGAAAAATATTGGCCAAATGAAGTATGGCAGCACTGTCAGTCAATGAATAATAAATCAAATGAGTGAATTGAAGTACTACTCTGTGCCACTAGTAGGTACCTAATGGATAAAATGTTTCAACCATAAAAGGATTTTAACATTATAAATAATAATGTGCAGAAAAAATAAGGACAATTATGGCATACAAAGAGTATGCAAGATAGAAGTTATAATTTTTTAAATCTTTGCACCATATTTCAAAATATATCAATTACTTCTCAAGCATGAACTATCTTGTTAACTGTCCACTAATAATTTTTAACAATTTTTTTTAATTAAATGTAACAAATATATAACGTCCTTATAAAACTAACACCTAGAAATGTTTATTTCTGCAAAAATATGGTGTTTCTTACAAATTAACATTTTAGTGATCAAGAATATGTCATATTTGCGTACGATATTTACTCCTAATTGTCATAATGTAATGAAATTAGTGTAACTTATTAACTTTGGTGTACTTTTTGATACCAGGTTTAAGGTAACACTAAGATATGTGAAAGTTTGTGAATGTTTCTTTCACAAACTGTACAAAACACCGCTATTGGATTAATCACTACATAATGGAACACAAGTTACACCATATTATTATCATCTTGATAAATATGGCAGATCTATAATATTTTGGTGTTATATTCAATCGGAGTGAATTGTGAAAACTCGTTTATTAAAATTACACTCAAATATTTTTTACTGTGTAGGTTAAATTATGGCAAAGTTCACCATTCGCTGTTATTATGAAAAAATACCGAAGAGTTGACTGTACCATTTTTGGTTTCGAAGTTATTCAGGAAAAACTGAAAAGTTCCAAATTATATTTTGGGGTGTATTTTCTTCATTTGCAAAAATATTGAGGATCTATTCATAATTTGATGAAGGAACACGATGTATTACATCATGGTTATAAATTTTTATACTCGTCTGACTCGTCTGGCACTTTCAACTTTGAAATTTTACAGATGGATTTGTATCTTTCGTAGCAGTAATGTTCATGTAAATCGTGAAATAAAATTATAATCTTTTTATTACGGACTTATGATTCACTGTTTGGAGAACCTTTGGGGTAATAATGATTATAACTGGAGTTTTATCTCAACACCAAACCGTTATTTTTAACACCTTGCCACGTGTCTCAATCACCAAGTGATCATCTTCGAGTGAAAGATTAAACGGTTTATTCTTCCTCTTGAAGATGTCAATGTGTCAAAAATAACGGTTTGGTGTTGGGATACAACTCCAGTAATATTTCTTATTACGGCTCTGATAATTGCTAGAATGAAACCACAACTGATTGTAAAAAACTTCACACCGCTTATATTTCCAATGAGGTTTTTCCATATAAAACTTTCATAAACTCTGAACTTCCATGCCCGGTACCTAGTCAATCAGTAATAAAAAATACGAGGTACTGATTAAGAAAAATGAGCTGCTACTGACCTCTAACTGCAATGTATTTCCCTAACTTAATACAAATTTCATATGGAGTTCTTGAAAATAAATGCATATTCCAGAAAATAATCTTCGGAATAAGTGAATAATGATGCGGCACTGAAAATGCATCCAAACGTATCTTAACGTATGCCTACAACCGATTTTTCATTTCCATGTCAGTTACTGTTTTAGCAAGTAACAGCCGAAATTAGGAAAGATTAGTTCATTTTCCAGTAACTTATTTTTCGCCGACACTTAATTATATTTTTTCATAGTTTCCAGTAGTCGATCCATGAGTCAAAAACGATTGATATCGAGTTTTTCGATCTTCCTTAAGGGGAGTTGTCTACTGATGAGTCCTATGCGGATCGAAACAGCGCTGCCTTTCGGATCACGAATGTTTTGTTTCACGACTCTGGTTTCAACCATTCAAAAATGTGAAAGAAAAGATGAAACTGTGTTCGAGGGTAATGAGATGCTGTAATGTCTTCTGTGACACTACTGATAAAGTGATAGTCGAGAAAGGACCTTTTTCGTCATGAGTGATGGTATATGTTCCAAAGAAAGGAAGAATCTTCCAAAGAAAGAAAGGAAGCATTAAAAAAATAACTCGATATAAATATGTTTAGATCATGCAAAGAAGTAACTTTTAGACATATAAAATATTTGCCAGGAGAGTTTCACCAAACTTTCAGTAAATTATTGAAGAATTATTATTGATAGTTATTGAATACAACATAATCATCTCAATTCTGAAAAAGTTCAGTTGCAAATTCATGTATTTTTTTCAAAAAGTATCTTAAACACTAGATTTGAAAATAAAATGATAATATTCCATGTGAAAGACGGTACATTTGAATTTCAATATTTGTAAACATTGTTCCAATTGCTCTTTTGTTTAAGTCGACGATGAGAGTTTCCTTATTATCCTTTATCTATTCAAGTAAATATTGAACTATATTGAATATAATTTGAAATTCACTCGATTATCAAAAATAAGATTATGAATCCGATAGAAGTTCGGAATGAAAAAATTATCGAGTATTAGGTAATAATTCCTTTAAAAATTGATCCTGGTCATTGATATGTCACTATCATTCTTTGATTGTGCTTCTCGTTCAATAGATAGATGATCGGCGAAAAAATGGTTCTAAGAACCGTAATACATGTGGAGAAAATGATATCTATCCAAGAATTAAGAAATATATTTCATTTTGTTTAGTAATCAAATACCTTTTAAATTCACAGTTAGAAAATTATTCATCAATCACCATAAGAATATTCGTTGACCAATTTGAATCTTTTTCGAATAAAAATTTTCAAGTATAAGGTGCATTATTCTTTCGTAAAAAGATGATTTAGTTTTTTTTCAATAATAACTATTTGACATTTTAATGATATGATTACAATACGAACTGAGATATTATATCTCAGGGCCTCTGCAAGGAAAAGTGGGAAATTGTAAAATGGATACTACCTCAATAGATAATTGCAATATCTTTCATTGTAATCAAACGTACTTTGGTTTCGTTTTCAGGGTACCACATTGTGTAAGATTTCATCCAGATATTAAAAAACAATTCATTGAGAAGAATACCATATTTTTTGTGTTTATGAAAGAATACCATGATTCAACCTGCAAATATCCCTGGAAAAATCCTCTGCCATTTCTATCACTATTCATTAATTGAAGGACAATATAAATTCAATATTACAAATAAGATACACTCTCAAATTAGACGCAATTAAAATTTCAATGGTTATTTGTCGAAGACTAGAAGCGATCACTGTCGACCAAAAATAACACCTTCTGGCTTCTGTGGAATCTCTCCGGTTCTACTCCACTTTAACATCCGACGCGACCTTTTCATCACGCACCTCCTTTTGATATGGTTGAAAGTGGATTCGTGTGGCTTTCATTGACCAACTTCGATGTAATGGAATATATTGATGAAGTTGGAAAGTTGGCAACTTCGAAGGAGTTCTCGAATTTCTTAAAATATCGTCTCTTCGTGACCCAAACATGGAGTCGAGAAAGAAATTGAAAATCAATTATTCAAGCATTCAGTTGGCAAAAAACATAAAAAGTATTTTTCGAAATTGAAAATGAAAGGATACTACGTTATCGAATAAGATTTGCTTTGCGTAATTCAAGAATGGCATCACTGTGTGTTTTCTCTTTGCAAAGATAAACGAAGTTTGCGTTGGAGTTGGAAATTATGAATTAAATTCAAAGTTAAGAAAATCCTCTGAAATACTAAAGTATGGGCAAATGAAATATGTTGAGTACAATGGCGAGATATAATTAATGTAATTCTGAGAGTTACATGAGCATCAATATATTCTCAAAGGTTTTTAATAATAATCTTATTCGCAACCATCAAAAGCCAAATAATTTATGGGCTGCAAAGGGCAGTTCAAAAAGGTCATTTGATACAGCTAGTCAAAGCGCAGAGTAAGACAGCCACCGCTGAAGTGTTGAATCTCTTGCAGCGCGTGATCTTTAAACTTTTGACTTAGCTGAAGCCAATTGTAAGTGTCCGTGGTTGTCCAACCTACAGCTTAGTCAAATACTTTCACATTTCTGCAACTACATATAGGAAACATAGATTTTTACGTGAATGAATCGACAAACTTTGTTAGGAAGATTAGGGAAAATACGTAAAACCCGAGTCTCATTAATTAAAACTGCTAGACCTGATATCGAAACATTCCCCAAACGATATTGTCTACTTATTTCATGCTCTCCTAACAAAAGTAACTTCTCAAGAAACGACAGTTTCTACGAGCGGATCGATAACAATGGACAGTCCGCAGGCCCGGTAATAGCAGCCCTCTTCTTGAAAAAAGCATCATCTGTCTACCAACATTCGACATGAATCCGATATGTCGATAACATATTTTGTAGTCTTGACTCATAAAAAAGATATCCTGAATCATTTCCTGGATCATCTGAATGTGCCACATTCAGGTAATAAAATCACGATTCAGACTAAAAAAGACGGACATCTTGCAACCACATAATGCTAATTGCAAGATTACGACCGTTAGATGACGAATAGGATCTGTTACGATCTCCAATGTGGTGGTTCGTTCTGATTTAGTTTATATATAATTGAGATGGTTAAGTGCGCCCCAAACAGTTACCAAACAGATTGAAATCAATGAGTCAGTAGTAATACTATATGTACTCCAATTGAAATAATATTGAAGTAAACAACAAACCAGTCATATAAGACACGATTAAATGTCTATAAAAAAAAGCAGTATTGAATAAATGTTTTACAAACATCAGCAATAGCGGACCATACGCTTACCGGGGGTTATACCAAATCCTCTATGGAGTAGTAATGTTACTAGCGCCGGTCAATAGATGTTATACAATGCAAGGGTGGTGCGGGAGATTTTAGAAATCTATCAATATACGGACAATTCCAATAGGAAAGAAGAAACACTGAAGGTCTAACCAATTTGGAATACAATCCTAGCCAAAATGTTAGTAGCAAAATAGCACCCTGCTCAGATCGTCAGGGCCAAGGTTTTCAGTATCACTATTTTCATTCGGGTTTGAAGGCCCTCGGTTTTTTGAATTTCTTCCTGACGTTTTGCTGGCGCAAGTAACTATCTTCAGAGGTTCATACGAAGACATTTTGAGTTAATCTGCGATGACCGGGTATTACGACTGCGTAAGGCGTATTTAAGTTAACTCGGCTTGATTAGCACACCAAACTAATTGAGTCAACATAAATACACTTTGAGCAGTCGTAATACCTACCCAGGATGCATGAACCTCTGGGAAAGCTAGCCACTCGCGCCAGCGAAACGCCAGGAAGAAATTAAAAAATTCGACAGCCTTCAAAACTGAATAATGAAAGTGACACTGAAGGGACACAACCGTCCAATTCAAGCATCCGGGTGAAAACACCTCTGAAGAAGCTAGCTCTTGCGATCTAGCGAAGACACTCCAAATTACGATGGCCCTCAAACTCGAAAAAATTACTCATACCTAACCTAACGACTAACATAAATTCACTGAAAACTAATAAATACTAACTTTCAGCTTCATAATCTTTTGTCTCATGAATCGTTTCACGAGCTGTATATACTGATTCTCCTATTGGGCTGTCTCTATAAATGGACAAAATTAAGATTTATCGATGATTATCATCTTGAATTTCACATAACAATAGATATGATTGGCAAATTATCAACCTATGGTTTTTAATAATTTGTGGAACTTTGAAACCCATTATCAATTACTCAAAGGGAAGGCGGTACCCAGTTATAGCAAGCTAGTACTTCTGTAATTTTTTTTGAACGGCGCTTTCAATTCTGAGTTTTTCAAAACGCAAATATTTTTCCAGGAATGATGTCTTGATTTAAAACAGAGAATTTTTTGTTCATCACAGGAGTAGGTCAAATTTCGATATATTCATCCTCTATAGTATGAATATATCGATAATGCCTATCAAATCATTCTTAATGATGAAACTTTTCTTGAAATGTCAAGAATAAGAAACAATGTTTAGCTTCCAGGAATGATGCAAAGTGAGAATACGTATCAATGCATGTAATGAATACAGACCGTTTGGCTCGTTTTCCTAAAATTGCGTTCTATTCGTAGAAAATAATGGGGCAGAAAATCTCTGGTTGAGTGTGTAAGTGAAATATGGCACACTCTTTTGCGGTTAACAGAAATTTTTGTATATCCAAAATGGAAGTCTGGTGCTAATTCGGTTCAGCGAAGCCAAGAATGAAATTGTGCAATTTTCAATTTTGACGCCGTACGGATCGAGAAGGGACTTCAATTAATGTATTAGTGACACAAGAAGACATTTGCAGCTGTAGGAAAAATGCAGTTATTGCAGTTTTGGTGGTCGTTTATTAGCTAATCATCTTTTTCTGTATCTGATGGAATTGACCAATACTTGCCAATACTCATTCAAAGTTCATACTAATAAATATACGCCTGAGGACGCTGTTGTATAGCGAAACACGTGTTGTGGCTTTGTAAACTGTTCAGTGAAAATCTCACAATTGAATGTTAGTTGAATATATGTAATAACACATTTTTAAATTTTATTCAAATACATATGATGAGGATATTTTCAATAAATACTTGCTCACTGATTTCACTTGACATGTGAAAGAATTTATAGAACTATATTGCTTATTTTGGAACATTTTTCAAATTGATTCAATCTTCTCCTTTCTGAGAGCTGAAACTTCATCCGTCATTGGGTGATAACTGTTATCATCCGTTATCACCCGAAGACGACTGTGGATACTAACAATCGAAACGTCGTGTAGTAACTTGGTTTGGAATCATTTAATTTTTCATTTCTCATGTTTTGCTAATAATTGTTTTAATTTTTCATCTCGTGTTAATAGTTCAATATTTTATTTTTATTTTTTGGTTGTCGCTCGTATTTTATTTCATTGTAATTAAATTTTTTTGTTTAATATAATTGTTATTTTTCAGCTAATCTATTAATTTCTCACAGATTTTTTCTGGGATTTCAAATCAATTTATATCATATTAGACAATGGAAGTTCGTACTAATGAAATGCACCACGATACTTTGTCAACCACCTTCAAATAAAAATTGTTTATCAT
This sequence comes from Leptinotarsa decemlineata, assembly GCF_025532065.1. NCBI lineage: Eukaryota > Metazoa > Arthropoda > Insecta > Coleoptera > Chrysomelidae > Leptinotarsa > Leptinotarsa decemlineata. The sequence goes on from NW_027412533.1 coordinate 17,662,678, forward strand.
AATTGTCTGTTTCTTCCCAGAAAATTGATAAATGTTGTAGTTGGTGATCCACATAATTTTCTGTTCCTATTTTCGAAAATTGAAAAATTAAAGAAAGATCATAGGGAACACAAAATACTTTCTTTATTATTCGTCAAGACAGAGATCATGTTGACACGTAATTTATAAAAATAAAAGTCTCGATCTATTTGACAGACGACGAGAGTTTAGAGTCCCTTCTGATTATTATTGAGTACAAAACGTTAACAAAACCTTTTTCATTTGAAATTCAAAAAATATCGTGAAAGAAAGTTATTTTTCCATAAATTATATGTATAATGTCTAAACACTATAAATATTCAATTTCGCTCTTCAAACCGTTTCTCTAACTTCGAATATTTCACAAATGATTTCAAATGAACTTGCTCTCGATGAATAAAAAGTATAAACTTTTATTGATTAGATTATGTCGTTTCACAGGAATTGTGATTCATATATAATCAAAAAATATATAAACTGGTAGTTGTGATTCTCGATTGAAATAAACTGCTAGTAATTGTAAACCACACTTTTGTGTGAATTGGAATATGAAAAGTTTCTATTAAATTTCATTTCATTGTAATGGGTATTCTAGATTAACCTCATTACAAAAAAAAATATAATTCAATTTTAATTTGTTTTCATTTAGTGACAGTGCTTTTATTCTGAAGTTTTGATTCAATTCAAGTAGACATTAGTGATTCTTTATTTCTAAACGATGATACACATTAAACGTTCCGAACTTCGGCAACTGTAAAATATGCCAATTCGATAACTCGAACATCACGTCCCATTTCTAACTGAAACGTTTCCAGAGAACAAATAAATACACTACGTGATCTTATACTTTCGGTATTTCCTATTTTCTACACAGATGTTACCAGTTTTTGTTCTTGAAAGTGTCATTTCATTTCACTTTAATATTCTCTATTAGAGACAGCATTGTCGATAGCGTGTATAAATTTTCAACAAATTTTCATGACTTTTTCAGAAGGATGTTATCGAAAGAAGACTTTAGAAAATGTTGATTGGTCAGATTTCATAAAAAAATCTTCAGAAAATTTGTTTTTGAATTATGAAGTCATTAAAAGCATGAGAAACCTGACTGATGTTTACTCTAGTACAAGTACTAGTAGTGAACAGTTACTGAAATGAAGTCTAAAGGATTCAAATCCAGGTGTTGAGCGCTGCCACGTTTTCTCCACAACTGGTATCTAGTTGAACTTCATAGTAGGTATGTTTCTAAAAGTTCGTCATTTTCAAATCAAGATTTCTCCAACTTCACTCACTCCAAATCAGTTATTGTAAAATTTGAAGTTTAAAAATTGATCCAAAAATCCTAAAAATCATACACGTGATCAAATAGCTGAAATTGTTTGTTTGAAGGTAATGACTTTTATTGTTCTGCTTTCGGTTTCTTCTTTTGCTCGCGTTCATTCCATCCCTTTTTTTATTAGGTCTATTGCTTTCGTATTTCATCTTTTCATGTCTGCCTCTCCTTTTTTATTATTTGAACTATTTAGTTCAACCCCTTCTGACACATCAGCTGAACCCGGGTTATTTTTTTCATCTCCTCTGATTTTTTGTGTTATCTTCAGGTTATCTTCGCTAGCTAGAAAATGCATAGAAGTTATTCCTAAGCCTTTCACAATTATCGATAATTGTTTGGAATCCAATTCAATGTATGAATAATAATTTTCTCCTTTCACTGTTGAAAGCATTAATACAATAATGTATATCTATCGAATTGATTGAATTTTATATGTTTCCCCGAATGTCGAATAAAATCGTCAAAGGTTTTCGCTTTACCTGTTCTTTCGATTGAAGGGGATACATCAGCCAAATCATTAGAGAATCTGATGTATAAGGATTTGATTGTGATGTGGGTATAAAGAAGCACACGTAAATCATACACGTGCGAACTGAGACTTCGGGACTTTCCATCGCGGTGAGCATGTTTCGGCTAATCCCTTTGACAATATGTGTGAGGAAACAAACGTTACCGGTTGATGCAAAAATGAGAAATATATTTTGACATATGAACCAAATATACCCACACTAGCGTTTTGTTAGTGTACAAATTGAAAGGATATATTTTTAAGGAGAGATTAACTTTTAGGCAAGAAAGTTTTTGGCCTAATACGTCTCTATCTTGATACAAAAAATGTGGGAATCTTCTAAAGGAAGCAATCAATTTTAAAACAGCACCTTTATACATAGTAGGTAGTAACTTTCAGACATAGAAGTAACTTTCAGACACAAACGGGTTTGTTCTGTACGATTCACCGCAGCATCCAAAATTGTTGAATTGATAGATTCACTTAAGTTAGTCATTAAATATTATTTTAGATGAAGGTAAATTGAGTTTTTCCATTTTTCCACATCCAAATCGATCCACAACATAAAACAAATTTTTTTGCCTCGTGATAATGCGTCTGAAGTTACTCTAAAAATAATCGCCATTTTCTATGAAATGGCGGGAATTTTCATAATTTGGCGATAACACAAGTAAATTAGTTATATAACTTATATGTCACAAACAAAAAAATCAATTCAGTTTGTAGTTCTGTTTCTATATCCCTATTTGAAAAGCAAAATTACGGGAAAGTTGAAATCCATATGTATTCCCTATCATCTATTTTTTTGCCTGTGCATCATTTCTAGTATGTTAACAACAAATGGTGCGAACAATTCCCAATTTGCTCACGTTTTCTAAGTTTACTGATTGGCCATAGCTATTAGGTTCATCTGATACCAAGGAACTAGAACTAATTATTTGATTTGATGACATCCTTATTTTTCAAGCAAGTTGCCAAAAAAATGGCAGAACGGGTGGTCATGTTCTGAACTAATAGCACTTTTTGTCGTGTATCAGTTGAATCATCACTCAATTATTGATTTCAGAACAATTTTAAACTCGACGTTTACATTAAAAATTATTTAATGGGTTTCTTCTTGAAATATTTGCCATTAAACAGAATAGTAATTTAATTTGGCGAAGGATTTCAACATTTTGGCGAACGCGCAGTAAACTCTTGTTGCCCTGTCTGCAAAACAACCAAATTATTTTCCTCTATACATACAAAAAGACAAAACAGTTGGAAGCTAGACAACATCTATAGAGTTTTACAGTAAATAAATACAAGATGTATTTAACTAATTAAAATTAACATAAATCGGAACTCACACTTCACCTAAATCCTAAAATTTGTATTTTGTATTTATATATTATCGTTTTCTTTTTCTTCCTGTTCATTCGAACAAAGAGGCGTACATTCTCATAATTTTCACAATTTCACTTCAAGCAAACGCTCCATTCATAATAATTAAAAAAAATTTCTTCATCTCATGGTCCCGAGATTTTTTCAAACTGTTGAAAATTATGAATTTGCACACATTTCAATCAATCGAAATTGGTACACTCTAATTATATCCTCAACATATATCTCTCGTACTTGAAGCTCAAAAAATGCATGCAATACCATGGTTTTCAAAATTTTGCTTTTAGGCAAATGCTTTCGATAGTTTGAGATTACATCCCTCGGCGTACGGTTTCGAAATTTTATCACTTTATCAAGTCATTTTCTTAGCAAAATTTCGAAAATTATGGATTCACACACATTTTAATCGATTGAACTCTGTGTACTCACTTGACTATTCACCTGTAGGCTGGGTAGCATAAAAAGAGTTTCACAGAGATTAAATGCACCAGGCGTATTCGACCGATTGAAATACATTTTTTGAGTTCATATCATTGTTTAATTTTTCCTGAAAATAATCTCAACATTTGCCCCAAATCAAATCGATCAAAATACGTGCAATCCAATAGTTTTAAAAATTTTGCTTTTATGCAAAATATTTCATATATAGTAATTTTAGATATCAAATTATGGCAAACTCAAGTCAGTTGCTCAGCCACATTTCTAGAATTATGGATTTGAACACGTTTTAATCATTTGAATCTGGTGTACTCGAGATATATAACGCTCAAGTGAAGTGTCTAGTTTGTCTGTAAGAGACTTCTCAGAGTGCTCAGATTATTCAGACAATAAATTCTCAGTTTTGAATATGTGTATTGAAGAAATAAACTTAATAATCGGCTTTAACTGGTATCTTTTATTTTGGTGAATTTTATGGATAATATTCAAAATTTGTCTGGAATTTCTTAGGAAAAAATAAATCCATTCACAAAACGAAAACATCAGTAGTTCATTGTTCCGGATCATTGATTGATATTTTTTCATATTTTTCAGTAGGTAGTTGAAACTAGAACAAAAAACAAAGTGTTATTTCTTATCAAACTTTCGAGCCAAAATATATCCACTTTTCGTCGTGATGAAAACTTCCCCTTTTTTCAACATCATAGCAAAATATTTCAACGGTAATTAGATCAAGAAAATAAAGAAATAATTCAAATGAAAAGAGAAATGAAAATTTCTATGTTTTCTACCACTTTTATTTGTAACTAACGTCCTATATGGACGAAACTGAAAGTCCTGTTGGTCTTACCATTTGATTCCTTCCTGAAAGGTAAGATTCAAACCATTTGAGCGTCATATCTCTGCAGCCGTATTGGTGAATTTTTCTTAGCAAAATCTTATTATCAACGCAATCAAACGCCTTACAAAGATCACAAAGACCGCAGCTGCTACATCACCAGAATTAAACTTTGAATAAATATCATAAAGAAATGAAAAGATGGCATCATGCGTATTTTTATTGCTTTGAAAACCAAACTGGCTTTCACTTAAGATATTGTGGTTATATCAGTACCTAGGTATGTTGAATTTCTGTAGTCGTGAATTACCATTCAAAGTATCGTATATGTTAATGAAACAAGTTCAGGTAATAACTTTTGAGTTTGATATTAGTGACCCACCTGCGCCTTGCTTGGCCACTTTGGAAATATTCAATAACTGATTATCCTCAAAAAAATTTACAAATCAGGAAAGAGATTCTGTTTATTTGAAGAGTGTATTATCAATACCTTAACTTTCAGTAACCAATGAAATTTTGAAAAGGAAATGGAGTCGAGTGATACTTCGTGATAATATTTATCATCTAATCACGTTTATAAATAACTGGTTTATCCTCATTAATTCACTTAGTGAATAACTATACATATTGTAACAGTTTTGATGTGGTATGTTGATTTTGTTTGTATGCAAACATTTCTGTTCAAATATACGAAAATATTAATTTTCAACATCATCTTTCCAATGAATTGCAATTTGCTTTATTCTACCTCGAATGTGAAAACATGCAGTACATCACATTCACTGTTATTATTTGCACTTCATTCAAAACGTTCGTTTATGTGAATCCCGTATATTATTCAAAAAATGAGATTTCTGTTGAATTCGATGTTTTTCAAACATACTACTGGTTAAAATGATTGAGGCCTTCCTGGCTGAGGTTTTCATTGTCACTATTTTTCGGTTATGGAGACCGTCGATTTTTGGAATTTCTTCAAATCCGAAATATTATAACACTGACAGTACTTGTTTCTAATAGATTTTTTCCAGTTTATGTCATCAGAAAAGTTTTAATTGATACCTTATAGTTTTTTTCGTATTAGTTTCGGAAGTTTTTTGAAGTGAAAAATTGAGATGGTTTTTCGAAACCATTTCGGCATTGTTCTATAGTACAAACTTTGTTTGAGTTTAAATTCACAATTTTCAAAGAAGTTTGAATTATAAAAAAGTTTCCAAAATGTTAATAGTTTTTTATAGAATAATGTATGAAAATTGAGCATACCCACATCTTCTTTCTTGTGCGATGCAAGATAGCTGAAAAAAAAATTATTGAAGATTCAGTTTCAGATTCTTCTGTCATCTCGTTCAAAGCGAAACTTTCCAGAAATATTACATTCAGTGAAATTACACAGTGACACTTTTTGCATGTAGTCGAATTTGAATTAACTTATCTGTTACTCTGGTAAATGTTTGTCATTCACCTGCAAATATAGCAGTCTTTGCATCTTTCATTGTACACTCTGTGTCCCAAGTTTTCTTCCTCTATACAAAAAATACATTATTTTTCCTCTTGCACACGAGTGGTATTGTCACCATTCACCATAATACAGGGTGTCCCTGGACTTCCTCTTTTCCTCTCGGGAATGTATAGATGGGGTCAAAATATCACCAGTACTTCATATAACTTTTTTTCCTAAAAGTCTTCGTAACCAAGTTACGGGCCCTCGAAGTTACAAAATGAAAAATGTTTTTCTTTGATAACTTTTCAAGTGAATATTCAAAATCATCCAAATTTTGGTAATTGACTAAACAAATGAATTCCGTCGATGAGCTTTCATGCAGGAGTCAGTTGTTTTGCTACAAAGTCAGGAACGGACTACCCCCGATGGTCCACACCCCAAAACTTTGAAATGACAGATATTTTTCAATATTTTTCAACAAAATAAGGTTACTTGGACAATTTTATGAATAAAAGTACTCGTGTGGAAAGTCGATCGGAGCAACGAGTCTTGATAAAAATGTAGTTCTACTCGACGACATCAAACCCGCTCGTCCACCATTATTTGAAATGAATAATTATCAAAGCAGAAATAATAATGAGAACGTTAATTCTGTGTAAGTGTAAGGTCTGTGTGCGTTGGTACCTACTTCAAGTCTCATAACTATTACATCCAAGAAGACGATTGTTCCTTGAGTTTTCAGTTTTTCTCCAGATAGGACGAAATTCGTTCAGTCGCTCTTCACCGTGTTACTATATAGTGCGAACGTATCATCAACGACCGCTCACATATGTCACATTGTTCGAATTTCTCCATGGAAAAGTTTGCACTCCGTTTGTTCATAAATGATGATAGACAATATGCGAGCAGGGTGGCTATGTCTGCCAGAAATACTTTGCTGAATATATCTCTCATCTTTAATGAATGAAATGATTCGAACCTGCACCTTTGGAGTAGAAAAAATTCAAAACAAACACTTTTTCCAATCACCAGAAACGTCAGGAATAGAAAATGGTGTAATGACCGAAACTAGTCAACAAATATAAAACTATCGTGGAAAAAGTAGGCAAAAGTGTGTTTGTATGATGTTTAGTTTATGATGATGTAGTGAACATGAATTTCCACAAAATAAACAAGTCAAAGAGTAAGGCATAGAATCCTGCAGACCACGGTCAACCACCTGGAAAATATAACAAATACAATTATCTACGAACATGAAAACTTCAAAAGTAGACATTCATATAAAATTATTTCCAGTTATTATCGAGAAAAAATTTGTCCATTGTCTTACTGAAAAGTCAAACGATTATTTGATGAACTGGTTAAAAATAACAAATACTACGTGAATATGTGACACAGTATTTATTTTATAATTTTACAATTTCATTCTATTTGCTGTATGCACTTTTTTTGGGAATAATTCGCCTAAAACACTGTAAACCGATGGAATCTGCGGCAAACTGACATGCGTAATTGAAATTTCTTCGAGAAAAAAATCGAAAAAACTTCGCCTTGTAGAGTACGTATACCCAAACAATTCCACAATAAATCTACCGGTATAAGTAGCTGTTTAAATACTGGCTGGTTACAATTTATCGGGAAAATAAATTTCACACCGGTTGTGTGCCGCTCAGGAATGTTCCAGAAGAGCATATATTAGTCGCCTAAGAGATTGGATAGTATGCTGGGACCAAATTGAATATCCTCGTGAAAATTTAATTAGGGCATAAGGAAATTGAAAAATTGTAGATGGAAAATATTCGCGAAATGACTTTTCCGGCTGGAAGTCGACAGCAGTTATGTGAAGATGCAAACGGTGTGGCTGAGAGTTCGCGAAGGATTTTTATCGGAAGTAGTCTCGTTATTGCAAACTTCAATGGATTTACGGATCAAGAGAGTTCCGATAAAAACCTAGATGTGAAATTCAAGAAAGCCGAATCTAGTCCTTGTAATTGCTGAAAAGTATTTCTACTCCAATTGAAGCTAATTATAAACGATAACCTAAAATTTTTTAATAGTTCTCATAGAACGTCTATAAGTTATAGTTTTCAGGAATTTTAGAGATTGATCTTGCTACGTACGCATGAGTTTTATTAAATTTATCATTATTGACTATTCCAAATGGAGCAAAAGTTATTTTTCGGAGAAAAGTTTTTTCAGAGTACTTAATAATCTGCATCTCAACTCTTTTATTTAATTTCAACTTTCTATGTTGGACAATGGCTTATTGAAATAATTCGAAAATGAGAGTACTACTCTCTTCCAAAGTTGAATAAATGTTTAAATATGGATGGAATCCTGTAATAAAATATTTCTAGTAATTATGTGGACATTCTGTGTCCCGTTAAGACTTGCATCATATACTAGTCCATATTTTCTGTTTTACTATTTGTAGTATAAAGAATTTTATTCAGTTGTTCAGTTCAGAGAATAAATTATCCATCAATGTATTTTTCAACAAAAGTATTTTTTTCGTTCGCGGGGCAAACCGCGGACACGTGTTTCTGGCTATTGGCCTCATCGGAAAAAAAAATAAATATATATATATATATATATATATTCCAATATATAGTCCAATTAGTCAGTAACTTATCATATTCATACATTTTGCCTACGAATTGAAACAAAAATCAACTGATAAAATTAAATATTAATACTTAGCTTTCTTAAGTAGTTAACGTTTTAGAAACAATATTTTGACACAAGGCAAAAAAAATTAGAAATATCAGTTTGAGGCGAGATTGACCTAGTGAATACAGATTTTGGAAACGGAAAAGGATTGTTTTCCGAAAGCTTTTCGAGTTTTATTCTCAATTTGAAGGCAAAATTTACGGATTCAAGACTAATTGGACTTTCCAGTAGCTTATATATACGCAGTAACTGTTTGAGGTGAACTTTTCAGTTTGCCTTTTTACTACACTCCAGCAGATTATCTACTGATTTTTTTTTCAGATTGTGGAAGATTATAAACTCAAAAAAACAATATGAATTCACAAATAACATTTATGGGGTTTCGAAAGATAAAAATATATACTCGTATTGTAATAACATATTAAAATTATTCTGAAGTAACAGTGTTTTAATAATAATACTACTCTCTTTTGTGTTTTTTACTCATCGCCTGTTGGATTGCTTTTAGTCATAGTGATATATTGAAGAGAAAATAATCGTACTTTGTATCGAATAAAATCATTCTTTTTGTATTATACATATTCACACTGTGCTAATGGCATTTGCCCAGAATATTATTTTGATAACATTATAACGTGACCAAAACAATCCACCGGACGATAAGTTGAAAAAAACAGTCATATAGTCTGATATGAGAATGTAGGTTTTCACGGCTGGCGTCAATTGATACGTTGATATGTCAAGAAGAGTACTTCGACCACGCCACTGAAGATGACAGTCGCAGTTGCAGTTGAAACGTTGGAGATTGTAACCAAAGAAGACCACGGCAAAACCCAGAAATCAACCAAAACAGTCATGAAGTCGTTTGGTCTTTCTTGTGAATTGGGAAAGAAAGTTGCAGTTTTCTCAAATTTATCTATATCTTGGTTTATGATACTTCACTCATTGATTATTGAAGTTGTCTCTGAAATATTTACTTTTTTAAAAAAATCTGGATGTATTTATATGTAGTTTTATAACTGTTATAAAAAATAAAATTGGCATATGAGATATTTCAACAGGGATGAAATACAATGAAATGAATTATGTTCCCTAAATAATTCTGAACTGAGAATGATTACCCATTGCCCCAAATGATGAATTATTCTTGAAGAAAAAAGACTGAGAGGAGAGTCCTTCTCAGTTACCCCTCGAGATCACGCGGGTTCCATACAAAGCGTTTCTTTTCGCTGGCTATCCGTTTTGAAAATAACCTGCCACGTTAAATAACTTAAATTTATAACTACGTTATCGCGAACACTTCTTCCGTACACTTTTTTGTTCTCGCATTATTTGAAGTGTATTCGGTAGCAGTCGATCAGCCACTGTGCCCAATGGGCAGGCAGTGCGTGCTCTAGTGCAGATTGGCGGATCCCATTGTCTGCCCTGTACAATGGATTCAGAAACAAAAGAAGTTATTCCTACTGTAAATAGGGTTACCATCCTTGTCCGTGACTGCATCTGCGATGCTTTCAGTTGGATTGTAGAATGGGAGTGGCTTCGAAGTCATTGATATCCATTGAACATAATAGTAATGTTTAACTTTGATAAGTCAGTATTTTGTATTGAGTTGCTTCTCTAACTCAGGATCTAGATGTTTGTCGCTGAAATTCATTGTAAATGTAAATTCAATGAGTATCTATTAATTTTACAAATAGAAATAAGACTTTTATTTTCATCTACAATTCGTGCAATCTACAATCCAAGTTCCAGTACAAACTATCAAAACTGGTGTATCTATTGAAAACTCAATTTTTTGTAAAATTGGCCTCATATGATGTTGTCAAGGAAATGTTCATCATCTTGAGTGTTGACAAGTTACCATTCAAAAAATTTCACGTTACGAGACAAACATGTAATCTCTCCAAAATGTTATTATGTGTAGCGCTTCTTATCAAGTCTGGAGTTGAACTATTGAAAGCACTTCTAACTCTCGATTTCATATCTTCCATTGTTGTTAATGTGTTGAAGTAAACTATATTTTCCATGAAACCTCACACAAAATAATCTAATGGATTGTCAACTGGTGTCCTACGAGGCCAACGAATAGGTTCATTATAACCAATCCATCTGTTTTCGAAGATTCCAGTTAAAGCTTTGCTTACTGAATAAGAATTATGGAGTGAAACTCCATCCATTTGGTACCAGAAACGTTCTCTTCCTGACCTATTATTTAAAATCATTCGAACTCCATTTCCCACTTAATCTTCCTATTTTGTTGCATTCAAATTATCATCATAAAACTCGATATAAAAAATTGGCCAATTCTTCATGACACAAAATACATCAGATTGCCATCTTTCTTGAAAACCTCTTGGGCGAACGACATGGGGATTTTCTAGCGCCCATGGTACCATTCAAAAAATTCCACTCTACAAGGCGAATCAGTCTCTTTCAGATGTTGGCCACATTATAATTTATAGGGATGCCATTTGTACTTATTAAGAATGCGATAAGTTTTCACGTAGGGTATTATACATATCTCCCTTTCAGCCCCGTGTAGAGAAACATCTGGAAATGCATGAAAAACCCCAAAACTCTTATGCCATTGTCAGTGCCAAAATAAATGGCAAGTCAATACAATAAACCTCATCTGTAAAATTTTTAGGTTTGAACATTGATGCTCAACTCCTTGGAACAAGCACATTGATTATATTTTGAGTAAAATGTCGAAACATTGTTTTGTAATTCGTAATCTCCGTAATTTTGTTCCATTGAATATATTGAAGAACTATTGTTATGCGCTTATATTCAATCTTCATTCAGTTATTGTCTGATCAACTTTGGTAACTGTACAAGAATAAACGAATTACTAATAGCTCAAAAAAAGATAGTGAGAACAATGTGTTTCAAAAAATATGATGACTCATGTAAGGGGCTGTTTACCGATTTGGATATTCTAACCATCATTTCACTATATATATTCAACTGTGTTGTTTATGTCAAAACTCATCTCGACGAATTTGAATCAAGAGATAATCTTCGGCTCGCCACAGGATATACGTTAAGATCTAATAATAATTTTTTTTCCCCACCATAAATTGACGAAAGCAGCAAACGGCCCTTTAATTATGCCAAGTTATTCAACAAACTACATATATCTCTTAGACAGCTATCAAACCTGCTTTTCTTCAAAAAAAAATTATTTAAAACCCATATATATATATATATATATATATATATATATATATATATATATATATATTTGTATTATGAATTTCTATATTTTAGTTCAATTGACTTTTTCCATGCTGTAGAGTCTCTGGAAATAAACTGATTTGATTAGATTATCCACTCTAGGCTTTCTACGAATGGTTTTTGGACGAAAGGTTCCATTCAACCTCATTTTTTTTTAGTAGTCGATTTATCACATTATTTACTTGTGATGCACTGTTTGGAACCTTTGGTGTAGTAATGAATATTACTGGAGTTTTTTCCCAACACCAAACCGTTACTTCAGAACCTCGATACGTGTTTCGATCATCTTCAAAAGGAAGATCAAACTTACAAAGCTATCTTTATTTATACCATAGAACTCTGTTCTAAGAACCTGCGTCTTGAGTGTCTTGAATTAATTTTACAATATTATTAAATTAATTTTATAATGTGTCCTTATGTAACAGTCAGGTAGATCTAATAATTGAAATATTATAAGCTATATAAAACTAATTTCACAATATTGCCTTATCTTTTATTAATTTTGCAATGTGTCCTTGTGTAATAGTTAGGTGAATCTGATAATTAAAATATTATAAGCTATATAAAATTAATTTCACAATATTGCCTTATCTACTAGTCTTAAATCATTTTACCAATGTGTCCTTATGTAATAGTCAGGTAAATCTAATAAATGAAATATTATTTTAACAAGCTATAAAGTATACTATCAGGTATTGGTCCACCATCGTTTTTCATAATATCATTATGTTTACTTATATCTACAGTCTCATAGGCATCTAGATGCCTGTTGTTGTTAACTTGTCTAACTAATCTTAATGAACTTAAGTCTCTGGAATGGTTTTGTTGCAAAATATGATGGGCGACTGCTGATTTTTCAGGTCTTCCATATTTTGAGTGTGCTAAGTGTCCCTTATATCTTTTTTTGATAGATCTTTTTGTCCGTCCATAATATTTTGCATCACAGTCCTTCCATTGAATTTCGTAAATTCCAGATTTTTCCGAATTCTCGACTTTGTCTTTTGGACTTCCTAAAAGGCTCTGTAGTGTATGACTTGTTTTAAAAACCACCTTCATACCTAGTTCCTTAAAAACATTTCCAAAGTTCTTCGTGTATTGGTGGTATGGGGCTGAGATATATTTATCTTGGTTTTTGTCCTTTTTGAAAGTCGAGATTTCGTTCATTCTCAACCTAAACTTCTTACTTATTATGTCATCTACAATTCCCCTCGAGAAACTGTTACTGGCTGCTATTCTTTATATTGTATGTCCAAATGAAATGATTTTACCAAGTTACCCTTTTCAATAGGTATTTATTATTGAAATTCCATGAAAATAATCAGATTAATAATTACCGAAATGCTCTCTTGCCTTTGCATTAAAAGCCAGCTGCTTCCCCCTGGACAAACATAATTATTTTAACGAAAAGAACGCAGTAGGTATTTTGAACAGTGCGTATTCCTTATCTACAAGAATTCCCTAATAACATCAATGAGAGGACCTGGTTGAGGATAATTAAAAAGAAAATTGTTTTCATTCGTTTATATATTTTTTTCTAAATCCTAAAAGTGACTTCATATAAACTTCATGGTCAGGAAAGAAGTTGTTGAAAGGATCTTATTTTTACAATCATCATTTTTTTTTTTGTAAAATAAATCGATTTCATTTTCATTCCTAATTATCGATATATTCATGATATGAAAGTAGTCTGTGTCAGAATAAGTAAACAAAATCAATCATCACTGCATATTGACTGATGAACCACCCCTATAAAAATTGTATTTCTTGTTCCTTTTCCGGAACTCGTCCAGTGGAAGTGACTGCCTTTGATGATTGACAATTGAATGAGCATCCGGTTTGGGAAGAGAAATAGTTTCCATTATCCCTCGAGATGCGCCTATATACAAGTTATGTAGGAATATGCTTGGTAATCCTTATTTGTGCAGGGGTGGTTTATAATGTAGTCAAATTTTGGGTGAGTCAAATTATAAGAGGGGTGTGCTAATTCACACAAAAAGCTAAGAGCCAAAATAATATTTCATTAATAGAAGCGGCAGGCGTCAAAATGTTACGGCATTTTCCCGGTTGGTTTTTCCGAAGATTTCATGTAAAGGAAGACCTTTAAATGTTGAAACAATAGGGAGATGAAATTACTCATTCCACATACCAGAAACAGCATGCATGGCCCACGTTTCCACAATTAAATTACATAATTAGTTACGATAATCTTTTTATGATACCTGTTTGATTGCCAAACGTTCGGTGGTAGACAAGGCTGAACAAAATGATATTCAATTGAAACAAGATGAGTAATTGATAGCGTAATTCTTCGAGTGATTCATTCGTTTGCCAGCTGCAAGAAAAACTTAGCATTACTTCGACAAGGGATTCTTCACTTATCAACTCATTTTGCATGTTATAGAGAAAAATACATGGACAGTCCGAAGAACTGTAATCTTGTATCATTAAATGTTAAATACAAACTAGTTTGAACCTTCCAACACCAAAATGATCCAAATCAGAACTTGAACTGAAATGGATTGCTCTGGTAAGAATTTTGGAGAACAATAATAATGGAAATGTTAATTTTCTTGCTTCACGTTGAGTTAGTGAAACACCTTATATAAAAAAAATACTTACATTCGCAACTAAAGCTCAACTTATCGCAGGGGCGAAAACATATTTCAGAAACATTATTGATTCGAAATCAATCATAGATCTATTAATTTTTCATGAAGGATATGATTGTGAGGAAGACGTACGTACAATTCACTAAATGAAAAAGAGTTTGACTCCTTATTGATATAAGGAAGATTATTTAAATTTACATATCAAAAATTGTTATTTGTTTCAAAATTATAAACTACCGGTAAATACCTTGTGGTTGAAGACCAAATAGAAAGACAACAAAACAATTGACATTGACAACTGTCATGTGTGTTTGTTTGTGTATGTTAAAACTATGGAACAAAAAATAACATTATGGTGCAAGTGTGATCTGAGTCATCTGCTGTTTTATGAGATTATCATAATATCGAATATCAAATGTTTTATGAAGAAGTGTTATTAATAGGAAGTAAAACCCTGCCATATGGAGGTTGGAAATTTGTTGCAAATTTTTAAAAATTGTTATGTGTCATATTAATGAGTATTCAAAATTATTGTTGATTTGAGATTCATGTAAATTTGTATCAATATCTAGTATAAATGCATAGATTTCACTGAAATAATCAATATCTGATCTTTCCTCAAGGCAATTATTTCATTGTAATATAAATGATATTTCCAAAAACAATCTTATAGGTGTGTTTCTTCCAATTGCTAAGATTTCATTTGAATTATAGTCCATCTTATAACCTTCTTTGGAAACGTGATTGCTGAGAGTACATCTCTCAGGATGTAATCTACTATCACTTTTATGGAAGTAATTCTATCTTTGAGTAGTCTTGACATTTGACCAACATATTCATTACTACAGTTTGAACATGGTATGGAATAGATTAATTGAGGTTGGATATTTCTAGGAGTTTTATCCTTAAGTTTTAAAAACAATTTATTTATGGTTAAAATGGTTCTGAAAGCTATTTTTACATTTAAATTTTTAAAGATTTTGCATAATTCAGGTGTCACATCACTGATGTTTGGTAAAAAAAAGGAAAGTTTAGGAAATGGAGGTTGATCAGTCCCAGTTGTGATATTATTTGATTGTGAAGGTTTTCTATCCAACTGGTTATTATTAATTCGAACGTTTATGGTTGACGTACCAAATGAGATCTTTCAAGTAGAGGATTTGGATAAAAGTTATTGGTGAATATTTGGAAAAGTACATTTGAGTTTTTCTAATGAAAACAAGGATCAGAAATCTATAGAATGCGGTTCTTCATTTTCTTGACCAAGTTAATTTTCGTTGACTGCTTATGGTATGACCAATAGTTCAAAAATCTACTAGAACTGATAGGCTTACGATACCAATTTATGGGGAGGGTTAATACCCACCAGATAATTCTGGTGTTCTGATTACCTTAGTGTCAAGGAATGAAACCCATTGCTCGTTGTTTTCAGTTTCGATGGTGAACTGTATGTAACGGTCATAACTAATCACAGATATTCCATCTTGAGGAAGGGAAATGGTAATGCCATCGACATATTTTTTCATAAAAAAGAGATTAAAGGGGAAAACCTGTAAAACCAAATCTAGTATGTCGTACATAACATATGCTTATCTTAGGGGCTTATCTTTGCTTTCATCGGAGTACCAAAAGTTTGTTTATGAATTTCATCATTAAACTTTTCATTTTTCATTGCCTAATATAATTGATATTTCAAATATTTATTCTGATTTTATTTGTTCTTTTATAGATTGCGAGTCACATCAAAATCATAATATGGAAGTGTATACCTAATTATAATTTTCATTTACGATATGTTTATATTGGCTCGACATGACATGGGTGAATTCGTGAGGCTTACTTCTGGTACGAAATATTTTTTTAAAATCATGAATTTTCTCATTTATGATTGACGTTTAGAGGTAGTATGCAATGTATCTGGTCAACTGTGATTGGTTCGAAGATATGACTGATTGATCATTGATTTAGTTGCCAAACACGAAACAATCACTTAATTCACGCGTTTTTCATTAATCATAGAAAATTAGTATTTTATTCAACGAGCGAGAAATGTAGCTATCACTCATTTCACAAAAGTATAGTACTCTACCTTTTCTTATGACATTCAGGAATATTAATTTATGAATGTTATTCCGACTGAGATAAATATCAATAAATGCCGTAACAAAAAGCAGTCTAAAACTGTATTAAAAAATATTTCATATTTTTGTTATTTTATTCAATCCAAGGATGTTTGTAACATTGGCATACAAATTTGGAGCTTTACCGCTAGTCCATGGAGAACCTTACAATTAGCTTATTGAGTTTCTTACCACCGTCATTTTGTTATCAAGTGACGAACTTTCAAAAAATATCAATTTCTTCGCCACATTACAAATTTTCGGTGAGGCACACTCGTTTTACTTTATGAGTTCACGATTCTTGTTTTTCGTTAGAAACTGTATATATTTCAAAAGGCACTGTTAGTTCGTTGATTAAGTTTGACATTTGAGAAAATATTTTGGGGTCGGTAAATTCTCGAGCCTTATTCACGATTGAAAATATTTGATACAAAATTATAAAGTTATGCATTTGCTCATCTGTGATTGGCCTCGAAGGTAGTGAATTATGAATATGATCAACTGCGATTGGTTCGAAATTACATATTACCCAACATGAGACTGACATATAATTGACGCTTTTTCAATAGTCATAAAAATCATATTATGCGAAGATCCGGACAAGTCTTCAGATAATTAAATAGTTCTTGATACTCTGTAATAAATTGAAAAAATAATTCTTCACTTCTGTCAGTTCTGGTAATGTGTATTTTGTAGCCATGTTTGTCCGTTTACAGTTTCAACTGATCAAAGTGTCTATGTATATATGCCTGGCAGAGGGAAGTTTTATTTTGGAAGATGAAAAATGTGTTTATATCCTAATCTACCTGTCGTTCGTTACTTTTCCGATGCTTCAGCAAAATTTAATCCCCTAAACATCATTAGATAGGGCAAACATTCTGCTCCAACTGAATCTTTTTTCCATTCTTTTCACGAGGAACAAATGATCTTCCTTATCTCAACAGACTGTTATACAATATAAAAGTTTCCTTTGAAATATAGCTTGAACAGCAAACATTATCAGTATTTCTCGACAAGAACACATTAAACTCTTGCTCGCCTCCTCATATAGCAGAATAATGTTGCAGCCGTCTTCTCGAAAAACGTCATTTTTCACAAAATATGTTTGCTCAACTTGAGAGGAATGTTCGGTATACGAGAAACGTGAAAGCTAGTAATGGCTTCGAAAAACAGCAGTCCGGAGAGATGCACCATGAATCATATCGAGGGGATGGGTAACCACGGGCGTGGAAGAGTAAAATTCAAGGATGAAATGATTATTGTAACAGAAATACAAGCTTTGGAATTAATACAATTTCATAAATTAACAACTACTTAAATAAATGTGATACATGAAGAGTATATGGGCTATTTGTTTATGAATATGAAAAATACTACTCGTCACAAATAATGAAATCGAACAAGTAAAAACTCTAGTTTTTCAAAAATTGACTATTTACGACACTCTTTTCATAACTAGTCATTCATCTAGACACATTTTGAAAAAGAAGAAAGGTGAGATTCTACTAGTGTTACGAGAAAACTTCTTATAGGGTGTAGAGTGAAAGGGTTTGCTGGAACAAATACAAAAAATAAAATAACGTTTCTCCGAATTCAATATAGCGAAATAGTTTTTGAATGCACCCCTATAATACGGTTAACAAAAGAAAGGGTTTGCTGACGAATATACGAAAAATAACATAACTTCTCTCTCAATTCAATATGGCGGACCACCTTAGATGGCGAACTAGTTTTTCATGCACCCATATCATATGGCCATAAAATTGAAGAGTTTGGCTGAAAATAATACAAAGATACTGGATTATGTAGGGATCGACCATGTAATAATGACGCAATTAATGGAATGAATAGACTAATTTACATGTCCAGTAATAAATAAAATACTAACAGTTTTTTTAACCATTTCAGCAAACAAATTTTCGTTCACATGCTACAAAAAGAAGAAAATGCTGTTTGTTGAAATGAAAATATGAAATTTATATTGATCTCGACATAAGTATCTGTTGAAAACTCTGTTCCTCTCACCAGAATGACGCACTTTTCCCTAACCAAATTAGCATCATCAGAGAAGGTGTTTTCGATAGACTCATTTCAGTTCAGAGGTCCCAATATATATATATATATATATATATATATATATATATATATATATATATATATATATATATATATATATATATATATATATATATATATATATATATATATGACTGAGAGACCCCGTTATTCCATTCTACTGTGTATATATATATATATATATATATATATATACGAATATGAAAGTTATTGAGTGTCTTGATATAGAAACAGAAGTTAATATCGGACTCCGTGCATTCGTATTTCTATCTTTTGGTAACCAAGTGTTGCCCATCCTTACACTTGGCTGCACCATACTGATGATGGGCCAAAAGCCCGAAACACGTATATATATATATATATATATTGGCGAGTTGACTTGGGTGTCACACCAATAGGTGGTTCCACTTATGTTTCGC
This sequence comes from Leptinotarsa decemlineata, assembly GCF_025532065.1. NCBI lineage: Eukaryota > Metazoa > Arthropoda > Insecta > Coleoptera > Chrysomelidae > Leptinotarsa > Leptinotarsa decemlineata. The sequence goes on from NW_027412533.1 coordinate 17,681,762, forward strand.
TTGCGTTTACGCAGCTATTAAACTGAAATCAATATGGGAATGATAAAAAAAAACTTATCTATTTATTTTTTGATTTTCATGGAATTATTTTCCAGCAGCTTGACTGCATTAACCTTTCTAGATTATATATATATATATATATATATATATATATATATATATATAAAAGGTACATCTCGCAACAAGGTTTTGTATAATAGAAATTATGTATTATAATATATTAATGGGTTTGATTCAATTTAAACTTTTTAGAGCATGTAAATAAAAGCTTCTTTTTAAAAAAATGTTTCTTCGCTAATACTTCATTCTCATTTATTTTGGTGCATAAAGCTAAAATGTTTTATAAATATTCGCGTTTACGTTACGGATCATTTATTGCGTCTCAAGAGTAACGGAGAAAATTGAACACAACAAACGTACAAGTGAGGCAGATATAGGGCCAAGTTACAAAACTTTTAGACCTGTCACGCGATTACCTTAGAACAAGATTTTTAAGATACCGTCCTGGGAGGCCATGAAAAATACATCCGGTCAACTCACCTGAGCCATATTGGAATGGATTTTTCGCTTTTCCTCATCATAACTACAGACTAGTGAGTTACCTCTCCAAAAAGGAGTCAAATACTTATTTTTGAAAATTTTCACAATGTCGTTTTAAATCGCTGAATTATTTTTCAAAGGAAAACAAATGGTATTATTTGTCACTACAACAAAGTATAAAATTTTATTTTTTTTCTGTGCAAAATATAATAAATGATAATATTATCTTACAAAAATAATCTGATACTGATTTTTCGAAAGGATATCTAAACATGAAATAACCTAAGACATTGGTAAAGTACGCCCCTGATGTTAAGTTAAATTGAAATTTTCCAGAGCAGTCATCTGTGAATTTTTCACATCAGAGTGTTTCCTAATGTCGTCGAAAACGGATTCCCTCCAATGAACTCCATAATAAATATCATTAATTGTTCTTCGCAGATGAAACATGAGGATTTGGAAATTAAAGGGCGTATTAAAAAATTGAACGAATTATGAATATTGTATTAGCAGTTTGTAGAAATTCATCATATTACTTCTGCATGATATCCGGAATGTTGTGAAAATCTTAAATATGAACTGCTCTAAGAAAGTATGGCAAGAACGTGAAAAAGTTTCGCCGAGAAAGGAATATTTTTGCTCTTTTGAATGTATTTATTATGAACTTCTGTTCAATAATGCTCTCAATACTTTAAAGCTAGTTCTAAAACTGGATTCACATTCGAATATAAAAGACGTTCGGCGGATCTATCCACCATACAAATTCGGGTGTGTGTCATTCATCTTTTATAGCAGATTTGTTGGATGTCTAGCCGTATATGTTCGATTAGCTTTGTCATGAATATTACTAGAATTTTTCCCAACCGTTATTTTAACACTTCGACACGTATTTCCATCACCAAGTGATTATCTTCAATCAACCCTATTAGCTGAATTAAACTCAAATGGGAATTAATAATGGCATTTTCGAATAATAATACCTATATTTTGGGAAGACTTTATATCGAATTCTATGGATCGCATCCTTGTTTATAGCAAGCAAAGAGTAAAGATTACGTATGCATAACATATGCGTATGCATAACAGGCGAACATATCTGGAGGGAGAGGCGAACATATCTGGAGGGAGCGGCGGGCAAATCTGTTAGTGTATATCCAAGGCAGGACCTGTCCGTCGACATATGCATTGTTCATATTCACATGCGAATATGGCCTTCGAGAAGAGCTGTGAATAAATAAAAGAAATCGAAGTTGTGCATTGACCTATCTCCAGATTTTTCCGACTAAGCATGTATATAATAAAACTACTGATATAAAAAATGTTCGAGAATATAAATATTGAAACACATATAAGAATACAATAATGGATACATGTGGAGACCCAAATAGATATGATCTGTGCTTGTTTTCTTGAAAATTTTCTGTAATACTATACTACTTTATGATTTATCAATACTGTAATATACATATTAAATAAAAATAAATATACAGTCCGTTTTTTAGCTGATACCACTATTGGTATCTCGAAAACGGTAGGTTTTATAAAGACGGTTAAATGAAACAAAAGTTGCCTTTTTAGGAATGCAACGAAATGGTATTCTCAGATCGATAAAATCACCAACCGTTTCTGAGATATTTGCAGAAAACTGAAAATGACAAATTTTTTTTTGCTCTACCGCCTCCATTTTTGATAACATCAAATAATAACAGAAGAACTATTTGCTTCATTTCATGTTTTTCATAATCTGTTTCAACCAATATTCCAATGCGACGTTTCGTTCATTGACATCCATCATCAATATATTTTTATATATAAAATTCTGTATGTTTTTTCATACATTTTTGACGTTTCTTACAAAAGACACGTCATCAAAAATTCCATACTTTAACTTTTCTTCAATGAGAAATCAAATTTCTAAATATCGTTGCAAGCACATAGTTAATAGTATCGTCGGTAATGTTGATTGAGATCCAAAATATTTATATTCACTGAAATCCGAATAGATATCTGTCAGGGTCTGTCTGGGTCTTGGAAAAGAGAGACCAATACTCTTTGTATCAATACCAAGCCACTCATAATTTCCGTATGTCTATTGAAAATTTGTAGCTACCCAAATATTTCTGTGCATAAAATGAGTAAATCAACAAGAATTAACGAATAAAAATACTGCATAAAAAAAATCATACTCAGGAGAAACATGATGAACGATATAATCTTTTTTTGAAGTAAGCCATGAAATACATGAATGTGGAAAGGGAAAAACATAAAATTCTCCAATGACGAAAAAATTGATATGTTTATTCAAGATGTTTGAGAAATGCTACCAAATCACTGGCAATGTATCACGAATTGTATCCTGAACGACGAAAACCTAATCGTACATATTTTCAACGTATCAAAAATAGTTTACGGAATTATGAATCCTTTGAAAAACCCTCCAAAAGAAACTGTACGGTTGCTGAATGTGGAGGCGATAATGAAATCGGCGTTTATGTGACTTCCAAAAAGATTCACAATAATGATAAAGCGACATTTTATGGTTACCAGTAGAGATATAGTGTTAACGTAGGCTCGATGCTCTTGATAATAAAATTATTGGCTTCCACTTTTTTGAAACATCTCTGACCGGATAATTAAACTTGGACTTATTATCAGGGACTCTAATTGAGTTTCTAGAAGATTTGCCACTTAGCGTAATACGAAAATATATTTTCAATATGACGGAGCTCCATCACATCGCAGGAGAAAGTGCAGAGATTTCCTCAATACAACTATGCCAGGAAGATGGAGAAGAAAAAAAGGGGTTATTGAATGGTCATCATGTTCACCGGAACTCTTTCTTCTAGATTTTTCGTTATGGGGCTCCATGAAAGATGAAGTATTCAAAACAAATTTTGAAAATATTGAGGAATTGAAAGATTCAATCAGGAGAGCCTGCATGGCTATCACTCCATAGATGTAAGAGAACTGCCAGAAGTAGTATTCAAGAGCAGAGCAAGTATTCGTCTATGAAATGATAGAAGACAATTTGGACCCTTAAATACGAAATCACGTGAGACGATAACTTAACAAATGTAACGTGAGGCATTCCGTTATGATGTAAATTTTCTACGATTTTATTATTTCGTTAAATTCTCTTTCGCAACTGATTCTTTTTCAATGTGGTGTTTTACGTGTTAGGAATCACACGTTAAAAGGTAAGACCTCGTTAATCCTCAGCTCGCACAAGTTTCGACTTCTGAGGGTTGTCGTTCGTAGGGGTGCGACAGCTGGTTAACGGAAAAACAGATTTTAAACAGATTTTTAAACGATACTATTAACTATGTGCTTGCAAAGATATTCAGAAATGTGATTTTTCATTGAAAAATAAGTTGAATGATGGAATTTTGATGAAGTGTCTTTTGTAAGGAACGTCGAGAAATAGATATGTTGAAATATGTCAATGAATTTGTAATTACAATTTCTACAAAAATATATAAAAAATATAGAGGTTCGTATTAAAAAAGTAGATTGATGATGTATTTCAATGAACGAAACGTCGCATTGAAGAATATAATGAAAAACATGAAATGAAGCAAAAAGTTCTGCTGTCAGTTTTTGATATCATGGAAAACGGAGGCGGTAAAGCAAAAAACAAAATCTGTCATTTTCAATTTTTTGCAGATATCTCAGAAACGATTGGTGATTTTGTCGATCTGCGAATACCAATATCTTGCATCCCTAAAAGACAACTTTCTTTACATTTAACTGTTCTTGTAGGACCTACCGTTTCCAAGATATCCATAGTGGTATCAGCCAAAAAAAACGGCCTGCGTATAGAATATAATAAATATAATACGAACATTAATTAGTAAAGTGAACATAAATGAACTTTATGTTTCTGAAACCATCCAAGCAGTTCATTTTTTGATTTATTTCAGAATATGAAGTAAACAATACAATAATCAAACGATGTATATTCGCGGTTGAAACTCATTACTAAACTGAAACAACAAGCAATATTGATGCTAGTTTGCAATTTTCAATTAATCACCATCGTTAGCCAATGAGCCATCAACAATAAATGAATTTTCCGTGTCTATAAATTTAATTACGACTAATGAAAATCCATAGCTGCATGTTGCGTCGATATTAGCTCTGTTTTTGATGATTATCGAAGTACCAAACAGACAGACGTGTTTCAAGTAAATATTTGTAAATGACAATTTTGATAAGAGAGCTATGTAGCTATTTTGCCGGTTTCGCATAAATCTTAAATGCTCGCTGATGGGATCTCACCTACCACACAATCTTTGACGGTAAATTATGTTGTAACTTCGGTTCGATTGGTTTATTTGTCTTCTGTTTGGGCGATTAGGTGAATTTATAAGGTCATCTGCATAACTTTCGACAAAGGATAAGGGCGCATCGTGAAACTAGATATAATATGTACTACCGATTTTTTTAGGAAATTGTGGTTTACTGCTTTCTCCATGATTTTTGATGTCACTGCTTTCAAGTAAGTCAAAATTCGAATAAAGCTACGATAAGATCTCTCATAATACATACTCTACTAGTCATTCTATGAAAGCTGTCTGGATGTTTTCAACTTATTTCTAAGTATTTACTTACTATTCTGAAAACTGAAAACATTCCAGAAAGTCAGGTTATTTTACAAAACGCAAAATTGTATTATAAAAAAGAGTTTTTTGTGCTAATTTGAAGTCATATCTTGTATAACCCACCACAGTGGCGTATTTTCATAGATGCTCAAAAAAGAGGCTGTTACACAATGGTGGTTTCTATACCTACATTCCTGTCGATCATTCCGTACACTTCAAGGAAACCTACAAGAATTTGGAATTGATTCTTTGTAAATTGAAATGTAAAGACCACGGTTGGCAAGTGTGCGGTGATTCAAAAATCTTGGGCATCTTGCTCAGCCGACAATCCGGGTTTATCAAATTACCTTGCTTTTTCTGTCTGTGAGATAGTAGAGATAGGTGTGAGCCACAATAAACCATTGCGGTAGATGTGGAAGGTCGAATGGGCCCACTCACTTTTGACCTAACCTAACCTAGTAGAGAACGAGCAAATCACGGGACCAAAAAGTGTTGGCCTCCGAGGGAGCTTAACGTTGGCGAAAAGAACATCATGCATAAAACTTTGTTACCTCCTCGTAACGTTTTTTTACCATCGGTTCACATAAAGCTGAAATTGATTAAGCAAGGACCCTCAAGGAGAAGGGGGGACATTTTTAGGCAATAAAAATTCTAACTACAAACAAATCGTCGAAAGAATGTTAAAAGCATTTCAAGCTTTATGTTTCCTAATGTGTTTAAAATTACATTCTCTTCATTTCCACCTAGACTAATTTTCAGAAAATCTAGAAGATGTGAGTGAAGAGCAAGGTGAACGACTTCACCAAAATATTAAGGAGATGGAAAAAAGACACCAGGGAAGATGGAGCATCTCAGTGATGGCAGACTACAGTTGGACGCCACAGAGAGACCTTCCAGATACTTCATACAAACGAAAATGTACCAGAAGGAGTCTCAATGGAAAATAAAAATGTAATCAGTACTTACTACTGATTATGTTAGATAGAAAAAATAAGCTTGTTACGTAATTATAAATATAAATAATTTTCCAAGTCTTTCATCTTTTATTTTAAGATGATAACTTGTTTAACATAGATACCTACATTGTCGAAAAACGTGCCGTTCTATGACAAAATGGAAGTCATTTTTCGGAGTCAGCACACCCAAAAACATGAGAATTACGCCAAAAAAATAAAACAGCTTTTAATATTTATTTCAAACCTGTGTCATGCTTGTGCATGTACAACTGAATAGTAATTTGGAATTATATTCAATCCAATCGATTTCACTCAAAAAATAATCACCTAATTATACTCTTTCAAAATATTTCATTATTCTCTAAGTCTAAACTATAGAAAAAGTTTGTCGGATATAAACCATCTAGCAGGAAACTTTTAACTTATTTCAATTGAATCCTTTTTAAACTTCCATTTTTTTGAGCCAACTTCAGGAAATGAATCAATATAGGAAAAAATTCGGAAGTCCATCGCGGACCCATTTTAGAAAAAATACATTCATTAAAAATGTCACAATATGTCAACGTACCAAAATTGGAGGAGTCTTCAATTGAAATCTAACCCAAGAGGCTGTATATCGAATAAGTGAAAATCTGACTGATATATATATATATATATATATATATCTCACCTGTTTACTCCATCATGTCTCCTAGCAGAGACGTTGTTAAAGGTTGTTGTTCCCTAGTTGGATTCAGTTGATCAATGTGGGACTGAACACTTCCTTGAGAGGCTTACATGAGAATGGTTATGAAACAGGATTCTAGGAATATAAATGTTTTGCACTTCACTGAATATAATTATGATAACAGGTGATGTAAATGTAAAACGGTTTCACATAAATATTCATTCATAGATATATTGAGTAATATTCACAACAATTACTCTTAGTTATACTACTCTTGTATTGATGCATCAATGGTTTATATAAAAAAATTAACCTTGAATTCAGGAGTCAACATGTATAAGCATATAAATGATCTTATACAAAAAAAATTAACCTTGAAATCATCACTGAATGTGTCTTAGGAAACAAAACAATGTTTTGTACAAAAAATGACCAGTAAAAATTCACTTAATCATTTAAATTAGGAAATGGGATTATAACCTTGATTCACTTGAAGTCTGTAACCAATCTACAAAGATATAGATAATGAGGAAAGATTGGTTATATCTCGATTTATGAACCGGAGATTTGTTCAACCAAGAGACAGGTCTCTTGCTCGAATCTGAATTCAGCGGCAGAGTGGAGCTTCCCGAACGATGAAGCAAAAATTTGGATTGTGACTTACAGTTTTTTTTATTTTCACCCACTGTGATCAGCAATCGGATAGAAATCCCAGGACTTCTCGTCATAATCGCCAGTAACCCCTCACACTAATTTCAGGGATTTTTCACACCTGGAAGGAGGGACATCTTTTCTCAGCAGAAAATCTCAGGACTTCAATTCTTGCATCCGAAGAAACCCCAATTCATCAACGAATGTAAAAAAGATAGATTGGGTTTATATTCACAGTGATCACCATGAAATATTCAGATTTTTCTGAATCAGCATCATTACTTTCACATCCAAGAAAACTAAACTCCAAGATATCGAGCTCTACCTTCTCAACTTTACGAGAGACTTCTCCCTTTTTTTAAAAATTCCTCCTTCATCTTCTTTCCTTACCTATCTTCATGTTACTAGTGAACCAAAGATGGCTTACGCTAGGAGGAACACTTGCCAATACCTGTTACATGGAATTCACATTTTATCGTGTCATGAATACAATGAAATGACGGTAACGAATATATCGTTACACATCCCCGTTACTCCACCAAAAAAAAAATCAAACAAATGTTTGGAATTTTTTTTTCTTGCGGCAATGGTTACAAAGATAATAATAAAATGTCTTAACCAACACTATTAATGATTATAGGAATAAGAACATTTTCAAAGAAGAACTATCCATTTAAGGAAACTAAATCTGTGTGTAAATTAAAGCATTTACATAACTGAAGCTTCTAACTTACTGTATTATCACAGTTTGAGTGAAGAAATAATAGGGTACAGATAATGACAATCTCCGTACTCAGAACACAGCACAGCCAGAGTCCTCCCAGAGAATCCAGTCAAGATGCTCTCATCGCTGCAAGATGTTGTTTGCTGCGCCGGTGAGTAAACATCTACAACCACTCGCCTCCAGATTCCCTGAAACAATCAACGGCTATCCCGAATCCAAAACCCGGACAACCATCACTAGCTACACCCTAGGTGAAACGAAAAACAAAATATATATAAAACAAAACAAAAATGCCAGTTGTCACCTTCAACTGGTGTGGGCTATAGTGTCACATACTGAAATAGTAGAACTTATGTTCCACTAAAACCAAGAAAATTAAATTGCGGGATACTCTCATTTCTTTCCTGGTACTGCGAGCAAGTCCTCAACTACGACAGATCCATGGAACTCAGGATCCCCCAGTAGCATTGCCAGATCGCCCTTGGGTGGGCTTCACACACTGACCGGCCTAGACCTCCACGCTAACCTGATAACACCCCCCAAAGTTCACCCTTCCAAGAATCCCGCTAACAGACTAGGTGTCGCATCTGAGTGGTACTCGCACCTACCAGAATGAGTCCCTATAACTACTACCAAAACTAAATAAACCACATAATGAAACTGCGGTACTCGCACTCACCAGAATGAGTCTCTATAACTACTACCAAAACTAAATAAACCACATAATGAATTCCTATAATTACTACCAGATACTTTAGACAAAGAACTGCAATGTTAAAGAAATCTTCAGAGAACGCTGTGATTCGGTCGGAAAGGCTGGACACTAAGTATTCAGGCAAAACGGTACTTGAAATATTCGGCATACATTTTGAAGTAGGCAACCAACTTTCCAAGACTCTTCTAAATATATGGATAAATGTCAGGCAAAACGGTACTTGAACTATTCAGCAGACATTTTGAAGTAGGCAACCAGCTTTCCAAGACTCTTCTGAATATATGAATAAATGTCAACCATACAAATCTGAGATACTTGAAATTACCCAAGCAAAATATACCTCTATTAGATATAGTTCAATCAATGCAAGCAATTAATAGGCAGGCATATCATGTACAGTAATAAACCCAAAATTTATCAAATTTGCCAAAGGATTTATTCAAAAGATTATTTCTTCCATGAAGAACTGTATCAAAAAAACTTATGTCTTGCCAAAAAGAAATAAAAATAAGATAAGGACAAGATAAAGTCAAGATAAATTAACATAAAGATAAGACATCTCTGATGATACACCTACACTAATAATCTCAATACATAAGATAAAATAATAAAGACAGTTACTGTAAATGTCATATAAAGATGTTAGATAACAAGGTACATTGATATACTTTCATTACTAGTTGAGAAAAGATGTTGTTCTCTCTAAAAGTGGCCAGTTTCAAGACTTCTACTTGACGTCTGGTTATACTACGGTGAGCAAATTCTGAAGCCCCAACTCACAGAGCTAATAAAGGAAAATTCAACAGTAAAGGTAATAATCTAACAATCCTAAATGAGGTAAGGTGTGTAATACAAGTGAAGTTCTCACTTTTTGCCTCGAAGATAAAAACAAATATATTATGTCAGATTTATCAACGATTTTAAATATTTCATTGAGAGATAGGTAGACAGAAAGATAGTGAAGCTCAACTTCCCTAAAGATTCTTCGTCTGAGATAGCAATGAAAACACATATTTCATTAAAAGTAGACAAAAAGATATCACAGTCAACTTCTATAAAGATATTTTGTTCAAGATAGTAAGACAATAGTATGGGATTTGAAAAAAAATAGTAGAAATTTCAATTATTTGAGATCTAGACAATATCTTCAAATTTATCAAGAATTATCAGAATCTCATTGTGAATTAATGGTAACCTTTCTTATGAACAGATTTTCCCACAGGAGTTATCAAAAAATAAGTTTCAAAAAGGTAATATTAGCAACAATTCAAAATAAAAACTATTGTTTTTCCATGTTTTCCCAAACCGACTGATAAATTTTACAAAAGTGAGAGACTGAGCTTGAAAACACTGTTGGCCAGATATTTAATAAAAAAATAAAAGTTATTGATAAATAGGTAAGTGGAGAAGTAGTTAAGGCAATTCCTCATCTGCATTCTGATCCGTCTCTGGATTTGAGTAATCATCAGAGTCCAAAAAAGCTGGGTCCAACTTCATGTCGATTTTTATGATTTTTATGATTTTCTTTGATATAAGATCTAATGGCAGTAACGATTACTTTATTCTGCCTCTCTGTAGCATTAATCTGCGGATGGTATCTAGCTGTGTACCAGATCTTTTGAACTTTGTAGTTAGATGTGAAGGATTTGAAGCCTTTACTGGTAAATACAGAACCATTGTCGCATGCAAATATTTGAGGTACTCCAAAAATGAGAAAATCTTGATTTTCCAAAAATGTTATAATGGCCTTAGATGTGACTTTACATAAGGGATGAACCAAAACAAATTTTGTGAACCAATCGACAATTACCAAAACATACTGATTTCCATTTTTAGATCTAGGATAAGGTCCTAACAGATCTGCTGAAATCAGCTGAAAAGGAAAATTGATGTTTTTATAGGAACCCATTAATCCTGCTTGAGGTAAGTTTGATGGTTTACAACTAGCACAAGTAGGACATTTCCTCACATATTTATAAACAGTTTTCCTAAGACCTGGCCAATAATATAATTCTTGAATACGAGCAACAGTTTTGGCAATGCCTAAATGTCCTGCAGTTTCGCTATCGTGATATGTTTTCAGCAATTCTGCAGTGGGTACTACTATTTTCCAGTCAGATAAATTGCATATGTTCTTATTTCTGTCAAAAACATGTTTGTAGATAATATTTTATTGTACTCTGAAGGCAGGAAAATTTTCTGGACTCTTAGTGATTTAATGAATCGAAGAGTTTTTTTGTATCGAAGTGTATAATTTTTAAAATTCTTGCAAAGCGCTTTCGACTTTCGTCATCATCAGTGCTCACTTGTCAGGCAACAGGAAGTATCAAAATAAGTACATGACACATTTGTAATATTTGACTTATATAAAACAAAATAGGCTTATAGCCAAGAAAATACATTTTTGGATTGAGGCCATGTGGTTCAGTCAAAGTATTATATGAAGAAACTTCTTCGTATAATACATCGTGAATATGACTCACGGTCATATTCACGATGTGATACTTATGGTGGACGCCCTCTGTGTGCATGTTTGAAGAGATTGATGGAACAAGTAGTAACATTGCCTGGGTTTTGCACTGAAACTGATTTTATGTGTGAAGGATCAAATTTTGAAAGGGTTTTCTGTTCCTGGCTTTACATGAAGAGGGCGTAGTGGTGATCTAATTAGAAAATTTGATTACCACCAAACAGAAAAAACAACCGATAGTTGGTGAAAATCAATTATGATATATTGAAAAAGCACAATTCAATGTGAGATTTATACTTGAGAGTTTACAAAGCCGCAACCATGTTTCGCATGTTCGGACGTCACAATTGTATTCCAACTTTGAAGATACAATATATCTGTTAAAATGAATTACCTAAGTCATATAGTTAATCTCAACTATTATTATTATTATTAACGTGTTAGGAATCACACGTTAAAAGGTAAGACCTCGTTAGTCCTCAGCTCACTCAAGTTTCTCAACTTCTGAGAGTTGTCGTTCGTATGGGGGCGACAGCTTACGATTTGAGTCGTCAGGATTTTACAACAGTTTTTATGTGTTTTTTCTCTCTTTTTCATGCTAGATTCTGCCAGGCAAATTAAAGGACAAATTCAGAAATATTGAGACAAATTAGGATAGATTAAGGCAAATTCAAATATATCGAGGCAAAATGAAGCGAATACAAAAAACTTCATGCAAATTACAAAAAATTCAAGGTGAAAAAAAGCTTGTGGTCGACGTTGTAATTTGGATCCAACCAAAAAATCAAGCTTGTAGTTATTGTTAAGTGATCTTAAAAAAAAAGGTTTGGTGGTGCAGCCAGGAAACGACTAAGTCTTCTTCTCAAGAACGGAGTACTTTATGAAACCGCCTTGTACCAAATTCTTCATCGGCGTACGCAGAATCTGTCTCAGGTGAGGGAACAAAACCCCATGAGAAGGTTAGCAAATGTTTGCGCCCAAGTGATGATTCACCAAAACCAGAGGCGAAAAAGCCCTGCACCGCTGAATCTAAGGCATTGCCAGGTGTAGCTGACGTGCAAAAACCCCCATATGGGAAGGTTGTCGTGGGTATCGAGGTGGGAATCTTGCAACTTGACTATCCGACTAGACTATCCAGAGGCGAAAAAGCCCTGCACCGCTGAATCTAAGGCATTGCCAGGTGTAGCTGACGTGCAAAAACCCCCATATGGGAAGGTTGTCGTGGGTATCGAGGTGGGAATCTTGCAACTTGACTATCCGACTACCTCATTAACAGAGCTTATATTTTGTGCCTGCTCCGCTGGGGACTGAATCAGGTCTTTAGAGTTCGGCAGAGCCGTACTCTTACCATCTAACCTGAAAGACCACTCACCATACAAATTAATCGGCTTTGTTAAGACGCTGGGTTTATTTGGCCGAGTGTGAATAGGTGTGAGCTACAATAAACCCTTGCGGGTTGGAGTGGAGGGTTGAATAGACCCACTCATTTTGGACCTAACCTAACCATATCGTATTGTTGAGTGATGGAACTCAAAGTCGTATTCCAGAAGTGAAGACAGTTCTCGAACAGCTGGCTAGTATATCGAAGCACCTAGATAACTGTTGATAAATATTGCCAGAATCCTGGATCGCATATCAGAGGAGTGAAAAGAAGTAACTCGAGGAAACTCTCGAAGAATGAAAGAAAGTTATTGAATACAATATAAAATTTTTACGAAAATATGTAATATCCGTCTAGGACGTTTCTTTCTGGTAGGAAAAGCCCATTCGAAGCATGACCTACACAAGAGTTTATATTAAAATTAATTACTTTTGTTAACTAGTTTAAACAGATAGAGCCATTCGTTTGTTTCATGTCGTTCTCTGTTGATGTTGTCTCGAAAATTTGGTTATTGCAATGTTTTTTATTTTTTTTTAATGTATCTAGTATGTCTAATTGACACGAAGAAACTCCTTTTTGGTGAGTGATTCAATTAAGAACTAATTATTTCTTGTGAAATTGAAACGATAATAATCGTATGAGTTTTGTGGGAGGTATATTCAAAGAAATTCATTGTTGCAGAGCCCTGAAGAAGAGTTTAATTGAATTCGAAATGTTGACAAGAAAACACTTATTTTTTTTTAATTGATTCTGTTACCCAACCAACCTTTCTTCAAATTACCTACTTTTGTTCATTCTTTGGTAGCTTTCCACATTTTTGTATATAATGATGAAGACGCAGAAAGCTGAAATATTAAAAATAAAATTATTCCATTTTACAATTTGTATCGGAATTCAAAAGAAAGTTATATGGTTTCTTATTAAATCAACTAACTGTATGAATATTTTCCCGAACTGAAAAGCAGAAGAGTCTCTTCCAGTGAATGACGCGAAAAATGAATGTGCGATTTTATAAAAATATCCAAAAAATTTTGTTGAGGGGTTGATAAAGTGTTTTCTCCCGAAACTTATAGAGGCCCACCTGGGTTTGTTTTCCATATAGAAGAAATTGTATATCATTACCCTTTAATATTTTTCTTTCAGTTTGTATGTCAACTACACATTTTTATCAATAGTTCATTTTCTCTTCTTTCGGAGTTTCCCATATTTTTTTGTATAATGACGAAGATCGGTAATGTTTAGATTACCAAATATGTGTTCTATCAAGAACACATTTCAATTGCCTAGTATCCAGATCATCACAGCAAAATTTCTAAGCAATATCCAACTTCATAATCAGTTCCATATCGATATTGAATTTTCAACTTCATTCCGCAACCGTGAGTTTCTCTGTATATCAAGCAACGATCCATCAAGCTGGAAATGTAGCAGAATGAAAGGTAGGACTGATTATACTTCGATTTGGTCACATCCGAATAGATTTACCACCTTGTACTAATACTTTCTATAGCTATGACGCGCAAGTTTAAATATAAGAACTTTTTGTCTTGTTTCTTGGCCCTGGTTTGAGTCATTATACTTCTTGCGCTTAGACGTGCCGGTCGAAATAAAAAGTGAATAAAATAAACAATGGGAAAGAAAGCAAATAAACGCAAATTAAAAGAGTTTGAAAAACTCAAACGGAAAATGAGAAAACTGGAAAAAGAATTTGACATCAGCCCAAGTAAATAACTGTTAAAAATAATTATCTCTGTTCTAGGCCAAATCGAGTCATTGCAAATGGAAATTAACAGCAAGCTCACATGTGAAATAGACATTTTTGGAGCTCTGTCATGAATATTAGGAAATACCAATAAATTAAGAAACTCACTTGTGAAATAGACAATGTTGAGTAAAGTGGTAAAATAGCACAAAACAACAAGCTCACATGTGAAATAGACATTGTTGGAGCTCTGTTTTATTGTCGATGAAACAACAAAGTAAAACCCACTTGTTGAATAGACAATGTAGGGTGATAATTCTTGGTCTAGTCACCTTTGCCTTGTTGATTAAACAAGGTGAATCTTGTTGATATCAATTCGGTTGTGTGTTAAATAATAATAAAATACGCCATGAAAAAACATAAACAGACTTTTTTCTTTTCTCTCATTCATAGGTTCCGATAGTGAATCGAGCATTGAAAGTCATAGCCGCAGCGATAGCCGGCAAGAGTCACATGATGATGAACAAGCTGTTTCCGAGAGAGAAGAGTGCGAAAAATACTGGGTGAAAGACCAACGAGTGACAAAATATACGGACCCGAAATTTCCAACGAACTAGCTTCACGATGGAAAGTTTACATTGCACAAGGATTGAAAGAAGAAAAAAGGTTAGTCTGGTCGAGGGTTATCAAGTACCACAAAATTGCCAAGAGTTACAAGCGCCTAGCTTGAATCCAGAAGTAACAGCTCTCCTGGCGCCATTAGATGTGAAGAAGGACAAATTTTTGTCCGACATTCAATCCTTTCTGGGCAAGGGCATTAGTGCTCTGGGATCGGCACTGTCCTTGTATCTAGAATCCAATGAAGGAGGGGGCGTAGACAATAAAGTATCAAAATTAGTTGATACGGAAAAAAATTCTGTGTGATGTTCACTATTCACTCTCTAACCATCGTAAATTTCTACTTTATCTTCACTTCAATACAAAAATCCAGAAAGTCGCTGCCAACCAAACTCCAGATAAGTTTTTATTTGGGAAAAATTTTGCAGAAACATGCAGAGCTGCAAAAAATTTGGAGAGTGTGGTGAAGGAAATCAAAGCTATCCCTTCGACCTCTTCGGCAAAAAACTACCAGCGCCCAAGTCGCAGAAGCAAGTGGAAGTCACAGTCAAACCAGGTAGGGGGGAGAGTCAATCAGAAACAGCCTCAGAGACCCAGTTGTAGACAGTCCCAAAAACCGTTAACCAACAGCAAGGACAAATATTATCGCAGACACTAGAGATAAACGAGAAATATGCTGGCAGTATAAAAAACTTCTACAAAGAGTGGGAAAAACTAACGGATAATCAGCTCATTCTTAGCTGAGTCGAAGATTATAAAATCCCTTTTGACAGAACACCATACCAACCCAGGTCTCAGAAATCCGTTAAGTTAAATCATGAAACAGAAAAACTTTATTCTGCAAACATCAACTCTCTCATCAAAATAGGTGCTGTAAAGAAAGTGGAAATGTGCAAAGGCCAATTTTTATCACATTATTTCCTGAGAAAGAAAACCTAATGGAGAGTATAGGTTCATTCTCAACCTGAAACAACTGAACAAATTCTTGTCAGTACATTTCAAATTAGAAGATACTAGAATGGCCGAACATCTCATTTCAAAGAATACTTTCCTTGCAACCATAGACCTAAAAGACGCTTATTTCGCAATCCCCATATATGAAAATCATAAAAAATATTTTTGAGATTCGAATTAAAAAATTATTTTATTTCTGACCGGGATATTATAAGCTTATATCGTCATAGTTACGCTATCAATAAAGAGGGTCATAACTCCCTTGGGACATTATAGATTTTATAATTCCCTCTACCTTTCACAAGTAAAAATAAATAGAAATGAAAACTGAACCATATTTTATTTATTCACATCATTACAAATAATAGATGTACAATTTTGAAATGTTCCCTGAAAATTACTTCCGCCACTGGAAACAATTTCTTCTTTTGTATGGCTGGAGCTTCTGTTCACTACAGTCGAGGTACCTGCCTCTTCTGATGACAAAGTAGACAACATACGCGCCGTTTTATTTCTCAATTCGATGCTATCCTCCAAATACCCCTCCGCCACCGTGGAACTTTTCCAACCTCCGTGTCTTTTTAAGTTAGTCATAGTTGCTCCTGCATTGGCTAGAGCAGTAGCAGAAGTGCGACGAAGGCAATGTCCCGTATAGGAAGATGAGTTTGGCAATCCTAAATACATTGCGATTTTGCTGGGAATTTTCCCAAACATGTTTTTTCCAATTGGCTGAGATGTACATTTATTTTGTCGGAAGCTCAAAAAAAATCGTTCAATACCTTTAGGACGCAAAGACATATAAAGTCTTAATAAAGGCAAAGCGGAGAACTCTTTTTCATCCACAACTGTAAATTTCTTCGATACACCAGTTTTACTTTCCGGTACGTTCACTACCATAACGGAATCCCGGTCCTCTATATCCGATATCTTAAATTCAAAAGTTCCTGACTTCTGCATCCTCCAAAATAACCCATAATCAAAACAACCTATAACAAAAAAAGGAAATAAATACACACAAAAAGGAAAATAAGAAAAAAATTACCTTATGCAATAAATGAATATCATTAGGAGCGTCCTTTAGGAATCTGATAACATCTTTAGGAGATAAAACAGCAGACTTTTTCGGCTTATAACTCTTACTCTTCCGTTTCAAAAAAGCCTGTAGTTCATTGAACTTGGTGATATCTCGTTTCTCATGTATAGTCACCATCGATTTTAGCATTGACCATTTAGTCCATAAAGAATTCGGACTATACGTTTCTGACTGAAACGAATAAACACAATTACTACCAAATCTACCGAAAAACATAGAAAATTCCTTACCAGTTCTTGAAAATATGCCAGAAATACAGTTTCAGTGACATCTTTTGGCATAACATTTTTCCGTGTCAGCCAGTCCAGATATATCTTGTATTCTTTTTGGTATACGGCTTCACTTTTCGATGGAATTAATGATTCTCTTGCTTGTTCAGCTTTTTTCAAAATATCCTCCATTATATTTGGGGTAGAAAACACGTTTTCACCGCAAACACAGCTTGATAACAAAGTTCTGTTTATAAACAAGTAACATAGCAACAACCTAGCAACAAGAAAACTCTACTATAATCAACGGTACCTGATTCAAATATACCGGGAAGGTAATGAATTGGTACATTTTTCCGTTTCAAAAATGAACAAAATTTTATTGAAATCGGTCAGAAATAAAATTATCTATGTACCACGGGAATTAATGAGCCTTAATAACCTCAGGCAATTGCTGTCCCTCGGGCCACAGGCCCTCGGGACGCAAACTTTGCCATCGGTAATTAAGGCCCTCCTAATTCCCTTGATACATAAATAACTATTTATGAATTTCAAGTGTTATGCTTTGGGCTTTGTACAGCCCCATATGTAGTTTCTAAACTCTTGAAACCAATTTTGCTACATCTCAGAAGCAGAAAACTGTTATCAGTTGCTTATCTCGATGATATTCTCCTTATAGCAAATACGGCAGATGAATGTGAAGCGAACATAAAAATTACATGCGAAACTCTGGAAAATGTAGGCTTTATAATAAACAAAAATAAAAGTATATTGTTTCCCACTCACGAAATAACATTTTTAGGTTCTATTTTCAACACGATTTCTATGAAAATGTTTGTAGCCACAGATAAGAAAGAAAAACTTAAAATATTTCTACGAGATCTTCGTCAGGGAAAAATAATGAAAATCAGAACATTTTCAAAATTCTTAGGATTCCTGATATCAATCTGTCCAGCCACTCAGTATATATACAAAGCAGTTTGAGAGAGAAAAATTTATCGCTCTCAAACACAATCATGGAAATTATGATGGATATATGGAAATTATGATGGATATATGGAAATATCAAAAAGTATGTCACACGATCGCAATTGGTGGATGAATAACATTGATAATCAGAAAAACTTTATTGCACCAAAAAAATACCTAACCGAAATTTTCACGGATGCATCTCTTACAGGGTGGGGAGCTTATTGTAACAATCAAAAAGCAAAAGGGTGCTGGAAACCTGACGAAGTAAAACACCATATCAATTACCTAGAGCTATTAGCCGCTTTTTATGGACTCAAAAGCTTCACAAAAGATAATTTCAATTGCCATATCTCACTACGTGTAGGCAACACTACAGCCGTATCCTATATTAATAGAATGGGGGTGTAAAATATAAACATTTGAATGAATTAACTAAAAATATATGGCAATGGTGTGAGCAAAAACAAATAATGATCTATGCGTCGTACATTAATTCGGTAGAAAATCGTGAGGCGGATAAAGAATCAAGGCTACAAAACTTTGAAACAGAGTATTGTCTCAACCCAGAGGCATATCATAAGCTTACACGAAAATTTGGGAGTCCTGAAATCGATTTATTTTCATACATATTTGAATAAAAAATGCAAGCAATTCATTTCTTGGCATCCCGATCCGTACAGCATAGGAATTGATGCTTTTACATTCTCATGGAAAAATTCAAAAGCATATATATTTTCACATTTCTCACTGATTCCAAAAGTTCTCAGGAAAATAGAGAACAATAATGCAGAAGTCATTGTAGTTTTTCCAATATGGAAATCACAACCATAATTTACCGAACTAGAATCTATGATTGTTTCTGACATTTTCATATTTGAGCAAAAACCCTCAGTACTTATGTCGCGTTTCAGAAAACCCCACCCGCTTTGGAGGCAGCTTATCCTGGGAGCAGCCATTTTATCAGGGAAGCCTTCAGTAGAAAGCAGATTCCTACATCAGTTATAGACACCATGACAGCGTTGTTGAGTCATAATACTCAAAAACAATATAACACGACTTATATTAAGTGGTGGAAATTCTGCATGGGTGAGAAAGATATATTCCACCCAGAAACTAAAAATATCTTAGAATTTCTGAAGAGCCAACTGGAAAAGGGAGCAAACTATTCTTCCATAAATACCAGCAGATCGGCTCTGAATCTAATTTCGGAAGCTGGAAAATGTACAGTGGACAGGTTTCTGAAAGGAGTATTTTGAATTAAACCAACATTCCCCAGATACAAGGAAATATGGAACCCAGAACCAGTTCTGGAGCACCTACGTAGTCTGTTTCCACTAGAGTCCTTGGATATGAAGAAATTAACTTTGAGGTTGACACTTCTTTTGGCTTTAACTTCTGCGCAAAGAGTCCAGACATTAAGCACTATTCGTTTATAGAATATTCTCATTCTAAAAGATAGAATGGAATTTCATATAACAGACATCCTTAAAACTTCCAATCCTAAAAATCCACAACCAATGCTACAATTTCCATTTTTCAGGGAAAAACCGGAACTATGTCTGGCCTCTTCCATCTTATAGGTACTATATCGAGAAAACAAAAAATCTTCGAAAAGAAACTAATGAGCATTTAATTTTGACAGTTAAGAAACCTCACCACCCTGCCACGTCACAAACTCTGAGCAGATGGATAAAAGAGGGTTTGCGACAAAAAGAGGTGGATACTGCAATTTTTAAAGGACACAGCACGAGACACGCTGCTTCATCAGCGGCGAATAGATCGGGGATGAATATAGAACACATTCTGGTAAATCTATTCTGATGTGACCAAATCGAAAGTATAATTGAGGATTAAACGACTTACCTAAGGAAGTTCAATCCAAATTATACGAGTTTAAAGTTTATCCAAACATATTGAAATTGTTCTGAATTCGTATAAATTTCTTGAGGTTCATTGGCGGTAGATTCGGATACATTTCATTGAACTTTCTACATGTTCTGCTGATAATTTTGTCACACTGTCCAAAAATAATAAACAAATTCATAAGAACTTCGTTTGAATAGTTTTGTTCCATCGTTTTGAAGGTATTTGCAACTTCTGAAGTGACGAAAATGTCGATATTATTAGGAGAATGTCACAACGCTACTGTCAAATAGTAATCATGGCCTGCTTACCAAATACCGAATGGAAATACCATTCTGAAGGGACATTTTCACAAATAAATGTTCATAAGTCCGAAACTTGACTAGTTAGGTATAGGTATGATATACATAGAAAGAAAGCAAATTTCAGCAGCTTTCCGAATTTTCAATAATATACAGGATGTTCCATTTAAAATAATCAAATTTCAGCAACTTTTTCAAGCAAACGAAAAAACTGTATTTTTTTACCACCCTGTATTGAAGTAACGGAGATTAGGCTGACGTGTGGGAAGTGTCCAAGTATCACCTAACTCCAAACCAAATTTCGATATCATAGTACTTCTTAACTAAAAGATATCGGCATTTTTAGAAGTCATGATTTTCGAAGAAAAAAATTGAAATTAATTTTTATTTCGAAAACGGTAACAGATAGGTATAGGGAAATATCAAGAAAAGTTGTCGGGCAATTGTTGGAGATTCCAAAAATAATATTATATACAGAGTGTTCCATTTGAAAAATCAAAGTTGCTACTGCTTTCTAATAGGAGCGGCAACACAGCATTGCCGAAAATATTTTAGTTGGCTAGAGAATGTCCGAATATGCCCTCCATTAAATTTTCAAAGTGATCCGTTGTCTGGTTCACCAGAAACGTCTAATGTGCCATCCACCGTGAATCAGCCTGTATATATATATATATATATATATATATATATATATATATGTATATATGTATATATATATATATATATATATATATATATATATATATATATATATATATATATATATACTAATATTTCCACAAAATGTTGATAGCGTTAGCGATCTAAAAAAACTTTTCAATTGAAATGAACAATCAAGTGGAAGAACAAAATAATTCAAGATTTGTTAGTTTCAAAATATCTAGCCATTCAAATTTCTATGTGCTTCACGTTCGGACAATCAAAGGTTTATCTTTACCACGCCAAACGGTGAATGTTAGTGAGATTTCCTGTTCACATACAGGAGCTCTCAACATGATGTGACAGCTTACACACCATCCATGTTGTTAACTGATCGAGAACTGAAGCTTCTGATGTTATGGCAGTACATCTGATGAATCTCAAGATGTACCTTTTTCAGAGTATGTGAATGACCGGACCGGATAGGATAAAGATAAGATTTGACAAAAATTCCCTGCTGGTGAGCTTCAAGAAGGGCGATGAAGTGTAGTTCTACCAACCCCAATGTTGGAAAGGTTTGCAGAGACCATGGCGTGGACCTCACTTGGTAACCATAAACATAAAAGATCTGGTGTACAGAATCCCACTGTCACCCAGAAGCTAGTCTAAAGTTATCCACATAGAGAGACTGAGTACTTATACAGGGTGTCCCTGGACTTCCTCTTTTCCTCTCGGGAATGTATAGATGGGGTCAAAATATCACCAGTACTTCATATAACTTTTTTTCCTAAAAGTCTTCGTAACCTAGTTACGGGCCCTCGAAGTTACAAAATGAAAAATGTTTTTCTTTGATAACTTTTCAAGTGAATATTCAAAATCATCCAAATTTTGGTAATTGACTAAACAAATGAATTCCTTCGATGAGCTTTCATGCAGGAGTCAGTTGTTTTGCTACAAAGTCAGGAACGGACTACCCCCGATGGTCCACACCCCAAAACTTTGAAAGGACAGATATTTTTCAATATTTTTCAACAAATTAAGGTTACTTGGAAAATTTTATGAATAAAAGTACTCGTGTGGAAAGTTGATCGGAGCAACGAGTCTTGATAAAAATGTAGTTTCACTCGACGACATCAAACCCGCTCGTCCACCATTATTTGAAATGAATAATTATCAAAGCAGAAATAATAATGATAACGTTAATTCAACAACATTTATCCTGAGATGTCTACCATTATTCGAAAATATTAGTTTTTAAGGAAAATGGAAATGATAGGTAAAATGTTCATAAAGAATTTTTATAATGCAAACACGTTTAACTAACGAAACTCAAGAGCCTCAAGAGCACACAGAAATGAAAAATCCGCTACAGAAACTGCTCGATATGACCACCTTCTCTCTCTATACATTTTCTTAGTCTGCGAAGACACCCTCTCTGTACTTGAAATAGCATTCCAGGGTCGTTTCGTATGGCTTCACAATGTAATGTTATTCTATTCAACAATGCATCTCTTGTGTGCATAGGTGTAGCGTAAACAAGTCTTTTTAGATGCCCCCACAGAAAGAAATCCAATGGATTTAAATCCGGAGACCGCGATGGCCATGAATATGGCCCACCTCTACCAATCCATCTATTGTGGAAAATATGGTTCAGATGGTCACGCACAATCAAACTAAAATGAGGAGGAGCGCCATCATGCATAAACCACATATCTCTTCGGGTTTGCAATGGAACATGTTCCAAAAGTCCATTCAAATCGTTCTGAATGAACTCCAAATAACGTTCTCCATTCAATCGGTCCTGTAGAACGAATGGTCCTATAAGATGGTTTCCTATGATACCAGCCCAAACATTCACGTTGAATTTCCGTTGGTGTTTGGTTTGCAATATCCCATGGGGATTTTCTTCGGCCCATATATGGAGATTATGAGAGTTGATAACTCCATCTCTACTGAAACCTGCTTCATCAGTGAATAAAACTCGATTAATAAAAGTCACATCCTCTCTTTGCCTATCCATGAACCAATTGGCATATTCCAGTCGTGCTGGAAAATCTTGAGGTGGCATGGCATGTACCTTCTGGATGTGAAATGGGTGGAGCAGTTGTTCCCTAATTATTCTATGAATAGTGGACTTGGATGTATGGAACTGTTCTGATAGATTTCTGATGCTCATTGAAGGATCATCAGCGACGGCTTCCAAAATATTTTCCTCCAATACAACGGTACGTACAGTCCTAGGAGCGCCCTCACCACCTCGTTTTGGCAAAACTGTACCTACAATAATATCGAAATAAAACAACGTGCTCAAATTAATTATCAATTATTACATACCTGTCTCCCTCAAGCTGCGATCGACACGCTCGAATGTTTCTCTTGACGGTACCGTTCGATTGGGAAAATGCTCGGAATACAGACGACGAGCTTCTGCAGCATTACAAAATGCTCGTCCATAAAATACATGCATATCTGCATATTCATTGAATGTAAACTGTTCGGCCATATCAAAAAAATTCAAAATATCCTATAGAATATTGACAATACAATGATAGTCATGTGACAACGCACCACTCAACAAAACAAAATCGCATTCCAGTTTCTCATTTTTTATCAAAACTTTCTAAAAGGTTTTTTTGTCAACATCTGTGAAAGAAATGGAACATAATTATTCCCTGGATATTTTTCACCTGATCATGTGCAGCCGTTTTTGTAGTTCATTCGTTTGCTTTTTATTAGTATAGTAAATATTTTTTCCGATGTGCGTTTTTTCAGCTGAATTTAGATTCGTGTTAAAGAATTTCTCCCATAAAATTATAATTATCAGTGAAACTCCTCAACAGTTTAGCTGTGAAGAAGAATTTGAAACATTCGAATGTTGAGTTTCATGAGATTCAGATAACTGATCAACACGAAACGTGATTATTCCACACGTATTATGTACATACAAAATATGGAATGAATTCGATATTTCATAGTAGAGTAGCTTGTTAGTTTAAAAACACCACGAATCTACAGAACTTGATATTTCTTTTGAAAAAATATCTGCTATCACAATTGTGACTTAAACTTCCATATAGGTACTGTACTTTTTGTTTACGACTTCATTTTAGCATACTTTGTATTATTCCTGTTATAAATGTTGTTGAATTAACGTTATCATTATTATTTCTGCTTTGATAATTATTCATTTCAAATAATGGTGGACGAGCGGGTTTGATGTCGTCGAGTAGAACTACATTTTTATCAAGACTCGTTGCTCCGATCGACTTTCCACACGAGTACTTTTATTCATAAAATTGTCCAAGTAACCTTATTTTGTTGAAAAATATTGAAAAATATCTGTCATTTCAAAGTTTTGGGGTGTGGACCATCGGGGGTAGTCCGTTCCTGACTTTGTAGCAAAACAACTGACTCCTGCATGAAAGTTCATCGACGGAATTCATTTGTTTAGTCAATTACCAAAATTTGGATGATTTTGAATATTCACTTGAAAAGTTATCAAAGAAAAACATTTTTCATTTTGTAACTTCGAGGGCCCGTAACTAGGTTACGAAGACTTTTAGGAAAAAAAGTTATATGAAGTACTGGTGATATTTTGACCCCATCTATACATTCCCGAGAGGAAAAGAGGAAGTCCAGGGACACCCTGTATAGGGCGTGATGTTCCCTATCGGAATGTTATTCGGGGCGAACAACGGGGAACGGGGTAGGGTTGTGAATCATCCCCTGAAAAAATATCGCCAACCGCCGCTGGCCGTTGTCAATCATTCGTGACGTGGCAAAAATCGACTGGCGCTACGTGATTGTTTTAGTTGTACAGTGTAATCATTTATTGGTAAACCCACGGGAAAAACGTAACAGTATAATGAAAAACGTGTTGCGGTTTTGTAAGGTGTTCGATAAAAATATCGACAAGAACTAATAATTGAATATGAAAGTGTTACATGAATATGCAAGTGTTATTGTTCTTACTATATACATCAAATTCTAAGCCATTATCGGCGTTTTTTATAACTATTGTGTACTGGAATGGTACCTAGCTATTCTTTATTTCAAAACTCCGTTGAGAATAGTAAATATGAGTACATCATCGACGTATCGTATCCATCTCAAAAGCAATCGAATATCTAAGGATCTTCGAGAAGAGAATGAACTATGTGGTGGAGTTGTCGAAGAGTGCATTCAGATAACACACATTTGCATGTGACAGAATTGATTTCTGTTCGCTGTTCGCAAAGTATTTGATTCATTTTAAACTTTAAATATGATTGAGTATGGGAGCATTTGAAGTTTTACTGAAAATTTTGATTCATATTATAATAAACTACAAATTTTCATTCTGGCATTACTTTGTATACTTCGAATAGTTACAAAAAACATACTGTCGAACCGAAGACTTTATTTTTTCTAGGAATTAGTTGAGAGCAAAGTATCAGTTCCATTAATTCTCAGTATGAGTTGGAAAAGAGTAAACATGTCAATAAATTGATGGATGTAGCCGTTTCTACGTGGTAGGAGATCATAATGAAAAGAGAAATAAAAATTTCTGTTTTTTACCACTTTTATTTGTAACTAACGTTACTGCAGTTTCGTCCTATATGGACATTCTCAAACTTATACTTTTATAAAATAAAAGTGGTAAAAAACATAGAAATTTTCATTTCTCTTTTCATTAGTAAACATATCTATTTAAAAAAGAAAACCATATTTACTGCTTTGCCTTTTTGCAATGCATAGTAAATCCATCCTAGGTGAATAAAACAGAGAACGCAATTTGAATATAATGGAAACGAGAAAATTCGGATTACACGGAGAACGTTTCCTGAATGAAAATTGAATCAAATAGCATTCAATTCGAGTCAAAATAATCAACTCTCCGGCTCATTGTTCTCCGGCAATTGTTGTCTCATTACGAGTCAAAACACGAAGTCTATTCCATTCACTCTCGTCTTTCACTTCATTTTCTTTGTTTAACAAACTCCCGTTTCGGCGCGTATTGTGCCGTGAAATAGTAGGCCTTGTTTCTGCCGTTGTTTTACTTGAATTCAAAACGCCGCTGTGGCTCCTGTAAATAAATGATTTCACCCTTCTGCCTAGTTATGAAGAAAATGTGCGGCAAGGGGTGATTGTTTTCCATTTTTCTTGATTCTCATCTATCTAGATGAAAAATCATTGAACA
Organism: Leptinotarsa decemlineata; assembly: GCF_025532065.1. Lineage (NCBI taxonomy): Eukaryota > Metazoa > Arthropoda > Insecta > Coleoptera > Chrysomelidae > Leptinotarsa > Leptinotarsa decemlineata. The sequence goes on from NW_027412533.1 coordinate 17,707,998, forward strand.
ACTACTCTGAAGGTGAATATTTTACAGAATGACACTGGCGTATACGGTGGAAGATGCCCGGGTTCTCCGAAAAGTTGAAAGAGATATGTATATCTGAGCTGATTAACGGAAAAACAGATTTTTTTTGTGGCGGATCTAGGCTTGATGCCGCCCTAGGCCCTGTTCATCTCTTCGTCCTTAATGTTGGGATAAATTTTATCAATTTTGATTCAATATATTTTTTTTGAATTTGAAATAACTTCATTTCGTTCTATTATGTTTTTTAATTATAAATAATGAACATTACAGATACAAAAGTAATGAAGATTACACAAATGAATATTTTTTTATTCAATTTGAAAATTTATTTTTCCTGCCTTTGGTCAGCACAAAAAATCAATTATATCATCATAATCAATTTTTTTAACTAGTTGAGCTTCAATAGATAGTAATACAAGAACATTAAGTCTATCTTGGCCCATAGTTGTACGTAAATATGTTTTTACTCTTTTCAAACTAGAAAAAATCTTTCTCCTGAGCAATTGGAAGCCGGAATACTCAAAATGAAACGTGAAACAATGTCCATATTTAGGTAAACATCTCGAATGTAATACATTGCATATATTTTGTGCAGAGTGTACATCTTCCGTATTTGTGGAAGAATCTTTGAGCTGACATTGTAAATGAATAAATTAATTCCCTAATGTCTCTTCTGAATCGTCAAGATACTCATTAACTAGTTTATTGGCAATATTTTCAATTCGTTTTTACCTATTTCCGATGAATTATCAAAGAAATTCGTATCAATTATGAATTATCAAAAAATCGTAAATATTTTCATATGCACTTCTACGCCCGGCCAATTGCATACTCAAAGTATCTAGAATAGGGTGATGAACATTCATGCAAACATTTACTTGTCCACAAAAAATGTTCTTCCATTTAGTTTTTTTGCGAAGAGAAGAGATAATAATCTTATACACCAGATAGTGTTTTGGCTTTTTCTTTATATTCAGAAAATTATCTGTCTCTAATAGAGCCAGGGAACTATAGATCTGTACAACGGATGATAAATCAGCTTGAGATTTCCGAATCATACAATGACTAGAATTGCTCTTTCTAAATTCCAGTGCATCAATTATTGCAGACCATTCTTTTTCTATCGCGTAACAGGCATCGTGTCGAGCAGACCAACAAGTTTGAGAAATACTCTTGACTCCTTAATTTGTTCGCTGCACTAAGATGTCCCAACGATGAGTAGATATAGTAAAGAAATTATATAGTTCTTGTATTGCAAAGTAGAAAAAAAGTCGACTGCTTCTGTGATGGATTCAACCGCACATGATCCTACTAAATTGAGCAGTACAAGGAACGTAATCTGCTAAAGGATCAATGGTTTTGATTCGTCTTTGAAGGCCTGAATAAATACCTAACATTATCATAAGATTGACCACGACAGTTCATTATGTTCAAACCATTATTTTCTAGAGATTTTAACAAAGCATTCTCAATGTCTTCAGCGTTATGGCCGATATTTGGTATAAATTCTAGAAACCTTCCAACAATTTCAACGTTATCACATACTTATCTAATAATTATAGTAAGCTGATTGACATGTGCAAAATCAGGCGTATGATCCAGAATTGATACCAAAATACTTAGCAGATTGCACTTCACTAGAAATTTGTTGTAATACTTTATTCTGCATCAATATTATTTATTCATGGATTGTTTTAGATAAATGTAATGTATTTCCACTACCAGGATGCGCGTACAATTTCAAATTGTCATACAAAAATGGATCAAATTCAGCCAGAAGCTCTACTTTTCTTGATAAATTTCGATTATGAAAATCTCCGATTCGTTCTGAATTTCCTCGAAATGGTAATCCTCTTATTGCTAGTGATTCAATAATTACAAAAAATTTTTCCAGTACGTAATTTCCTCATCAATCATAGTCATAGGATAAAACTGTAAAAACGTAACAAATAAAGTCAGAATCAATAGCTGAAATATCAATTATGTTAACAACTAAAACGTGAAATGGAAAAAAAATTAAACAATGAAATAACCAACATAAACAATGAAAATGACCACAGAGTAAAGAAGAAATAATATGGAATAAAAATAAAAATGGGCAAAACATTTAAAAAAAATTAAAGCAATAAAAAGATTTCAAACCAAGTTACTTCACGATGTTTCGATTGTTAATATCCATAATCGTCTTCGGGTGATTACTGGACTATTGCTCCGCGAGAAACCTATTTATAGGTCATACGAGCGCTTTCACCTATACCCTCTTCTCTCTCTACGCTTTACCGGTTCAGCGGGAGTTGACCTTTCAGCGGAAGTTGACCTTTCAGCGGGAGTCGACCTTTCAGCGGGAGTCGCCTTTTCAGCGGGAGTCAACCTTTCAGCGAAAGTTGATCGTTTTTCCGCTTGATTACAAGTTTCCATATGTTGCGTATCTCTACGCTAGCTTGGCTAAATGCGTCGTTGGATAACATATATGCAGCTTCTTTGAACTTTCTTTTAAATCAGTGTTCCTCCCCGTGGATGTTGTGTTATGTTGATGATGCAAACATGTTCTGCTATTCCCAATTTGCTGGTTTCTTCTAGTTATGTGTTTCTCTTGTGTTCGGCAATTGCCTGTCAGTTTCACCGATATAGGATTTGCCTCACTCACAGGGTATCCGGTAAATGCAATTCTTGAAATCGCACTCTGGTGAGGCTGCTACGGATGGTGTTTCCGATTCTGAAGCAGGTTCTGATGTTGTACTTGGACCCAATTCTTCTTATCCTTTCCGACAATCCTCTGATATAGGGAAGTGCAAGCACTGGTTGTGACGGCTTCTCTTTCTCGCGAGGCTCTTGCTGTCTTCCAGCCAAAGTCTGTTTCACAATCACTTTGGAGTAACCATTCCGTTGAATATTTTTTCTGATTATGTCTAGTTCCTTCTCGAAACCTTCCTTCGTATTACAGAGCCCGAAAGCACGATCCACTAGAGCAGCGGTCGGGGAACCCGCGTAAATTACCCCAAATGGGGTAAAAATTAAATTTTTGGGGGTAAAAATGAAACTTTTGTGAGTAAGTAGTATTTTTAATTTGCTATTTTATAAACCTGTTAGTATTTTTTTCAACTTAAACAATTTAGCGACATATGCAGGCCACGCCATCTCACTCCCCACCACTAAGTGTTCTCGAGTTATATTTTTGCGCAGTAAAGCACAGCCCCCGGCTACCTACTCAGTCCATGCCATGTCGTCAAGATACAAATACATTGACGAGACAGAGAGCGAGTTTTTACTAGTTACTTGCTGACATTAATCATCGATATATCGATCAAGGTAAGCCGCAATTTGAAAATTTAATTCAAGTATTTTAGAACTATTATTTTTTGTCTCTCTTAAGATGGCAGCAAATAGAAAAAGAACATACCAAGGCGAATTCCTTGATTACGGTTTTACACAAATAGAAGACAATGGTACAATGAAACCACAGTGTGTTGTATGTATGAAGGTACTGACTTCAGAATCTTTCAAAAAAAGTCAATTGAAGAAATATTTAGATAATTTGCATTCACACCTGTCTTCCAAACCGCGAGAATACTTTGAAAATTTTGAAATATCTGTTAAAAGACAAAGATTGTATAGCAACTTGTTTGGTACATTTTATCAGCGTTCAGCATCAAGGGCTAGCTTTGAAATAACCTGGTTGATTGCTCGAAATAAGAAACCATACACTATTGGTGAAGATTTGGTTAAACCAGCTGCTGTGAAAATGGCAGAGATTATGTATGGTCAAAAAGAAGCGAAGAAACTGAATTCAGTGTCCTTGTCTGCGAGAATTGTGAAAAAACGAATTTCTATATTAGCAGAAAATGTGAAGGAACAGGTTATTTTCGCATTAAAACAGGCTAAATATTTTGCTATTCAGCTTGATGAGACAACTGATTTTAGTAGCAATTCACAGCTAATGGTATATGTTCGCTATAAAGGTGCAGATAATTTTGAAGAGGAATTGCTTTTTTATTCTCCTCTCGAGTTGAGATCTCGTGGAATTGATGTCTACAATAAAGTAAATGAATACTTCAATGTGCAAAGTTCAAAATGGGAAAACTGTATTTCTGTATCTTTGGATGGAGCTCCAGCTATGCTGGGTCATATTAATGGTTTTTCGGCTTTCGTAAAAAGAAATAACCCATATATTGAAGTTACTCACTGTATAATCCATCTCCAGGCCCTTATGGTCAAATATTTAGAACCTACACTGGAAGCCGTCATGCATGATGTCATCAAGATTGTAAATTTTATCAAGGGACATGCACTAAACACTCGGCTATTTCGTGAATTATGTCAGGACGGTGAAGCGGAATATACGGACCTACTTTATTATATAGAAGTAAGGTGGCTCTCTCACGGAAATGTACTAAATCGAGTATGGACTCTCAAAACTGAAGTCGAAATTTTTATGGTTGATCAAAAAAATATTTTCGCAGATAAGTTTAAAAACTCTTCCTGGGTTGCATATCTCACATATCTGACTGACATTTTTGAGAGTATAAATATATTAAACAAAGAATTACAAGGAAAGAATATTAATATCATTTCAGCGAGAGAAATTCTGTCAACGTTTGGATTGAAGCTGCAGTATTGGAGACAGAAAGTAGAACAGAACAAGATAGCTTCTTTTTCAAGGTCATCTGCGTTTTTGGAAGTTTGCGAAAATATTACTTTTGCTGACATCAAGGATACAATTGTAAGACATCTTATCAAACTCAGAAAGCGGTTTTCAGATTACTTTTCAGATCTTGATACACGTACTGTCAGTTGGATTGTAGATCCTTTCAAATGTGAAATTGCTATGATACCAGAAGAACCTTCAGGTTTGGCAGAAGCAATTGTTGAACTTCGATCTAATACTGAAGGACGTATTCAATTTGAGAGTAAATCAAATCTGCCGTCGTTTTGGATGTCAAAAGCTGCAAAGGCTTTCAAAATTGCACATGAAGAGGCGGTTAGAAAATTGTTGCCATTCGGAACAACACATTTGTGCGAACAAGGCTTTTCCACTCTAATGAACATAAAAACAAAGAACAGAAATCGATTAAACGCCGAAGACTGTATTCAAATCGCTCTTGCATCAAAAAGTCCCAATTTTGAAAGAATTGTATCGAACATGAAACAACATCATTTCAACTCCAAAACGTGAAGGAAGAATGTTTTCAATTAGTCTGTTTTTCCTAATTTTTTCAATTCTAATTTTTGTTTGTACCACCATTATTATTATTATAATTTGTTACAGTACTCAACATTGTCAACCCTCAATTGTACCCCAATGGTTTTCATTTGTTATATACAGTTGTTATATACAATAACAAGAAATTATCATTTACTTATATTTTCTGTGGGGACGAATTTTTTTTCCTCAACTGTATATTTCTATTATTATCGTTATGTATCACTAGGTATTACATTGATAAATTGAATAAGTGATGTTTAAATTAAATTTTTAGTTATTCTTTTCTTTTCAAAATTATCATGGGGCTATAATATGATAGAAGGTTTTACGCTGGAAGGTTTTGTGCTTCAGAAATGTGCCTAGGTGTGTTACTTTCAATATTATATTCACAATCAATAGTTAACGTTGAATATGTATATTTGACTTTCAACTCATTTTTGAATTATATATTTCAGGTTCAATTTTAAACCTACATTTTTTGTTTAAAAACTAGCTTCTCAATCATTTCAAAAGCATTTAAAGAAGCTATTATCTAGTGAAGCAATATACATAAGAAATATACATCAACACGCATGCGATCGTTGCTAATCATAAAGTGATATAGGGCGAAGCACGGCCTTTGACGCGCTATTTACAGGCAAGCGCCGGCGCCCCCCCCCCCCCGACCGGTACCGCCGACCCCCGGCCGGTACCGCCGCAACCGCTATGTCCCTGCATTTTGAATCTGTTATATCTCATTAATCCACTTAATCAAAAAAAAAAATTGTTTCAATAAAACACTGTTTAAGTGGGTTTCGTTAACCAGCCCAATTATTGTTCGGATGCACTGACAACCCTCAAAATTTCAAACTTGTCCGAGGTCTTATTATTTAACATACGATTCCTAGCAAGTTAAAAGGTGCTTAACGATATTTGATCAGAAATAAATAACTTTTTTCGAGATCAATTGCCCTAACACCAAACTGATATTTTTGCACTCGATGCGCGTTTAGCCAACAAAGTTAGCATCCTCAGGAGAAGAAAATTGATACCTAGTCAATGAATGAATCGTATATTACAAGTTTTACAGTTATTTACAATTTTTGTGTGTGTATGTGTTTGTGTAGGACCCTGCTATAGGCTTATGCCTCTTCAGGGTGGGTAGGTTGTGTGTGTGTTTTATGTTGGTGTTTGTGTTGTGTTGTTTTTGTGTTTCAGTTTTCTTCATTGTTTTTTATGTTGATCCATGTGGTAGTCCGGGTTCGTTGCGGTGGTCGGTGGTTCAGATGTTGGGACTCGGTATGGGTTTTTGGGCCGGGGTTGTGAGTGTTTAGGATTTCGGTTCTTTCCGGGACGCTGCTGTCAGGTATCCGCTATCTGTATTCCAGGGGGAAACCCTCTAGGATGTCCTGGATCGGCTCCGGTGGGTCTTCCATCGCTCCCAGGAGTCTGGCTGGGGGAAAGGGGAGCTTTTTCCTAGGTTTCTTTCGGGATGGCGATGTGAGCGTGTCGATGGCATCGGTGTTGTTGCTGCTCATCGTCCTGGTCGCATATCGTCCTCGGAGTTCCTGAAATCTTTGGTTGATTGGTGTAGTATTTATGAGGTTGTATAAGTGTAGGGAAGGGTATCGGTAGTGCAGGTTGTGTATGTTGCATAGTATTCTTCTTTCGGTCGTAAGGATGCGGTGGGACAGTCTCGGAGGAAGCGTACAGTATATCATTGCTTTGTAGTCGAGGACTGGTCTTATGAAGGTATTACAGGTATGAAGCAGAGTTCTACTGTCGCATCCCCCAAGCTTTCCTCTCAGAGCTTTTAGAAGGTTAGCTCTCTTCTGGACTTTATCCAGTGTCTCTCTCAGGTCGATTTCCCAGTTGAGGGTCCTCGTGAAGGTGACCCCCAAGTAGGAAACCGAGTCCTGGAGTATGAGGTTTTCCCCCAAAAGTCTGAGATTTAAGTTGTCCGGGTTTAGTTTGGGACGGGTAGAGGTGTTAGGATGTCGGAAGAGGATTGTTTGGGTTTTTGTAGGGTTGATTTTGATACGCCATTTGTTGCACCACTGCTCGAAATGGTCGATCATATTTTGGGCTTGAATTTGCAAGCGGCGGGTGTTGGGGGTGGAGGAGTATAGGATGGTGTCATCGGCGTATTGGAGGATTTTATGGGTTGTGGGAACATCATGTGCATAGATGAGGAATAGGGAAGGGGCGAGGACTGATCCCTGGGGGACTCCGGCTTTTGGGGAGAAAGGGGTGGATGAGGCTTCACCGACTTTGACGCGGATATGTCGGTTGGATAAGTAGGAAGCTACTAGTCGGTTAAAATGATGAGGCAGATTGATTTGGATAAGCTTCCAGATCAGGCCCGCGTGCCAGACCTTGTCGAAAGCCTTTTGGATGTCTAGGGAGATTGCAATGGTGCAAAAAGATGCGTTGATATTTTGGGATATGTGGATGTGTAGTTCGACTAGTGCGTTCTGGGTAGAATGTTCGGTCCTGAAACCATGTTGATAGGGAGGGATAATATTGTGGAGTATGAGGAAGTCGTTCAAACGGTTAGTCATCAATCGTTCCAGCAGTTTTCCAAGGCAGCTAAGCAAGCTGATGGGTCTGCAGGAGTCGGGATTAGTAGGATCCTTGTGGGGTTTAGAGATTATAATTGTGTTAGCCTATTTCCAGGCGTTTGGGAAGTAGGCGTGTGCGAGACACGCATCTAGGATGTGTTTGATGAATGGGATTGCTGAGGCGGGGAGGTTTTTCAGAACACGGCGGTTAACCGAGTCTGGTCCAGGAGCGGTATTTCTACCACTGTGGATGGTGTTGAGGATGTCTTCCTCGCTGAATGGGGATCTTAAGGGACAGTTGGCGTCGAGGGGGATTTGACCTGGGTGCCTGCCCAACTGTGCTGGCACCTGTTGGTGAATGAGGTTAAGAAATAGGTTATCGAAGTGTGGGTCTTTAGGAAGACGGAAGGTTTTTTCGAGATTTTCACGGAAGGCTTCGGCTTTGTCGGGAGGGGTGGAAATGATGTTACCGTCAATCACCAGGTGACTGTCGGTTTTCCGTTTTTGTCCTGTCAGGACTTTGAATTTGTTCCAGAAAGCCATTCCATATCGGTAATCTAGTTTTTTTGTCTCCTCTATCCACCTTTTCTGGGTGAATTGGTTGATGAGGAGGCGTATACGAGCGTTAAGACGGTTCCACTCGGTTTTAAGGACAGGATCCCTGGTACGGACGAAAGTTCTATATAGTTTGCGTTTATTTTTGATGAGGTTAATGAGGTAAGGGGGAAGTGGGGATTGATCTATTCGTCTGGTGGTAGTAGGAGTGGATAGGTCGTCGGACTCTGAGATAATTTTTTTAATTGATTCAATTTTGGAGTCAGTTTGTCTAGAGTGGTTCAGTGGAGGATTGTCAAGAGTAGATAGTTTTTGGTTCACGAGAAGTTGGAATTGTTTGACGTCTGTGTATCTATGGTTTTTGTATGAAATGGTTTCAGGAGTGAAAGGAGTAGGGAAGTTTAAGGAGGTTTTGATTATCAGGGGGAGGTGATCCGACGTGATAGTGTCTCCGATATAGGCCAGCTCATCGACCATCTCTATCAGGCTCTCAGAGCACAAGATGTGGTCGATGATAGAGGCCCCCCGGTGACTCAGAAACGTCGGGTCGGGGCAGGGAATTCTATAAAGGTTGTGTTCTAGAAGTAGGTTGGCTAGTAGACGGCCGTCGGCATTGGAGTTGGAATCTCCGAATTGGGTGTGGCGAGAGTTGAAATCGCCTATTAGGAATGCTTTAGGGAGAGAAGATGCATATTCAATTAAGTATCTGGAAAGAGTTTGTGTTGGATGATTGTAATGGGCTATGATAGTTATGGTGCCGGTGTTAGATAGAAGATCTATCGCTAGGCAGTCGAGTTCGGTTAGGTCACGAGGAAGGGTGTGTTGTTTGTGGGGAAGTCCTCGTTTAGTTAGGATAGCGATGCCTCGAGAGTGAGGGTCTTTTGGACGGTGGGTTGTATTGAAACCGGAGAAGTTGGGAGGATTTTTGGTCAGTGTATCGGTAATACATAGGATTTGGATTTTATGAGCAGTGTTTTGGTGTGGTATCTTTTTCTGTTGAGGCCCTGGGCGTTTACAGTGCCGAGGATGAAACGCCCGTTATCCCGAGAATTTGGTCCTTCAGCCATTAAGCTCGGTTACCAAATTGGTGAACGTGTAGTCCACTCTGTTGCCACTGGCTGTGGCGAAGAGGGAGTGACCAAGAACTATCCTGCATAGTTTGTTTGTGAGGGACAGAATTTCTGTTCTCATGGCAGGCATGAGATTGAGTAACAAGGTTGTCTGGATTTTGATTACAGCCTCGATCTGTTGTGTGACTGGGGTGATTGTTTGGGGATTTTGGATTTTGATGGTTAATAACTTTTCCTTTAAAGAAAGATAAGTACGACGATGAAAAGAGAGTGATTCGGTATGTAGCTGAAGCAAACGGTTTTAACCCAGATATAGTTGACAAGATAATTAGAAAATGCAAGTTTAGGGAAGCACTTCGTAAATCTTCGACTTTTCAAAAAGAGGAGAGTAATAACAAGTTTATAGTAATCCCATATGAACCCCAATACACGAGAGGACTTCAACAGATATTCGATAAAGTAAATATGAAAGTTGCATATAAAACTTCTCATAAATTGCAACAGCTTCTTGGTGATCCAAAAGATAGACTAGAAAACACAGAAAGGTCGGGGATTTACGAAATCAGTTGTCAAGATTGCAACAGCAAATACATCGGCCAGAGCCGACGAGCGATTAAAACCCGCTTCAAGGAGCATTGTGCATACATGAAATACGGAAGGATAGAAAAATCCAGTGTCGCCCAACATGCTCTAGACAAGGACCACAGAATTGGTGAAAACAATCTGAAACTGATTAAGCATGTGCATGACACCAGGCTACTCGATGCATGTGAGAGTCTAGAAAAAGCAAAATGTAAAAACAGCTTGAATAGCGATTAGGGACCCATCCCGTTTAGCCTGCTTTTTAATCTTCTGTTAGGAAGAGAATAATTACTAAGAACTTGCAGGTAGTTAATTACCGAGAAATTCCATATTGGACTTCAGGTATACAACCTCAGGTAACAAATTTTATTATATAAGGACGAATCAGACTAGACTAGGTATCAATTTTCTTTTCCTGGGGATGCTAACTTTGTTGGCGAAACGCGCGTCGAGTGCAAAATATCAGTTTGGTGTTAGGGCAATTGATCTCGAAAAAAGTTATTTCAACTTTTACACCAAAGGTTCCAATCTCATCGTTATTCAGAAATGAATAATCAATTCAAAAGACGTACCTCAAATCCCTTTGAAGTGGACAGAAGTCTATACAGAAAAATTGCCTTTCAAAATAATTATTAGAGGATCAATGAAAAATATAAAATGTTTCAATAAAAAAATGTAACTCATGATCATACAAACATACTTGAAAGAATATGATTCGCTATTTAAGTAACAGCATTCACTGTTTTCACGTTTTTGGAAATTCATATTTCATCTCTAGTGAGTTTGGTAATATTTCTACCTATTTCTTACATTCCTAAAGGAAATCTATCAAATAATTTTAAGCTGAGTAGGGTACATTCAATTTGTTCCCAAAGAATAACATAAAAATATTTCTGAAATGATTACAGAAAGCAAAGACGTTTCGTAATTCAAAAAATATTTACATTCCGAAATCAGAAAGTGGCTGTCACATATAGACCCTTTTTATACCTACTGGTGCCTATTTTGGTATATTTTGTATTATAATTTATTGTCGAAACTATAAGTACCTCTATCTTTCAATAAAAAATGAATTCGGTCTAAGAGAAAATCAAATTTTATTCAGAGAAAATGCTCTTATTTGAAATACGATAAAATGTATGTTCAAAACAAGAGATTGGTAAATTTGAATCAACGTGGAGGATTTTTCAGTTTAAATTAATATACACTTGCAGAGCTCGGCAAATGTAATAATGCATGTATGAAAAATTATGGAGCATTGGTATAATTTTCTCAAAATGAAGGCAAAATCAAGAGTTGCCGTCAAAGTTTACCACTTATATAATACCACAATTATAATACTTACCCATGAAAATATCTTTCAACTGTGCAAGTCTCCAGTCTTGGCGCGTACGCGATGCTTACAACGGAATACCCGCTCCCCTCTCACTTAAGAGGGTCACAGAAAGACCAGAGCACCACAGTTTTTTTCAAATTAAAATTCCTGTTATTTTCAGTCGATCATAATATAGTTTTGTATGTAGATTCACAAAACTCTTGTTATAAACGAATTGAGTTATTTGAAGGGATACAGTATCAAATTCAAACAAACACTATGTGTTTAGATCAAGTTGATATTGCTCTCCATTTGAAACAGTTTATTTTTCCCTTCAAATAGGTGGTGGATTTGAGATGATATTATATTTTTTTGATTCAAAATAGTTCATTTTCGCAATGATGTAATCAAACGAATGATGTCGTTGAAAGGCCAAGAAATTTGATTTCTTTGTTGAAAAAAGTGTGATATTCTGATGGCAACCTATGATCTTCTTTTAAAGAAATACTTTTTACTGTGCAGTATTTACTTAAGATCTTAAATGTCATTTCAGCAAGAAAGAATGAAAACTCATTTAGAGAAAACATCACGGAGGATATTCAGATGAAAGATGAAAGACATTCCCGCTATTCAGCTTGTCGGCATAGAGCTGTAGACACACAATTGAACAATATATATCGTTAGGCGCCTCCGTATTCTACAATTGATCATTCAGAATCCTGTGAAGCAGAGTCTTAGAACTGAACATGTTCTGTGAAAATCAATCCTATCCAAGATACGTTTGTAGATGGTGAAACTTGAAGTGGCTGAATTTCAAATAATCTAAAACGACAACTTTGGAATTGAATTTTATATAAATTGTGTGATGTAATAAATTGATAGATTTGCATCAACCTTTCTTCTCAGTTTTTTAAATTTTTTTTACCAATAATTCATTTTTCAATTGTAGCTGGACACGTTCTTTATCCTGTTCATTTCTTTCAATAAGTCATTTGTTCGAGCACCACCAAACCATTCCAAACCTTTGCCTAACTATAACTCTATGAAATTGTTATGATAGCCAGTTTGTTTCACAACATTTTGATTTCTTTTTGGTTTGAACTCTTCCAATTCCACATCATTGTGATGTATGAATGTCCAGCATTTCTTAGGAAGAAAGGTTTTTGCTTTTCTTTCGTAGAAACAAAAATCGTGGTGTATGATCACCATGTACAGGCAGTTTTTTAATGATCCCACTACTGTTATCTCGGAAACAGTAAGACATACGAGATTGGTTAAATTGAACAAAAGTTTTTTATTTTGAAGGACTAGAATAATCTCTTTTCAGATCAAGCATATCAGTGGTTGTTTTTAAAATATTCGCCTAAAACTAGAGTTGCGAACTTCGTTTTTTGGCCCTATTGCTTCCATGTCGAATGATGTAAAAAAACGGAGGAACTTTCAATACTGTTTCATATTTTTTATAATCCTATGTAAACCAATTTGCAATGCGACGTTTTTTTCATTTCATTTATTCATCGTTAACTTTATTTTTTTTAATACGGACCTCCAGTTTTTTCATCGATTTTTGTAGCCACTTTTTTAAAAAATTAAAGAGAAATAACATAATCAATATTTGTGTAGTCTCAAAAAGGTAGAAACCAATATATTAGAACTGAAAGATATACTTATCAACTCCACACATTTTTTTTAAATTTGCGAAAGTGTGAACTCCCATGTATTCCGGGGTTTCTGTATAAATATGAAAGAACTGTTCAAATTCCAATTTTCATGGAACATAAATGTTTTTTTCTGATGTTTCCTGGTGAATAAAAATAGTGGGGGAAAATGAATTGATTTGTTCAACCTGAGCCATGAATTAACAGAATATGTATAATTGTCAAATTTACTGTGAATGATAAGTACGTAAGTAATCATTCGTTTCGTGTGAATTTGTGGGGGAAAAACCATGTATTTTTCTAGTGACGGGAAAGTTGGTATGCTCTTCGTGTACGCGAGATGTTTGAGAATTGACACTGGATCTCTAGCTATGTATAGGAAATTGTACCATGAGAAACGTCAGCCATACAAAAGATATTTTAAAAGCATTGAGAGGAGTTTACGGAATCATGGTTCATTTGAAAAACGCTAGAGTAAGAGTTGTACTGAGCAACTCAAAGACGTGATGATACTGAGTTTGGGGTTTTGAATGAGTTCAAAAGACATTCTCAGTAATGAAAATATTTTGTAGATGACTACTCAAACAAAATCTTCAGGATGATGAAATATCTAATAAAATTTCACGATGTGATGAGAGTAGATTCACAAACGGATGATTCAACAAATTACCACTGGCGACAAGAAAATTCCTTGCTTTATTGAGCTACAAATTTCAAAGAGAGATTTGAATTTGATGTTTGGCTTGGTGTGTTAAACACCAAGATCATAGGTCCCTACGTTTTTGAGACACCTTTGACGGGGGAATAATACTCGTATTTGGAATTCTTATCGGATACTCTAGATGAGTTGTTCTTTTTTCTTTGCCCAAGAAATATTGGTCACTACTTATTTGAGGTAGCTCTGATCCAGGGAATTGTATGATCATACAGTGATGATGGAAAAAACGCATGAAAAAACATATATTGTGAAACATAGCTGAAGTTGTTATTACAATGACTACAATGACATTTTCATGTTTAGAAAACATATCATTGACGATGAAATCTAATGAACGAAACGTTGCATTGCATATTGGTTTATATCAGATCATTACAAATAAAAAACAGTAATGAAAGTGTATTCGCTTTGTTTCATATCATTTGAAAAGGAGGCGATGAAGCCAAAAATCAAAATTTGACAATTCTTGTTTTTAGCGAATATTTCAAAAACAACCGCTGATATTCTCGATCGCAAAAGAGATTGTTCTAGTTCCCCAAAATGGGATTTTTTTTGTTTAAAGGACCTTGTAGGTCTTATCGTTTCCGAAATAGCAATAGTGAGTTAGCCTAAAAAAGCGGCATGTATATTGTTGCCTAGTTATGCCAAATAAAAAAAAGTAAATACGATCTAAAATTGACCAAACATGAATGCACGATAAAAAGTGAAAACACCAATAAGTAACACATATTGTTCATCTTGTGCCAACACGTCTTTTTTGTATCCACGGAAAATGGTTATTTTGATACAGGTCGTAACATTAAAGTAATGAAGAACATTCTCTTGAATTTGATATCTTCAACAAATACTTACAAAGTTTTCCATTTGAGTATGCAAAAACCTTGATAACAACTGTCACAGAATTGTTGCTTTCAGAAATTATTGAATTCATTTGTTTACTTTTTGGTCGACGACTATGGCAACTAGAAAAATGTTCTAGTAATTCACATAATACAATATACATTGTCTGTACTCTTGAAATGAATATTACTGGAGTTTTATCCCAACAGCAAACCGTTTGTCGGTAGCCGGGCGGTTCGACGTGGATGTTTTGTTCACTCAGTTAATCGGCCTATGTGTGAGTCGATGGTTCAAGCCTCAGGCTGAACGCTCGATTTTCACTTGCTATCGTCCACAGGTTAAAAGGTAAGACCTCGCTAGTCCTTAGCTCACACAAGTTTCGACTTCTGAGGGTTGTCGTTCGTAGGGGTGCGATAGCTGGTTAACGGAAAAAACATATTTTGAACTGAAAGGGTTATACTTTTAGGAGTGATTAATTTTTGGGAAAGAAAGTTTTTGGCTTTCTACTACTCCCTCTTGATACAAAAAAAAGGATGAGGGAATCTTCCAAAGAAAGGAAGGAAGTAATCAATTTGAAAATAAGTAACTCTATACGTGCATGTGTAGATCATGCAAAGAAGTAACTTTCAGACACAAACTGAAAGAAATTCTTCCTGAAACAGCTACTGGTTATAAGATTATATATACTTATAAGATTCCTCTCGGCTGGGATTAAATCAAATAGGTGAATGAATGTCATTACGATGTCATCGATAACATAAGCAGATCAAGCTTATTCCGTGACATTACGAATGTTTGAAATACAAACTGAGTAGAGAAAAGTATCTTCTGTATAATTCAGTGTTCATATAGAAGTATTTGTTTAAAAAAAAATGTCTTTCGTATAATTCAATGTTTATATGGAAGTACCTGTTTCAGGAGGACTTTCTTTCAGTTTGTGTCTGAAAGTTACTTCTTTGCATGATCTACACATCCATGTATAGAGTTACTTATTTTCAAATTGATCACTTCCTTCCTTTCTTTGGAAGATTTCCTCATCTTTTTTTTTGTATCAAGATGGAGTAGTAGAAAGCCAGAAACTTTCTTTCCCAAAAATATTTTGAACATATTTTCAAAGCATTTCATTAGTGCTGACTTCCATTGTCTAATATGATATAAATTGATTTGAAATCCTTGAAAGAATCTATGAAAAAATTAAAAAAGATTAGCTGAAAAATAACAATTATATTAAACAAAAAAACTGAAATTCTGGTGTAATTTATCACTCGAAGACGATTGTTGATACTAACAATCGAAAAGTCGTGTAATAACTTGGTTTGGAATATTTTAATTTTTCATGTCTTGTTAACAATTTTTTAATTTCATCTCGTGTTAACAGTTCATTTTTTTGCATTTTTTGGTTGTTGCTTGTATTTTATTTCATTGTAATTTCAGTTTTTTGCTTAATATAATTGTTATTTTTCAGCTAGTATTTTTTTTACAGATTCTTTCAGGAATTTCAAATCAATTTTTATCATATTGGACAATGGAAGTCCGAACTAATGAAATGCACCACGAAACATTGTCAACCACATTCAAACAAACTTTAAGGAATGTTTGATACTGTTACCTGGTTCCGCAATAGGCAAGCTCACAAGTATATTTATCAAACATATCAAAGTTCAATTCAATTTGAAAATTCAATGTGTATTTTGAATGTGGTATTGGTGAAAATCTACTCTCTACTTCTGTCATGTTTCCTGATGGTGAATACTTCAATACATCAACTTGTGTAATTCTTCCGGACTATATTTTAAGCACGGCTCATTAGAGACATAATTAGTGTTTTGACGTAGAAACATAGTAATTTGTTGCTATTTCGAGTGGAAATGTACACCTAGCACCCAGTTACGTGAATTATCAGAGATATCAATCTGTCGGTTATTCCAGAACTTGTGGTTCAAGGTAATGGGAGAAGTGATCGTTCATGAAGATTCTGGAGCATTAATTGGAATTTGTAAGTGCGTTGGTTGGTATACACAGCTTATTAAGGTAGATATTAGTTTCCAGTTGGAATCGAAGCAAATGTCCTGATATCAGAGATGCATGAATTTATGAAAGAGAATACAAGAAAAGGTTAGTTTAGATTCATAATTTTGTAAAATTCAATAATAATATTGCACCAGTGAAGACAGCGAACTCATACGTTGTGGAAACTTCGAATTAACGGTGTGAAACTATGGACGAACTATATGTGTACTTTTTTCAATTGTTTACAGCTCTATTCTGATACTCCTCAATTTGTAGCAAGAGACTGCAGTTTCTGCGATTTCGAAATGAACAAGGAATATAAATAAGGCCTCAATCCCCATTCTTATTAAAACATCTGTAAATCTGTTGAAATTTGTTTAACCAGTTGCCGCCCCGCAAAAAACGACGACCCCCCAAAAGTCGAACCTTGTGCAAGGTAAGGACTAACAGGGTCCTACCTTTTAACTTGCAATACCCAGCACGGAATATTCCATAACCATGAATAAATCACTTTCGAGTCGCCCTCAATGAAAATGTCCAATAATGGACACATCGTCTTCCAAACATCAAGCGTTAAATGCTTCGCTTGATAACATATTCGACCTGGTTCACATACCAAAACGACAGTTGTACATATATTGTGACTCAACAGTAGCTTTCGACAAAGGAGCAATTTTAAAGTCACGCATTCAAAATATTCATTTACAATGATGTAAATGTAATGTTATGTAATTTCATATATCATATAAACCATTCTTCATTTTCAAGTGATTTTACAAATGGACAAAAAATCAATATGGTTCAAATTGAATACCAGTTTTTGATGTCGAAAAATTTTGGAAAATATTGTCTGACCATCGGTAATCACTATACTGAGAACAAAAATACTGATGAGTCTAATCAATCCCAAATTTAGGAATAACATAATTCAAAACATAAACACACACGCACCAAGAGCTCTACCATAGACGACGTTGCCAAACACTAGGAAAATGTTGATATGGGGGAACCTCCTAACAAGGATATTTAATACCTATCACGAAGTTTAGCATCACAAAATGAAGTAATATAAAGTGAAATAGCAGAATCTAAAAAATGTATTAGTATTCACGCTGAAAATCTTAAAAAAAAAAATCTGTTTTAAAATCTGTTTTTCCGTTAACCAGCTGTCGCACCCCTACGAACAACAACCCTCAGAAGTCGAAACTTGTGCGAGCTAAGGATTAACGAGGTCTTACCTTTTAACGTGTGATTCCTAACACGGGTTGGACGGTAGCAAGTGAAGATCGATCGTTCAGACTAGGGCTTGAACCACCGACCAACACGGCAGTCAATTCGAGTGAGTGAACAAAGCACCCACGCCGAACCGCTTGGCTACTGACTGAAGAGATCAAAGAAGAATTAGAACAAGTCAAACAAAAAACTTAGAACTTAAACGAAAACTGATGAATACAAACACAACTTCTGAAAAAAATTACGTCTTGATTTTTGGTGTTGCGGAAGAAACAAACGAGAACACTGAAGGCATAGTGATCTCGATTTGTAATTCCAAAGTGGGTACTTGCATCAGAGAGGAGGATATAAACAATACATACAGAATAGAAAAAAGCTGCGAATAATAACAGGCTAATTTTCTTAGAATCTACAAGCGGCAAGAAACCATTGCGAAATCGGACGACCTGAAAGAAACAAACATCAAAGTCGTTAACGACCTAACACCTGAAGACAGAAAAACCCAAAAGATTCTGACAAAGCATCTTAAATTGGTAAAAGAGAACATTTCAGAAAACTGGCCGATACCATATTGAAAAAAACTCTATCAAATAATACACCACAAACTCCTACAAATAACTATAGTCATACCACACCACAATAAAGAGTTTGTTCAAGGAAAACAGGCAAAAGACAAAAATAAAATCTAAGAAACAAAACAACAATAAATCTCCGCACCACAAAGAAATCAAGCATCCAAACTCTGCTTTAAAATAGACTTAGCAGCCTAATTTTAACAATTATTTATTGAAAATGCATCATTCCTCGCTTCAAAATTGAAGACAAAATGAAGACAAAATGATTATGACGTAATCCATCTTGAGTTCATTCAGGTTGAAGCCTGGCTCCCTTCCCCTTTTAACTGGTGTTTGTCAGAAAGACAAACGGGTCATGACTGGTGTTTGATGGTGGCATGAAAGTCCTCAGACATCCATATCGCCCTTCGCTGTATACCCCTACCTGGCTGGGGTGAGATGGATGAAGATATTATTCATCTGTTAACGGAGGACATAGGGGCCTTCTATATCGGGAGGGGTCGTCTACAGCGTAATCTATAGCTTCCCTGACTAAAGGATTTTCGTGAGTTTCAGCGTAATCTAAAACTCGCCGGTTCCTCGACTGGATGGACTGCTGAATGGAAGGCAGCTTCAAATCTCTGCGGATGGCTTCATTCCGCACGAACCATGGAGCATTCACAATCATCCGTAGAATTTTATTTTGTAAAGTCTCCAAGATGGAGATGTCAGTCGGAGCCGCTTGTCCCCAAACGCCTGAAGCATACATGATGACAGACTTGAACATCATGTTATAGATCGTGATTTTATTCTTTAGGCTTAACTTAGATTTTCTATTTATCAAAGGGTACAGGCTTGCCACCCGACCCTGGATCTTTGCCTTCACGCTTAACAGGTGCGGGTTCCAGGTGAGCCTACGGTCTATAAGAAGACCTAGGTACTTGACCCGCGTTTGCCAATCAATCTCCCTTCCAGAGATTCTTACTTTCATGGCCGGAGAAGCTATCGTTCTTCCCATGGTTATTGCCTGAGTTTTTTCCGGATTCACTCGGATCTTCCACTCGAGGTACCAGCGCTCGAGGTCGCCCAATGCACGTTGCATATAGACGATCCCGAGCTCCCGACCCATGGAAGATGAGGGGAGAGCCGTGACATAGGCGTAGAGAGATACCTTCACATGCTCGGACCTCGGAAGGTCGCTGGTGTAAGGGAATAGAGCGTGGGAGAGAGCACGGCCCCCTGTTGCACTCCAGCGAGGATCTCTCTGTTGTCAGACAGAGAGCCCTCTACTCTAACCTGAAATGTTCTGTCTTTCAGGAAATACCCAATCCACCGGATCAGGCCCCGAGGCAGGTCGAACGCGATTAATTTGTGAAGAAGGCCTTCATGCCAAACGCGGTCAAAGGCCTTCGAAATGTCTAGTAGGACTAGATGAACTTTTTTGTTCCTATTTAGCTCCCCGATGGTATTTTCGACCAATCTCAGAGCCTGCAACTCAGTAGAATGTTCTCTCCTGAAGCCGAATTGCTCATCAGGCAGAACATTTCGGTCCTCAACTTCTTCGTTGAGCCTTTGAAGTACGACTCTTTCAGCCAGCTTAGCCGCCGACGAGAGCAGACTAATCGGGCGATAATTCTGCGGGAAAAGCCGGTTCTGCCCCTGTTTTGGGAGCATGACGACGACCGCATGTTTCCACCTTCTGGGGAAGTATCTTAGAGCCAGAGAGCTGTTGATGATGTTCAGTAGGCTCTCGACGCAGTTTTCCGGGAGTTCTTCAATAACTTGTTTGTTATTGAGTCAACCCCCGGGGCTTTCTTGGCTTTTGCAGCCTTGATGTAGCCCTTTAATTCTTCCACAGAAGCCGGACGAATGACATCATCGTCATCCTCCCTGAGGATGCGGTGAACCCGATCTTCGAGCAGAATATCGCGGTCGATGTCGTCATTGTCGTCAACGTTAAGTTGAAACTGACGTTCCATCGTGTCAGCAAAAGCCAACGCTTTGTCGGCGGGGGAGTAGCATACTCCGCGCTCTCCGTGAATGGGTGAGGGAGCTGTCTTCTTTCCTTTGAGTCTATGAGTGATTCGCCTAAAGCTCGTCACTCCCAGGCTCAATGGATTCCAACAGCTCCTCCCACCTGTCATTTCGGTAATCAATGATGGCCTGTTTTACTTGATTGGCCATCCTGTTTGCCGCTGTTTTGTCTCCTGGGAAGAGTGTTCACTGATAGAGCCTTCTCAGGCGATTTCTCTCTCGTATCAAGGCTTTGATACGAGGGAAAAACTCATTATAGCTCTTCAGCGGACACTCCTCACTGGAGGTGGCCGTCCGAAAAGCATCATTCACAGAGGTCTCGAAGCGGTGAACTGCCGCGTCGAGTTCGTTGGGAGAGCGGAGACCCTCTGGAGGGGCGTGCATCTCTCCGAGCTGAGCTGTGAAGACATCCCAATCCGTCTTATATCTCATGCAATAATCAGGGGAAGGAAGTTCATCACCCAATACCAGGATTACTGGATTATGATCGGAGTCCAGTTCCGACTGAACGTAAATTTCGCTGGTCAGAGAGACGTTTCTGAGAAGCGAGATGTCCAGTACGTCAGGCCTATACTGCCCGCGATAGAACGAAGGTTCATCTGGTCCTAGCACGAGATATTCATGTCTGTCAGCATGCGCATGGAGCGCTCGGCCGTTTCGATTGGTGGCTCTGCTCCATAGTCCGTGCTTGGCATTGAAGTCGCCAGCAGCAATTGTCGATAATCGTCAGGGGTCACAGGCTGAACCTTGATGCCATCATGTAAGTTTACAGCTTTGGAGAAGTTGATCTTCTGCTCAGCTGCTGTCTTAATCAGTTAGACCCACTTGTCCTTCTGACGAAGGACAATTGGTGGGATTTTCACCTTTTTGGGAGTGGCAGTGGCAGTGGGTTGCTCGTTCTCCCTAGTAGGAGCGGGGGAGCCAGGCTCCGGATCCTGGATGGTTCTGACAGTAACATCAGAACCCTCAGATGAACTATCAATTTGTACGTTTGGACTAGTGTCCATTTCATTAACAGCATTACTATTAATAAGAGGTGTGGCCACCTCGCGTGCCCGACTTCTCGTTACTGGGCGTGACGAAGCTTCAGACTCGGAATAATAATTCCGAGCCTCCAATGTGACACTGTCGATGACAGTTTTTTTAGATATTTTTTTCAATTTTCTTGGTTTTTCCTTCCTAATCAATTCGTTCACCTTGCGGCTGGACACGTCTGGGAGTGGAGGAAATTCATCTGAGATTCTTCTTTTCTTGGAAGTGGAGGAGAAGGAAAGGTTGCTTTCATTATCTGAGTCTCTCAAAGAAATCTCACTTTCAGTTGGGGCATTAGCCACTCCCTGATTTTCATCCGTCAAAATTTGACGGCTGACCCCAGGGACTGGCAATGCACTGCCATGCAAATCCGACTGACTCAGACCGAAGCACGAGATTAGTTGGCATACAATGCTAACAATCTAGGTTTTTTCCCTGCCAGCCAGACCGCGAAGCAGTTTCTCCATGCTGCTATGAGACTTTTTAATCGGAACTTGTCAGGCGTGAGAGCACAGTGAACAGTAACGAAAAGGATAAATTTAAACGTACTCACCAGAAGTTTTGAAGGCTCTTGCGCACCATAACACGCACACAACTAACACAAGAGAACTACTACCGGTGATTGACTAATCATCAACCAGAAACACCAAAAATTATCAAAATTTTCGCAGCGAAATCTTATAACGTTGTCACTTTGACATCTAACTTCACATATGTAAATGATTATGAGAAAAACCAAGAAAGTACTTGATAAAAATAGCTGCGTAAACGCAAGCGGAACCACCTATGGGTGTGACACCCAAGTCAACTTGCCAAGTTTTTATGTCAGTGTTGGTTGTTTGACCAATCATCCGACAACTGCGGTAGCAGAAATTTGGGAAGCTAACCTGAAATGCCATCGGAAAACGAATCCACATGTTTCTAGAAATGATATGAAATCTAGAAAGATTAATGCAGTCAAGCTGCTGGAAAATAATTCCATGAAAATCAAAAAATGAATATAGGCTGAAACAGCTGTCTACCGGTGGCTCTTAAATTGAAATCATTATGGGAATGATCAAAAAGTACTTATCTCAGATGAATTTCCTCCACTCCCAGACGTGTCCAGCCGCAAGGTGAACGAATGGATTAGGAAGGAAAAACCAAGAAAATTGAAAAAAATATCTAAAAAAGCTGTCATCGACAGTGTCAAATTGGAGGCTCGGAATTATTATTCCGAGTCTGAAGCTTCGTCACGCCCAGTGACGAGAAGTCGGGCACGCGAGGTGGCCACACCTCTTATTAATAGTAATGATGTTAATGAAATGGACACTAGTCCAAACGTACAAATTGATAGTTCATCTGAGGGTTCTGATCATACTGTCAGAACCATCTAGGATCCGGAGCCTGGCTCCCCCGCTCCTACTAGGCAAAATCACCACGGAGGCTGCTGTAGCTACCTACGTGACATCCGGTCTAGGAAATCCTACAAATATGGAATTTATTGAGAGTCTTGTTATAAATAAAGTCAATAATTGGATATAGCACTCAAGAAATTGGCAATCCATAGACACGTGTTTCGGGCTTTTGACCCATCGTCAGTATGGTGCAGTCAAGTGTAAGGATGTAAACTATGTAAGCCAAAACTTTCACTTAAGAATTTCGAAAAAATTAAATATATTTTTTGACCTAGATATGATCGAGATAGTGAGTGAGTGAATGAGTGAGATAGACTTTCAAATAGAAAATGAAAAGAAATGAAAAACGAAAAATAAAGAGCGATCCATTCACTTATCGCTATATATTCGAGTCGAGATATGTTTGAATTTGAAATCAGTCAACAAAGAGAAGGTTTTGTTTTGTAAACCGATTATCATCGATGTTGTGATCACTTCATTTCAAAATCTGAAATTCCTTGATTCCAAATACCTTGAAATCATATTGTTTTCGTATTTGTTCGAAATACCGGGAATCATTGGTTTTCTATAAATTCATTGATAGAAATCATGAGTCCGCAATACCTCGAACTACGATTCATGGAATCAGAATAAGTTCATTTCGTAGGAGAATAATTTGATTTGTGAGAATGGTTTAATTATAGGGAAAGCATTGGAACTAATTCACTATACTGGAAATCGAGTTAAGTTTGAAGTGGGTGAAATACATACACACACCCCTTTGTGTACTTTGCTGTGCCTGCAATATTTATCTCAATTTTTGTCATAACCAAATTTATGGCCGTATCATGCTCTCTTATCTGATTATTTGACTGCACAGGCAGGCAGTCATATTCGAACTAAATATATTGAGATTTAGAAACGATAAATATATCGCAATAAGTTTGAAGAAAATATTTATTCTCACTTCCTGATGAATATTCATCAAGTTTATTATATATTCAACACTTTTCATCACTTACGAAAGGTCACTTTACTGCATCTATAAACTTGATATGACACAGCATATGGAATTATCACACCACAAAGTGGATCAATAGTAACAGTTTCAGGTGATCTCCTCAATGATCCCATAATGGTTCATTATGAGAAATGATTCGTGTAATGCGAATAGTTTCAAGATACTATCGATTTTAATAAAATAGTGGTTTAATTTCTTCATTGTCTAACAAATTTCAGCATTATTTTCCAAAATTGAATTCCACATTCGAATTTCGAATAATTATTTGGAATCATTTTTGGGTGAATTATTATTGCACAATTCTTTATAAGATAATTTTGTCTAAGGAAGGAATATTCAACCAAAAATGTTATTTGTGCTTTAACAACAAAAATGTAGTAAGTAATAAACGCCAGAATACCAGTAGTGCGTATTTATATACCTATCACAGATCTTCGATGAGGAAATATTTGTTGCTTGAAGCATATTTGGTTTTCCACTAGAAACAATTCGGAAACCTTTTCTATTTCATGTATATATTAGGAATCACACGTTAAAAGGTAAGACCTCGTTAATCTTCAGCTTGTGCGAGCTACACTCGCACAAGCTATCTTATTTTGGATCACGAATACTTTGTTCTGGTTTTAACAAATTATGATAATTGTTGAAAATTTTAATAAATTGAAATTAGGTAATTTTTTTCAATACTTCGAAAACAACAATAATTGCTGAAAAAGCTTGATTTTCGAAGAAATCAAGTAAGTTTTGTTTGTCGCTCGAGAATGGTCTATGGTCTATTGCAATAAATAAACTCTTGAGAATTGAAATATACTTTGAATTATATTTTCTCATTCCCAGGTCACTTACATTCAGTAGACCACCATTGTTACCATATTTGTCAACAAAATAAATTACCTATCGACATTGAATTTGTATCCAAGAACAATGGCATTACTCTAATTCCCCAAAATGCCAAAAACACCGCTACAGTGATATGTCTGCGGTTTTGATTCTAATTGAGAATATCCTATCCATGCACAGGCTTACGTATTTTCGTTTTGATTCATGTAGTATTAGGGGATTTTTACTATCTGAAACTCCGCACAATAGGACAACTTAACGGACAGTTAAATTGATGGCAGGGTGTACAGCAGATATCGGTAAAGAATCGAAAAATATTGAAGAAAAGAATTAATATACATGAATTAGCGTTCGAACATCTGGAAGCTTAATGCATATTTTTATCCTGTGTGAACAGGATAAAAATATCAATCATTTTGGTATTTTCACTGAATAATTTCATTACTATTTGGAAAATAGTTAATTCAATGAAATAGTTATTACTCAATGCGAATATTTCTGGAATAATCTCAAATTTAACATTTCCTCAGTATATAGGTAATCCGGTTACAGCAGCACTGTCAACTATAATACAATTTCATGGTAGTAGGCACTGAAGGTTGTGATATAGTAGGCACTAAAGGTTGTGATTCTATATATTTACTCATGAATTTTCCTCATCTGTTTGGTATAACTTCCGTCCGCCACTGCAAGAGACAGATTAGAGCAAAAACGTAAGTCATTTCTGAGAACTCAGTGCATACTGTTTTGGAATTATAGTATAGTGTATTCCGAAAGAAACACCTTGAACTCTGATTGGGAATTAAGTAAATGCCAAGGAAATGTATGTCTCATCAACAAATTGCCGTTCACATAATACAAAAAAAAAATTATTTCTATGCTCAAGACTTCATTCTTATGGACCATAATTTTTGTAATAGCAAAATGTTTCAATGTATTTTTACTCCTTTTCGAATTATAAGGAAATCGTTTTACAAATTATAAATATAGTTGTCCAAAGTTCCACCCAGATCAACTGAACAGTATTTTTATAGTAATTTTTTTCAATGTGATTCAGTTAAGCCGTTTTATTGTTTAGCGCTCACAAACAGAAAAATTTATAAAAATCATTGTTTTGGACTCTATTGCGTTAATGAAAATCTATAATTATTTCTCTGTCAAATATACTCCTGATATAGACAGCGATCTGTTGTGGAGGATGTAATGAAATTATATCACGTTATTCAATCTCCTCATAAACTAAAACCATCACCAAGTGTGCTTGAACAAATTATAGAAAATTTAAATAGATCAGAAGTACAATGCATTGCTTTGCTAACGACGTCCTAATTGGCTGAATAAAAATAAACTTACGGTGATAGAAACTAAATAGATTTGAATGGTAAGAAAGTTCCGCTAGCTACATCGATTTATTTGTTGTCTTGTGGGATTAACCGATGTTTGATGAAATTTCATGAGATTTTAGCTAAGCAGTTCACGAAACCGCAAAACGTATACAATAAGCTTCTTCAGTATTGAAGTATTGAATTTGTGAAACACAAATTTCGGATTTGTTTAGTGAAAATCTCACAAGTGAGTGTCATACCATCAGTTTGTTGTCACATTAGTTTCCAAGTTGTGTTGGGCATGTTTCTAGAATAGCAAAGGCAGCCTCTCAAACATTTCTGAGCAGTTACTGAATAAAATTTCTAAAATTGTCTTTCCATTAGAATATATTACATAACGATTCCAATCCATTTTTGCACAGGCAAGATATCGAGATTCGAACTCCGCAGACTCTATTCGAACCAGTTTGTTGTAGTCCTTGGTGGAATGATGCCTTCCCAACTCGCGAATCACTAGGTCATGTCAGATTTTCGTACTTAGGAAGAAACTGTGACCGGACAAATGCAGAAGACTTTCATTTTTGGTTCTGCTCGGGGTCCATGATTATTGGACCCAATGAACACTAATCTCACGGTGCCGATGAGGCCTGCGCGCCCTCCAAATATCTCGGGCCTTCGGCTCACTCGAATACTCTATTACTTCTCATTCCTTACTTGTGATGCACTGTTTGGATCCTTTGGTATAGTAATGAATAGTACTAGATCAATTTCCCAACACCGAACCGTTATTTTATCACCTCGACACGTGTTTTGATCACCAAGTGATCATCTTCGAGAGAAAGTTGGATCTTCCTCTTGGATACGAGTGCTAGTGACTGTGAAGAGTTACTAGTGAGGCGAGCGAGAAATCTGGAAATCATAAGTTCAACGCGGAATTTTTCTGCTCATTTTAAGAGCCTCAGCGTGTTGTGACTAATCCGTCAACTACTGATCAGATGAAATCCTTCGTCAATGCCCGCTGCCACTCCGACCCCAACGCGGTTCGAAGTTTTCAACTGATAGCTTATACAGCCTGAGCTCAATAAACATCACAACCTGATAACTACCAAGCACCTTCGGCCATCAGGTCAGAGTGTCAAAATCATAGCTTCTCAACACCAACAACAGAGATTTGTCGATTCCTAAGAAATACAAGTCGATTACATGCCCAAATTTCTATTATAAATTATTTACGAGCATTCAAAACACACGAATTCTCACCACAGTTGACCAAGTATTCGAACGTATATATGAGCATGATATATATACTGTTCACTGTTCATTTTCATTCAGTTATCAGTTCATTAAACTGACTAAACAATTTTATTATCATTCAACTGAAACAACAACAAAATATACAAGTGTATTTAATAAATTGATAGATGTATACATTACTACGTCGTAGAAGATCATCATGAAAAATGATAAATGAAACTTTTTACCACTTGTAACTAACGATAATGCAGTTTTGTCCTATAAAAACATTTTCAAACTGATACAATAAACTGAAAATTAATTGATATTCTTATCCCTTATATATCTGAAAATCACTGTAGGTAATAAGTTAATTGAGTACCTGAACTTTGCTTATCTGTGAAGAGTACGCTAATTTGAGAACCGGTGGGTCAAAAAGATCGATTTGATCATTTAGCAGGTTACGTCCTCATGAACATAAACATTGCGGATGTAATCTGTAAATACATGGTGTTCCATTAAAATCCAACTTCGATATGCCACACTTTTTCGAGCCACCCTATAGACTCCAAAATATTTTCCTTCTGAAGCCTTAATCAATAAACATATAATAAAATGAAGAAATTTAGGAAAATATATATATATATATATATATATATATATATATATATATATATATATATATATATATATATATATATATATATACAGTGTCACCGATAAAGTCCGCATCAAATGGGAAACTTTTTTATTAATCGTTTTATGTGAAATTTGATTTTGGCAGTATATTTTGCTTAAGAAATGATGTCAAATGGCGTCTACAAAATAGGTCACGTGATTTCCTTAACCTGTCAAAATTGACATTTAAAAAAAGAAACATCGAAAAATGACATTATTCTTCAAAATATCCAAAAATATCAAAGGATAAAAACATTTTCTTTTGTAATTTTATACCCACACACCAAGTTTCAAATCCATAATAAGTATTTTATATTTTCACTATTTTTCCGCATTCCTGCTTTTTCTACTTATCAAAATTTAAGCACACCTGTACTAAATCATTTATTTTAACTAAACTCGTCACCTTTTTTTGTAATATAATAATATTTTAAGAGCCTCTTTGATGTTAAAAACAAATATTGAAAAATAAAAGTTGTCAAACTTGATGCAAAGTTCATCTAGTTTCAACGGGGCTTTCCAAACTATACAGTACTTGAGTTTTTTAATGAGCAAATGGCCTCACAATATGAATTAGAACAAAACGGAACATTAGGAAACAATATCTTAGAGTGTTTATTGTTTTTTTAACAAAAAATACAGTGGAATTCAATCTCAATTAGAAGGAACTGAAAATAAACATGTACCTATACCTAATAGCAAAAAAACACGAAAAAAAGACTCACGACATTAAATACACTACATTTCTGTATGTCTTCCATCGCGTTCTATGCAGATAATTGTCCTTCTTGATACATCTTTTATTGAGTTGCTGATACTCACAGGGTTTATGTTTAAAATAGAGTTTCTAATAACAGTTTCTAGGTGATTCACGTCACGAAAAGGTCTTTGTTTATAAACGATTTGTTTTAAGTAACCCCACAAGAAAAAATCTAGTGGGGTTAAATCTGGCGACCTAGGCGGCCATATTTGCTCCATATTTCGCCCAATAACTTTGCCCCTAAACATTTCTAATAGTTTCTCTTTGACTTGTCTTGAACTATGAATAGGAGCCCCGTCACATTGATACCACAGACTGTGTCTTATTTCAACCGGCATATTGTCCACTATATCACTGATCTCAGTATTTAGAAATTGCAAATAATCCTGAGAAGTTAAATTGTGTCTAAAAAAGAATGGTCCCATTACCTGATTATTTAAAACACCGCACCACACATTTGTTTTAAATGAATATTGGTCCCGACATTCTATCACAAAATGAGGATTTTCCTGAGCCCACCACCTACAATTCTGGGAACTGACTACGCCGTTCGATGTGAAGGTAGCTTCGTCGATCCATAGGATTTTGTAAGGAAATTTTCTGTTTAATTCTACTTCTCCTTGGTACCAGAAAGAGAAATCTAGTCGAACATCGAAATCTCTTTCCTTTAAGGTATTTATAAATTTGGGTTTGTAGGGTTTCAATTTATTTTTATGTAAAATTGCTCTTACGCTTTCTCTTTTAACGCCAGTTCTATCTACAATATTGGTAATACTTGATTTTCCCTGTTCGATAACATCCAGGCAGACAGCCAACTGAACCTCATCATTATTGCGTGATGGATTATGACGTTTTTTAAAAGTATTTTCAACTGAACCAGTCAGTTTAAATTTTTTAAAATCCTACTTACAGTGGATTGCTGTACATGTCTACCAGGATGTCTTGCGTTGAAAAAATCAGCTACTTGTCGATGCAATGTGTTTTCACCACAAATTAGCACAATTTCAATTTTTTCTTGTAAAGATAACATATTATTTTAATTTTCATACATTACATTGAACTAACGGACATTAATTTATTCAGTGACAGTGAAGTTTTCTAAAACATATTATGTAGTTTCATATTTTTTCACAGCCTACCCAGTTTTTATAAATTAGTGTTGTTAGCGGAGTAGGTAAATGTAAATACTATGAGTTTTTTTCTTTTATTGAATGGGCTTCAAGAATCACGAAATGATGTTTCCCAATGTTCCGTTTTGTTCTAATTCATATTGTGAGGCCATTTGCTCATTAAAAAACTCAAGTACTGTATAGTTTTGAAAGCCCCGTTGAAACTAGATGAACTTTGCATCAAGTTTGACAACTTTTATTTTTCAAAATTTGTTTTTAACATCAAAGAGGCTCTTAAAATATTATTATATTACAAAAAAAGAAATTCGGTGACGAGTTTAGTTAAAATAAATGATTTAGTACAGGTGTGCTTAAATTTTGATAAGTAGAAAAAGCAGGAGTGCGGAAAAATAGTGAAAATATAAAATACTTATTATGGGTTTGAAACTTGGTGTGTGGGTATGAAATTACAAAAGAAAATGTTTTTATCCTTTGATATTTTTGGATATTTTGAAGAATAATGTCATTTTCCGATGTTTCTTTTTTTTGACAATGTCAATTTTGACAGGTTAAGGAAATCACGTGACCTATTTTGTAGACGCCATTTGACATCATTTCTCAAGCAAAATCTACTGCCAAAATCAAATTTCACATAAAACGATAAATAAAAAAGTTTCCCATTTGATGCGGACTTTATCGGTGACACTGTATATATATATATATATATATATATATATATATATATATATATATATATATATATATATATACACACATATAGACACGTGTTTCGGACATTATATATATATATATATATATATATATATACATATAAAACAGGTTCTACATTACTTTTGGGCTTTCAAAATTCTGTTTTATTACACCTTCACTGGCGGCCAAAACTATCGAAACGGGATTACATTATCACTTTTTATTCTTCGACAATCAGAGTCTGGATTCAATTTATTCATAGCTTGACACAAATTCTGTAGGAATCAAAATCCGCGGCTTCTCCAGTTCAGCACGTTTTGAATTTCTGTTAACTTTTGCGACTTTGAGACGGTTATGCTTGAATATACTCGGTTAAATGCCTGTCAGAAAATCTAGGATGTTGGTGAAGTAATATTGGGAAGTTGCATGATTCCAATTTGTTCTCATTTCGTATTTCTTCACAAATCTGTTGGGCATTTTTGTCTACGACTCATATTGAAAATGTTTCAGTGTATTGGTTCACTTTTCAAAGTTTTACTGATTCATTCCCCAAGAAATATAAATATTCATAATACAGTCCACTCGAATTGTGTTTGTGTCATTCTGAAAGTTTTTTATTGTTTTCGTAAGTTTCCTACTTTCTATACAATGATGAAGAAGGAGAACACCGGAACGCCCAGAAAGGAAGAAAAATGTTAGTTAATAGTTGCTATCGCCATTTTGTTGGGATACTGAAGTTTTCTGATGTTAGATATTTCTATTGACAACTAGGAAAAGGGATATTGTAATTAAATCCATAGAGATACCGTCAATCATCAAAATACGCGTGGGATCATATGAGTTTGAAATAGTTTAATTAATTATCATATTAAAAATGAGAAAACAACTAGAAGATTTCGATAGAACCGAATAATATCTAATAGATTGAAAATGTTGACAGCAACTTTTTTTTTACTTATTATTTATTTAATTATCATTAATCGAGTTTGTCACTACCCAGAAAATGTTCAACTTGTTTTCCTTTGGTCATTAAATTACGATTTATGAAACTTTCTCCCAGAAGGGGGTTTCAGGAAGATTCAAACTGTGATGGTGTGAGAGGCAGATGCATAATGAATTTTGTTTCTCTAGTTTTTCATTGAACTTGCAATATTTGTGTATTGATTGTGTCAAATTTTGCAACTGAATTTTGAAGAAGTTATCAACCGATTCGACTGAAATATTATATGCACGTTCAGTTTAAATGAAAATGCATGATTGTCTAAGTAACGCCATTCTAAATCCAACATGGCGGACCATCCAAAATAGATGACGGGCATTTTTTATGCACCCCCATGGTATTGATATCTGACGAAAGGGTTTGCTGAAAGGAATGCGAAAAATAATATGATATCACTCTGAATTCAATATGGTAGGTCGACTAAAATGACGGACTGGTTTTTCATGATATAGGTATCAAATGAAAAGATGGTTGGTGGACGGCCTTAGACAGTGGACTAGTTATACAAATCATGATATAGAAATCAAATATAAGGATTCAAGGAAAAAACTTCGACCAAAGTTAAGGATATTACTCATTGAATGAATTCAACAGATTAAGAAACATGTTCGGCGAAACTAAAAAAGAAAAAATGAATAAATAGAAGGTAGTCGGTCGGTAGCCGGGCTGTTCGACGTGGGTGCTTTGTTCACTCAGTCAATCGGCCGATGTGTGACTCGATGGTTCAGGCCCCAGGCTGAACGCTCGATTTTCACTTGCTATCGTCCAATCCGTGTTAGGAATCCCACGTTGAAAGGTTAGATCTCGTTAGTCCTTAGCTCGCACAAGTTTCGACTTCTGAGGGTTGTCGTTCATAGTGCGATAGCTGGTTAAGGAAAAAAAGATATTTAAAACATATTCAAACAAACACATATAAAAGTATTTTCAAAAATAAGCTTTCATTTACCTGGTCTCAAAAAATGATATAATATGTAACTAGATTTTTGACATAACTGAATGAAAAATATATGATTTCTTCATGAAAGAGATGAATATCGCGATAAGCTTTTCTGATATACATACAGTGAGGTTCTAAAGTAACAGGTACAATCATTTTCTACGTAATTGTGAGTGCAAATGATATTATTCAGCTCTATTCAGGAATAGAACACTTTTTTTATTTTTGGACTTGGATACTAAGGAAAAAATTAATTTTATTTCATACAAACAGCCCTCGTGTCAAATGCCTGTACGATTGACTTGTCTACTAGTTATCTTGATGTCAAAAACATGTCAAATTTACAAAAAGATTTAATGTTGCTTTTTTGGACAAAAAGATAACCAATAGGCTAGTCAATCATGACAGGTATTTGATTCTGAGGCTGTTCGTTTTTATTAAATGAAATTACTTAAGTATCTTCCCTTTTCCATTTAAATTTTCTACAGTTTCATATATAAAAATTGATCTGTTTTAGGATTTTCCATTTGCGTTCATAATTATGTAGAAAATGAATTTATCCGTTACTTCAGGACCTCACTGTATACATTGTGTATTGTAATGAACTGAAGAGTTTGATTTGGTTTAAAGTTCATTTTCTCCTTTTAGAAAATGAAAGCTAACACCTAAAATGTTTAACTAATAGTTTTTTCGGTGTAGTAAGAACTCAAGGTCAAATCATCACAGTATACATCAGTTCCACATTCTGCTGAAATATATATCGTACAATCTGTCCCATTCAGTTTGAACCAGATTTCCCAGTTTAACCGAAATTTAAAACATTAATTCTCTCGATATAATTTCATTGTACAGCGATTGAGATAAGCAACGACTTTTTAAGCATTTTTTAATTGTTTCTCAACGCTCAACAGGACTTTATCGAAATAATCCGAAAGGCGGTTCATT
This sequence comes from Leptinotarsa decemlineata, assembly GCF_025532065.1. NCBI lineage: Eukaryota > Metazoa > Arthropoda > Insecta > Coleoptera > Chrysomelidae > Leptinotarsa > Leptinotarsa decemlineata. Next base: position 17,741,295 of record NW_027412533.1, read on the forward strand.
TCCCCTACGAAGAAAACTCGCAAGTATATAACAATAAGTATTTCGTTCCCTTATTTCATGCTATATGGCGCGTAATAAGCATTACCCTACAATATTTCAAAACTTGAGACGCCGACGTGCGGCATATCGCAGTTTAATTCCGTTACTACCATGGCGGTTTATGATGCGTTGAAATTGTAATTGAATCATTGTCGATTATCGTGAATCGTACAGGACGATTTATAATCGCCCACAGGGAAAACACAAGGCCATTGAGGTTTGCTTTTCATAGATAATGGATCTAATATTGAATGGTCAAGCTTTCAACTTTTCATGTTGTAAGGTATTGTCCAAGGCTCGTGCATACGTCTTTATCTGGCATCAGAGAATCACATATAATTTGAACGACGTATCATGAGAACCGTCAAATAAATAAACCATTTTTTGAGAAAAAAAGCTTTTTGACTTTTATTTATTTTATATATTCATCATATCAATCTAATATCTACCACGGTATCACCGATAAGAATTTGGATTTGAAAAATATACTTTTATTTTCCAAGAATAAATCTGAATACAACAGTAGCTCTGTGCTTAGAATCTGACCCACAAAAAAAATGAAGTAGAAAAAACTTCAGTTTCTATCTTGACTGGTTTGACTCAGCCAAAAACTCAGGTGCATAAATCGATAACTCTCTCCTTCAATGAACACATAAAACACATTAACAAAATAAATATGCTTCTTCGAACTGGAATCCTTATAAACGTTCAAATTCCAGCTTTCTTAAGAAATGAAGTTGTAATTAGTTCAATCATTGATTTATCCTCATAGTGGTATTGCCGCTCTGTGCATTACAACAAACGAAAATTAGAACGCATACAAAATGCTTGAATCATGAAATTTGTGTGCTGCATAAATCACCGTGATCATGTTATTCCCATACTTATTAAGATTAGATAAACTGAAAATTGAGTTTACAATTCGTTATCTCATGTCTGTACTCTTATATAAACTATACAGATTAATCTGTACCACATGGCCGTCAATCCAAAAATGTATTTTCTTGGCTATAAGCCTATTTTGTTTTATATAATTCAAATATTACAATGTACAATTCACTTATCTTGATACTTCCTGTTGCCTGACAAGTAAGTAATCTCAAACAATTTTTCCAAATTTCTTAACCTTAAAAAAATTTTACAACTTCAATTTCACTAAATTCCCTTTTCAACTAGATCACTTACCTTCAGGTGAGCACTGATCATGACGAAAGTCGAAAGCGCTTTGCAAGAATTTTAAAATATTATACATATTAATACAAAACCTCTTCGATTCATTAATTCAAATAAGTGTATTCAGCTTTTCCAAATCCTTTTTATTCAGCAAGCGACCCGATAATCATTCCATCAATTTAAGAAACAATACATTCACTATTCCGTGTCATATAACTACTAAATTTGAGATTTTTCCCACTTTGGACCGAACTATCAAATAGCAATATATCTATTTCACTATATATCAATTCTAAAAAATTCAAAAACTCATTTCTAAGATTTTAAAAACGGTTTTCATTTTTTATCAACTTTCGATAATACAATTTTCTTTACTGAAGGACGAATTCTGCCAATGGGATCGCCACTTTCACCAGTTATAGCGAACATATATATGCAGTGGGCCACCGAAGAAGCCCACAAGAAGCCTCGCGTCTGGTTGAAATACGCTTACGACACATTCGTAATATGGAAATAATATAAAACTAGACACCTTTCTAGAGCACATCAACAGAGTATAACCTTCCATCACCTTCACAATTGAGAAGAGTCCACAACGAACTGCCATTCTTAGACTTATGGGTGAAGATGTCCCTACTCACACGGGACAGCATCTGAATCACGAATCCAACCACCATGAATCTACCAAAAGAGGAATTATCAAGATCCTAGTGGATCGGGCTTTATGGCTCTGAAATATGAAGGAAGGTCTCGAGAAGCTGTCACAACCAGTGCTTGCCCTTCCCTACGTCAGATGATTGTCGGAAAGAATGAGAGGAATTGGTTCCAAATACAACATCGCTTCAGATCCGGAAAAACCAACCGTAGCAGCCTCACGAAAAACAGGCTACCAAACGCAGACTGCGGTTCCAAAAATTGCATTTACCGGATACCCTGTGAGTGCGGCAAAATATATATCGGTGAAACTAAGAGGCCATTGAAAGTCCGCATTGACTTACACAAGAGATACACAAAGCGAGGAGAAACCATCAAATCGGGAATAGAAGAGCGAGTTTGGAGTCATCAACATAACATCAAGTGGTCCCAAGCTGAGACCATCCACAGGAAGGAACAATGGTTTATGAGAAAGTTCAAAGAAGCTGCATATATGTTGTCCGATGCATTCAGCCAAACTATCGTAGAGATACGCAACATGTGGAAACTTTTCTTATCAATTCGGACTTCCATTGTGTAATATGATATAAAATGATTTGAAATCCCTGAAAGAACAAATAAAATTAAAAGGAATAGCTAAAAATAAAAATTATAGTGAGCGAAAAATATCTTAAATGAAATTACAATAAAATAAAAATTAGTCAGAAAATTTGAAAATCGAACAGTTAAAATGAAATAAAAATTTAAAGATTTCAAGCAAAATAACTTCACGATGTTTCGATTTTTAGTATCAACAATCGTCTACAAGTGATTGTCATCTCTCGGGGGAACAGTCCAGTCATCACCGGATGACGATTGTGGATACTAGTAATCGAAACGTCGTAAAGTAACTTGGTTTGAATCTTTTTAATTCATCACTTCATTTTAATAGTTGAAATTTTCAATCTTTTGCTTATTTTTATTTTACTGTAATTTCACTTCAGGGTTTTTTTGGTTAATATAATTGTTTTATCTATTAATTTTAACTACATTTGTTCTTTCAGGAATTTCAAATCATATTACATCATATTAGACAATGGAAGTCCGAACTAATGAAATTCACCATGAAACATTGTCAACACACGTGTTTAGAACACCAAGTGATCACTTAGTGATCGAAAAACATGTCGAGGTGTTGAAATAACGGTTTGGTGTTGGGATAAAACTCCAGTAACATTCATTGGCAACCACCTTAAAACAAAAATGGAAACCTGTAATCAAGCGGGTAAATGATCGCCTGCCGCTAAACGGTTAACTCTCGCTAAACCGGCAAAGCCGAGAGAAGCGCTTTCACATACCCCCTGTATGTGAAAGCGCTCGAATGACCTTTAATTCGTCATCTCCCGGAGGAATAGTCCAGTCATCACCCGAAGCTGATTGTGGATATTAACAATCGAAACGTTGTGAAGTAATTTGGTTTGATATTTTTTAAGTTTTTTGCCCTTTTTTATTTTCATTTATTTCTACTTTGTGGTAATTTTTATCTGTCATCTTGAATATTTTATTAGTTTTATTGCATTTTCGTTTAACGTTTTATTGCTCAATATAATTGATATTTCAGCTATTCATTCTAATTTTATTTGTTTTTTTTATGTGATGCCGAATTAGTAAAATTCATAAACGTTATCATTTTTTTATAGAAGAGTAAGCTGGTTGGGCCCTGTCCCTGAAGCTTCTTAACATTCGGGTAGGGGCGGCAGCATTATTAATCAATAACCACACCCCACTAGGTGAGGTAAATGATTATTGGGTCCAAAAATCATGTGAGCTAAGCAGACGCAATGAGCCAAGAATGACAGCCGTTTGCAGTTGTTCGGCCAAGATTTCTGCCTTCGGGCAACAAGTCGGCACGATCTTCAGAGTCGAGATTTCATCTTTTTTTTTTGGGCAATATTCGCCTCATCTAGAGATGAAAACTCTACGACGAATATATCTTGCTCTGTTGGTCGAAGTGAACTACATCAGTTGTCATTTTTCACAACGGATTCAATAGCTCTTTTCCCCAACGAACCCAATAGCAATCTGAAAATTTCAGTACATTTCTTCTCCATGGGGGAGTTTTTCGTTTTCAGCGTTAATATATAATGTAAATTTCCTTTGCAGGGAAAATTCGTCTTGTGACTTAATATAAAATTCTTCAATACATTATTACCCACAAGAATTTTGTTTCATTTCCTTGCGATTTTAAATTCTATCGTTTCCTATGAATTATATCTGCCAACATACTTTCAATTTCCAGGAACGAGATGAATGAGTAACCCCTTCAATAAAAATTCTCCATCGCGGCGAATATTGAAGTCGAACAAGTAACGGGATAGATACGGTATTTTATTGCCCCGTTTTATTGTTCCCATTGAAACGATTATCATTGCATTATTAAATCCTTAGTACAATGTATTTTGAGCACAGGTTCAGTCAATACATGTACAAGTAGTTATATCATTGCACAAAAAATCCTGATGTTTATTGACCCCTTTCAAGAAATAATTGTACAGCTGTTTGGGTGAAACTCAACAGTGAATATTGGAGACCTGAAAATATTGCCTTTTTATCTACACTGTTCCCAGATACAATAACCTCAACACCCTTCTTGACGTGCGTTTTACCAACAATCAATACTTAATATCTCAGTGTTGATAATCACACATTCAGTGTAACATATAAATTATACAACAAAAAACTCAGAAAACTCATAAATAAATGTCTTCAGCTGAAGAACATTCTGAAAAATCAAAACGCGCTGATTATGTACAATGCTTCGGATAAGTAGATGTTACAAATGTTGTAATACTTTATCGATAATATTATTCACAAACACTCGATGGTATTCGCTGAATCACCAATACCAATGTATTAGATTCAAAATGAGTTTACGATCCATTTATGGGACCCCAACGTACAGCAATTCGTAGATTCAAATTTAATCAAAAATCTTGTGGGTATTTTCCACATTAATATACAGTGGTAATCGAATAAAATTCAACAATAAGAATTGTTTCTGTCGAAGAACAGGATCAACGTTCTATGTTTTATCCATGATGATGATTATACATAGAATGTTCACATCAAATTCATTTTGAAACGCGAATCAACTGTCGACCTCACTAAACTTGCTTTTCAAAAATCATAAATTATAGAAATACCACCAAATACATGAAATTAAACGTGTTGTTACTTCGAATAATCAAATCTGACTGACTCGGGATGTGAAGTTTCGAAGATGTCTGCTCATGTGATAACTATCTTGTCAGTATATGGAATAGATTGGTGGCACTGCTAGATCAGCGGGATCGCCCTATGTGGTGAGATAATTCCTCCCCAGCGGAGTAGTTGATAGTAGATAGATCGGTTGCTTTATTCATTACTTGCAGTTGACTTGGTTTTTTATTGATCATCTTCAAGAGGAAGATCAAACTGTTTAATCTTCCTCTTGAATACGATCACTTGGTGATTGAAACAAGTGTCGCGGTGTTAAATATAGCGGAATGGTGTTGGAATAAAACTCCAGTAATATTCTTAAAAAGTCATTGATATGATCGTTAAGTCCATGTAGTCGGTGATTGGTAAAGTCCGGCTTGCTTGAATGTTATTTCAGGAGTGTTATCAATCAGCTGGTTTTTCAAGTTTTGGAGTTGTCTCAGGCCAACGTCGTCCAATTGAAAGGTCATATTTACACTTCTTGGGGGGTTGCGATCTTGGTTCAATTCGAGAATCAATATTATTTTATTGCTATCGATTACCTTTTCTCCAATAATTATTTCGATTTGATTCGCCCTGATTTACAGCCTACTGGAATGTCGATTAAATAGGATCCCATTATTCTTTGAACTTCCTCTCGTTCGTTTGGAAATTGGAAATATCCATTGGATAGTCCTCCAAGTGGTTGCTATTGGCTTAGTAATCTTAACATCGATTTGTCTACATGTGAAAGTGTATTCCATCTTCAGAAGTTGCAGCTCACAGAGATTCTCAGAAATTTCTCTGATCGGCAGACATAGAATTCTGATTCGACTTTGATACAATATTCGTTTTGAAATATAAAATATTCTGAATTTTTTAGTATGAGTGCCTTGAATTGACTTTGACTTTTTGTGAAGATTGATTCATTGCAATACATCCGTGTAATTAAGAAGTTCAACGCATACAGATGTTATTTTAATTACTTCCGGTAATAAGAATGGTAATATGATCTAAATCATTTTTTATTTTATGATAATGCACTTTGATTTGTGAATGAAGTGTAGTCAAAAATTCTTTGCTCAAGTTAACATTAGGGTGAAGTAGTTTCAAGTTATTAATATCTATGAATCAGTGAAATGTATCGTGGAATTTGAATAAATAAAATCAGGTTTTCAGAAACATCAAATTCTTTTGAAGTGGGTATGAAAACTGTCTTGATACACAGAAATGTAAACATCTTCCAAAGAAAGAATGGAAGTAATCAATTTCAAAAAAGTAATTTTAGAAAAAAACATGGAGATCATTCAAAGAAATAACTTTCAGACACAAACTGTGAAAATGCCCTCTGGAAACAGCTACTTTCATATAAACATTGAATTACTCGAAAAAAAAATACTTTCGAAACAAATACTATATATGAACACTGAATTATACAAAAAACACTTCTCTCTATTACCTTTTCCAAACATTCGTTATGGAATTGAATCAGATATCATTCACCGAATTCCTATACAGTATACTTGATTGAAGAGGTAAAATTTCACTTACCTCACCTCACCTCACCTAATCGCTGAGTATAATCTATACAGCCGTTGTTAAATTGATTACTGAATTTCTAGACACTATTCATTTCATTCCGACCATTTCGTTTCATGTCCATTCTTTTCTTATACCACTTCTAACGTATTTCAATTAATAACTAATAGTCAACTTTATTAAGCCCGGAACCTATTACTCATATCACCCCAACGAGCCATAAACTTCAACTGCTAAAGTGCATAACCGCATTAGAGACAATCGAACGACCGTCTGTATTCGGTTTCGTTAAATTATTATCGAGTTCACCAGAAGGGCGCAAATCAGGAAATTGACAGTAATGTTGATAATGGCAAATCCATCAGTTTCGACCCAAGAAAGGCTTTTTCGTACCTCTTTGGTGAAGTTGTTTTATGATATATTATTATAGGGGTTAACTTGAAGTTTCAACGCCCTAGGGTGAAGTTTTTCTGATGGGTTTGGCGGTTGGGTTTTTATTGTTGCTACGTAGTTTCCAGTCGGGGTTCAAGGCTGAGAGACGGATATCATTGTGAAAGATGTCGTATATGACATGGATATACTGAAAATGTAATTTCATATTTTAGATATTATATATTTGATTTTTGTTAACTATTTAGAAAGTGACAACCCAACAAATCCATCAGTTAGATTTTCATTAAAAATTACTAAACAGTATGATTCAGAGATTCATATAAATGAATAAATAAAAGTATAAATCAATACAGATAGATCAAAATGAATTCATATCCACATATATGAGATTAAGGCACGGAGTAACAGCGTATTAATTACAATCTGTCAGGTCCTGGGTATATATAAACAAATACAGTATTCAATAAAATTCTACAACCATCGGTTACGGAGGCACATTTCCACCAGCAGCAGGAGGTTGCATATCTTAATGAGGATCTAGAAGTGATTTCGAATTGGGGTGAAAGTAACCAGATTCAATTCAGTGCCAAGAAAATCCAAGCATCAGTTTTCTCGAAGAAGATAAATGTCTCCGAACCGGATTTATTAATGTCAGGTCGGACAATTCCGCTTTCTGCTTCGATATGTTTGTTGGGGGTTAAAATGTCTTGGCACAATCATGTCGCTGTAATTGCAAAGGCTGCTTCTCAAAAGCTTGGAACACTGTTCCGAACCAGAAAACTATACACACTCAGCAGCTTTTGCTGCTTTATAAAGCTGAAATCATACCTTCTTTGAAGTATTGCTCTCATGTATGGAGCTCTGCCCCCAAACATACCTTGAAGTTGCTGGATTCCATCCAGAAAAAAAACATCCGCCTGATTGGAGACGCGAACATCACGTGCAACTTTGATAGCCTGAAACATCGAAGAAAGGTTGAAGATCTGTTTTTCTTCTGTAGATACTTTCACGGGAAGTGTTCAAGTGATTTGACACATTTGATTCAACCAAGAGCGGTCGCATCAGAAAAACGCGATGGACTGTGGCTGGGGTTCACCTCGAACTTCACTGTTCAAGAACTCTTTCATCTGGAGAACTGCGTTTATGTGGAATAAACTTCCTGAGTCCAAATGGATTCAATTTCCAGCGATTCAAATCCAATGTGAATCACTACTTTCGCACCGTTCCGAGAGCGCCTTAAGGATTTTTCTGTAGTGCTTGTGTTTTGTCCTTAAAAAAAAAGCTTGAAAATCTGTTATATGTTACTTTTTTGTATATTCAAAAGAAATCCATAATTTTGACAAAATGTATCGATTCCTCAAATGATTTGCTACATTCACTGAGAATGTCAACCACGACATAGAAAGAAAAACAGTGCTTGTAGGAAGTTGTTTTATGTCAAAAACTACACACTTCGTGTGTTGAGAAAATGAATAATTGACGAGAACTTTTTTTTAAATATTGTGGTGTTCCAAATTTTACACCTTTACAAATGAGAAGCAATAATATTTCCATTCAACACTATATGAACGTTTTCATCTTCAAGTGATTGTTGAACTATCAGTGACTACTGTTTTGGCCGGATTTAATTTGAGCCCACTTTCATTTGATCATAAGCTGATGACACTAACATTGTTGTTAGCTTAGTTCACTAACTGGTGAACAGGTAGCGTTGAGATATATATCTGAGTATCGTCTGCATACATGCAAGTTCTCCAATGGGTCCTAAATTTTTTGAAACAAAACACAAGCACTACAAGAAAATCCTCAAGGTGCTCTAAGTGCGGTGCCTGTGCGAAAAGAGTGATTCACATTGGATTTGAATCACTGGAGATCAAATCCATTTAGAAAAACGTTCTCAGGAAGTTCTTTCCACATAAACGCAGTTCTCTAAATGAAAGAGTTTCTGAACACTGAAATTATGTACTGAGTTGAACCTCAAAACGATGAGTAGCCACAGTCCGTCGCGTATTTCTGATATGTACCGCTCTTGGTGGAATCAAATGTGCCAAGTTACTTGAACACTTCCCGTGAAAGTATCTATAGAAGAGAGAAATCTCCAACCTTCCTTCGATGTTCCAGACTATCAAGGTTGCAAGTGATGTTCGCGTCATTAAAAGTTGCTGAGGTGTGTACATTTTCCTGATTCGGAACAGTGTTCCAAGCATTTGAGAAGCCGCTTTTGCAATTTCAGCGACATGATTGTGTCAAGACATATTGGTGTCCATTTCAACCCCCCAACAAACTTATCGAAGCTGATGGTGGAAACGTGTGACCTGACATTATTATATCCGGTTCAGAGACATTTATCTAGGTTTTTGTGGCATTGAATTGAATTTGGTTACTTGCACCCCAATTCGAAATTACTTCTAGATCCCAATTAAGATATGCAACCTCCTGCTGCCGGTGAAGATGTGTATCCGCCGCAGATGTCCTGGAATCCAAATGGAATGGAATGACCCTCTGACTGAAATGATTTCAGAGCCACATTACTGGGATGTGTCCCAGTCCGTAGAATTTTGCAATAAGGATATCATGATTTGTGATATCGAAATCCATAGTAAAATCGAGCATTATGAGGAAGGAAACATGAATGATTAATCTCTCGAGAGAAATCATCTGTGACTTTTAGTAGTGCTGTACTTGTACTGATAGTTTTTAAACTCTGAGTTGTGGAAAATACCTTATTTTCTGCGAGATACGTTTTTTCAAACAATTTTGACATGATAGACAGAATGTTGATGAGTTATTCGACTGAGTTCGGTGGGTTTCGAAATTTTGATAACAGTTAATACAACTAACTGCTTCTATAGACTCGGTATCACACAATTTAATAATAAATGATTTATTATGTGCAACAGAGCGTACTTACAGTGGCGGAATCAAATTTTCAACATTTTCAGAATAATTTCATTAACACGTTAAGAATTTGATATGTTTTCTAGAAATCGCTCCAGTTGTTCTAGATCTGTCTTGTCAACGATCCGGTATGCGGGCCGCATCCGGCGCTCTGGCCGTATCACTACGTTCTGCTATCGCAATTTATCACAGAAAGAAGATTCATGTTTTTTAGAGCTTTTAAACTTCACTCGATTCCTCTAGAGAAGATTTAAAATACGCACACTACATTTATAAGTAATTTCATGGGCAGCGCGTGCCTAGATAAGCGAGAGAATGTTGCTTAGGTAACTATTGAGTTCAAGAAAACAACTCAATCATAGACAGAAATTCCATTTCTTAGCGACAAACGAAAATAACCTATTATTTTTGTTGAGAACGATAGAATCTTCCACGCGCTTCGAGCCAAAACTAGAACCTTCCTTATCGGTATAAGAGGGGTGCGTTGGCGCAATGTGAGTCTATTACGTCGAGTAATTGAAGCGATTCGGTCGGAGAAGGATTCTAGTTGTGGACCGTGTCATGCAACCTATAATTAAAATAGTGAATTTAATGAAGAACAGAGGACTAAATCAACGATAGTTCAGGCAGTTTTCACAAGATTTGGACGAAACGTTTTGTGATGCCCCTTGTTTCACCGAAGTTCGTTCGTTTAGTCGAGGAGTAGTTTCAGATTTTTTTTTGCATTTCGTAACCCTATTCAAGCTTTCATGTTAGAAAAAGACAATCCAATTGATTACGACAATGACTGGTGGGTTGATTGTGTCTTTCTGATAGATATGAATAAACATTTGACTGATCTGAATATAAAGTTATAGAGTAAATATCTGATTGTCACTGAAATGTATTCATGTATTCAAGCCTTTGGAACGAAATTGAGGCTGTGGGAAATCAGGTGAAAAATCAGACTTTGGATATTTCCCTCATTTAAAATCAATTGGCACAGTGAACCCAAAAAATGGATGAATATTCTCAACTTCTGCAAAATTTTATCAAGGAAATCAACAGTCGTTTTAAAAATTTCCACAAAATGAATGTAATGAAATTCCCATTTCTCAATAATCCATTCAGTTTTGAAGCTTCACAGGCACCTGTTCATTTCCAAATGGAGTTGATAGATCTTCAATCGGACAGTATTTTGAAAGAAAAATTTAAGGAGGTTAACATTCTCACACTTTTTACACAATATTTCAAGAGTTTGGATAACTACCCGGAATTTATAAAACATACAGCACGCATTATGTGAATATTTAGTAGTAGGTACCTATTTATGTGAGTAGATGTTTTCGTCATGAAAATAAATAAGAACAAACATCGCACAATACTTACGAATGAACATCTCTAATCAATTCTCAAAATAATAACAAAGAATATGATAACTGATATCAATTAGCTTGTCAAAAACAAAAGAAGTGTGGTATATGGATCCTCGAGCTCAAAATAATTATTCTCTTTCATAACTTTGATATGATTTTTAACAACGGTATACTATACAGAGCTTTTCTTTAATTTCCCCCCCCCCCTTTATTTTTTGAACGGGTCAACTCAAAAAACTGAAACTTGGAATAATGAAATTAATGCATGAATACTTTATTTTGAAGTGAAATTGACAGATGAAACTTTCAAGATGGTGACTGGGCGCCATCTGGGGAAAAAAATTAAATGGAAATGGGGGGTCTTGTGACAAATCTTTTTGAAGCTCCTGACGAAAACCTACTTCACAACCCTAGAATGTGAATTCAATATCTTCACCTACTACAAAATGGCGGAACATTTAATAATTTCCTGAAGAGAAACACATCAATATCGATATTTCTAGAAATATTCCTTTTTATATGCCATATGGCAATTCAAACGACCCGATAAGGTTCTGTGTTGGGGAAAAAATAGTTATTTCCCTGTATCAACATCAGAATAAGAAGTTTTCTTTCTGTTTCTGAATGATATGGAAAGCAGTGTATTATCCTCACAAGTTTCTGAAGAGTTTTGATTAATTATTCATTTCTTTTTATTAGGACCTTTTTAGTTTCAGTATCGGTCGGTCAGTAGCCGGTCGGTTCGACGTGGGTGCTTTGTTCACTCACTCGAATTGACCGCGGTGTTGGTCGGTGATTCAAGCCCATGGTTGAACGATCGATTTTCACTTGCTATCGTCCAACCCGTGTTAGGAATCACACGTTAAAGAGGTAAGACATCGTTAATCCTTAGCTCGCACAAGTTTTGACTTCTGAGGGTTGTCGTTTGTAGGGGTGCGACAGCTGGTTAACGGAAAAACAGATTTTTTTAATTAATATGTGCATTTTAAATGAAACTCATTATCAATTATATATTCAATTAAAATTTCACATGCTTTTCCTTTTACCATAATCCAGATAATTCAATTGTGTCAGCCACTGTCGTTGGAGGGAAATTCACAGTCTATCGCAGGTCTCCTCTTCACCCGTAATCCCTGCGCTCATGAATCTAGCGACTTCAGCCTAATCTGTATTTTAGATATTGGTTTGCCGAGTCCATTCATTTTTTGATGCCCATGATGTTTTTATGCATTCTTTTCCACATTAGTTCATATACTGCGATGTTTGACTCCCATATGAACTCAATGTCCGTGTTTGTGATGCACTATTTGGAACCTGTAGGTCTTAAGTAACTTAAATCAGTTTCACAATGTTGCCTTATCTACTAGTCTTGAATTAATTTCACAATGTGTCCTTATGTGATAATCAGGTAAATTTGATGATTAAAATATAATTTCAACAAGCTATATAGTATACTATTTGGTATTGGTTCACCATCGTTATTGATAATATTATTATGTTTACTCATTTCTGCACTCTCGTAGTCATCAAGATGCCTGTTGTTGTTAACTTGTCTAACTAATCTTCTATGTTCTATGGAATGGTTTCGTTGCAAAATATGATTAGCGACTGCTAATTTTTCTGGTCTTCCATATTTCAGGTGTTCTAAGTGTTCCTTATATCTTATTTTGCTAGATCTTTTCATCTGTCTATGATTTTTTGCATCAGTCCTTACATTTAATTTCGTAAATTCCAGACTTCTCCGAATTCTCGACTTTGTCCTTTGGATTTCCTAAAAGGCTCTGTAGTGTATGACTTGTTTCACAAAACACCTTCATACCTAGTTCCTTGAAAATATTTCCAAAGTTTTTCGTGTATTGGTTGTATGGAACTGAGATATATTTATCTTGGTTTAGTCGTTTTTAAAAGTCGAGATTTTGTTCATTTTCAACCTAAACTTTTTCTTCCTCATAATATCATTTACAATACCCCTCGAGAAACCGTTACTCACTGCTATTTCCTATTGTCCTTTTTTCTTTTGTGAACCTCTCATGTGTGAGAGAAAAAGTCAAAAGACGATGCATTAGAAAAAAGCAGGTTTGTGCTGTCCACAGTGATGTGAACTGTCAGAAATATATACCTGTACTTGTAGTGCTTGTTTCCCTCATAAATACATTGTATTCTAGCCTTCCATATTGGCTCCTCTTTACCAAAACGTCAAGAAATGGAAATTGTCCTTTATTTTCTCACTGATACGTGATGCTCGAAAATTCATAACTGAAAAACTGCCACTGATTTCTTCCTTCCTTCCTTTCAACAACTTGACACTTACGGAAGCAGGAAGGTAAAAATAGGAAATTATGAGAACACATTGCAAATAGTCGTTTAGATCTCTTTGTTGAAAAAAAATCCTCCATTAACTTATGGAGCTGGGGATTCATTAATATGGTCTTATATTTTTGATTATTACGCTTTTATTAGCTTCACCTGTATGTATGTTTCTTTGTTTGCTTGTAACTCTCAAGCTCGGGATCTGTATTTGACAGAATTATCGACATTATTGCTTGATTTATTCGCGGGCAGATGGCGCTGTACGTAACCTACTTGATATATCGACATTATTGCTTGATCTATTAGCGGGCAGATGGCGCTGTACGTAACTTCTTTGATATAATTCGAACTCACTCTTCATGTATTTCTTCATTTGAAAAAAGTATTTTTTTAATTAACACGCGCGCCTGCTGCCTTACTTGTAACCCTCCTTTGCGCACCTGCTGCCTTGGGCTAGGTAGCTGATTTTCAGGCTCCCTCTGCGGAATAGGAAAATATCAATGGTCCTTTTTCTAAACAATATACGGCTGATTGATCCCAAAGTTTAGATAAAATAACTATAGTTTAAAAAGACAAAAAAATACGCTTTCATAGCATACGAAACTAAAAAATGAAAATTGAATATAGTTTAAAAAACACGCTTTCAAAGAACATCGAACTAAAAAGGTAAAAATATTTTTTTTAAATAAGCTTAAAACAATAACGAACGAATAATACTAGTATTATTGTGAGAAAAGCGTGGGCGCTTTGTGCTATATTTTTTGTATATCAAGCGCCCGTCGCTTTTTTCCCAATAATACTAGTATTTTTCGTTCGTTATTGTTTTAAGCTTATTTAAAAAAATATATTCAACTTTTTAGTTCGATGTTCTCTAAAAGTGTGATTTCTAGCACGGGTTGTGAGATATGCAGTGTAAATCGATCGTCCGGCCGATCGATTGAATGAGTAGAACGATATGTGATGGAATTTGCCGATATTTTGTGGAAATCACTGACGTTTTAAAAAAACACTTCATTGTGAGATTTCTACTAAACAGTTTACAAAATCGAAACACGTGTTTTACGATACAATAGCTTTCTTGTGAGTGTTCACAAGTATAAGCACGCTTGAAGAAACTATTGTGGTGATTTTGTGAACTGTTCAGTGAAAATCTCACAAAAAAGTATTGAATGTGTAAAACAATATACTCACCCTAACCCAACCGGCTACCATCCCACTGGTTAGATGACCCGAAAACTATTTTATCATTGTTAACTATTGTTAATTTAACTCATTAACGCCCACAATAATTTTTTTCTGTAAATTTTGATAATATTTCGTTCGAGAGTTCTTTCACCTTTGTTTTGATATAATTGAATATTGTCATTTCTTCATTTGACAGATATAAGTGTAATTTTTTTGATGTATGATATGTCATACGGTGGGAATCGAAGGTATGCAAAATCAATTAATAATGGAAAAAACATTTATTGAAACGTATGAGAGTACGTGCGGAAAGTTATTTCTCATGGTATGAACGGAAGCAGGAATCTGGGTGAAGCCCGACATTGCATTTCAGACACACAAATTTACAACATTTTCCACATTTTGCGCATCGCCTTTGAGTTTCGTTTATGTCGATCAAGTGATTTTTGCCATCCAATCGAATTTCGTCAGGAATCTTTGACAATATTTTTGGTTTGGGTCCTGTGGAAGGTCGTGTCGGTGGGGAAGATAGTATGGATAGAACAATTCTTCTTATGAAGTCTAACAGTGGCATCGCCCCGTTCGTCGAACATCTTCGATACAAATACCACATGTTTACTACTGCACCATTCAAACAAAATCGAAATAAATATAGATTTAAAAAACTAAAATCACGCTTTTAAAGAACATTGAACTAAAAAGATAAAAATATTTTTTTTAAGTAAGCATAAAACAATAAAGATCGAAAAACACTAGTATTATTGTGAAGAAAACGTGGGCGCTTTTCTGCCATATTTTGTGTACATCTAGCGCCCACACTGCTTTCACAATAATACTAGTATTTTTCGATCTTTATTGTTTTATGCTTATTTACAAAAAATATTTTTAACTTTTCAGTTCGATGTTCTTTAAAAGCGTATTTTTTAGTTTTTTTAAACTATATTTATTTTTCACTTTTTAATCCGCTTTATTGTCAAAAATATTTTTTTTTAAGTTCTAGTCACTAGTATTATAAATCTTTAACAGACGGTGAACGAATGTGAAATTCCTCTCCAACAACATAATAAAGTTTGAGGTCTTAAATTTCTATAGTAATATTGAGTTGCAGTAAGTCTCCAACAGAAGGCGGACAGTTGTAAAATTTATTTCGAAGTAAAGAGAAAATTTGCAGTAATAATTTCGAAAACAAATCAGTCTTGATGTTTTGATTTGAAGTTTTATTCAAAATATTAATGGACTAAAAATATTTTTTCACTGAATAATTTTATTTTTCAAATCAATCTTTTGATTGATATGTATGTCAAGCACCTCAATTCTAATTTTTCGATTTTTTGAAATATTCAAGTAACTGAATTTTTTAGATGTACAATTTACGATAGAGTTTTCATTGTTGAAATCCATATTCTGGTTTGCTTTCAAATAATCGAATTAGATTTTAAAATGTATCTTCCGTTTCGTTCAAAACTTTTTTCCGTACCGAATCACGGGTAATTGAAAATATTTAAATATTTCATCTGTAGTACAAAATTTCGCTAACACTTATAATTCTCAAAATATGTTTTTTATTTTGATTTTCTTTTGAACAACCTATCAAGGAGGTTACGTATTGCGCCATCTGCCTGCGAATAGCTCATTCTCTCTGTTATTTTCTATCCATTCACTTTTATACTTTTATGCTTTATAGTTTTTATATTCTCATACTTACATTTATGTGTTGCATGAGAATATTCGTTATTATTATTATTATTATTATTATTTATTTCAATATGTAGCATATGTATTATCAATTTCTGACTACTTTTTCACCCCAAAATGCTGAAATCATCAAATGTTCAAATATTACTTTCAATTTGTATAACTTATATTCTTTGAAATAATGACACTTATATCTTATATTTCTTAGAATAGTAACACTTTGTCAATGAGATTTCATCTTCAACAATAAAGTACATTTTGATTTGATTTGATTGCAATAATTGATAGTTACGTACACCGCCATCTGCCTGCGAATAGATCAAAAAATATCAATTAGGTTACGAACAGCGCCATCTGCCCGCGAATAGATCAAGCAAAATGCCGATAATTCAATACAGATCCCGATCTTGAGAGTTACACACAAACATGCATACAAACAATCATACATACATACATACAGGTGAAGCTAATATAAATCGTGTAAAAAGGGTCAGTACCATTTTTTAGACCTTATTTCAGACCTGTAGAGGCCACGCATTTGATCAAATCGGTCTACTCCTCCCATTCCCTTATTGTAAAAATTTATAATTGATGGTTTCTTGACCGCAATCTTTGATCTTTCTTTTTTGGACCAACGCGTGCACGAACTTTTTGTTTTCGAAATGCTTTCATCATTCAGGTTGGTTGCCACGTTTACTTGACTGTTGTCATGCCAACGTGTAAGTGTTATATTAGCTTTCTTGTCGTACAAAGTGAAATGGGATCCACGTTTTTCCTCTTCCAATTCTTTCAGAAGAGCTTTTTCCACTCTGTCGGATCGTATTGTTCCAACACCATGGAGTTCATGTTTACTTAGCGTTTCAACTAAAGGAAGAGAATTGAAGTAGTTGTCAATGAAAACGATGTTTTTCCTGGGTATGAAGTTAGACACATTTTCTCAGTAACACTGCTTCCTAACGTTTTTTCTTCCAGTTTATCACCAGAACCCAAATACGGTTCAAATTTGATGAGATCTGAAGTGGTCAGACACCAAAAATTGAAACCAAAACGAATCGGTTTACCGCGTATGAACTGTTTCACGCTGTGTCTCCGGTAATACGGCTCCATTGCTTCATCCAATGAAAAATGTGTTTCTAGTGGCTGAATGCATTCAGTAAAAATTCGATTCAAATGGTCAATAAGTGGTCTCATTTTTGCAACTTTATCGTTTTTATCCATGGTATCGTTATTACAAAAGTGCAAAAACCTATGGATGCTTTCAAATTTGTTTCTTGACATCGTGTTGCTGACAAGTGGGTTGAAAGTGTCTGCCTTTGTTTCCCAATACATTCGTCTGGATGCAACTGTAACGTAACGAGAAAAAATAACGATTGCGAAATATTGATACAATTCCTCCACAGTTGCGGAAAAATTATAAAAACCCTTTTTCAATGCGTATCTATTTGATTCTTGGCAGATGAAATACATGAATGTATCGTCGAAGAAATACTTGAAGTATTCGGCTGGTGTCCACTTGGCGCATTTTTCTGCAAAACGTGGAGTTTCATATTTCAGATTCCCAAGCTTATCAGGACTATGGTATAAAGTCACATGCTCCCAATTACGTTTAGGTTTAACTTTTTTATTACACCTTTTTCGCTGCTCGAGTTTTAGCCTTTTCTGTATGGACGCCAAAGTTTCACTATCGCTGTTGCTCTCATCAGACAGTATGAGATTATATCTGACGTCAAATTGAATAATAGTTCTCTCACTATTTTTGGAAATTGAATGAACTTCCATACTTTGCTTCAAGATACCCTTGCCAATATTACGAATAGTAGGTAGACCTTCTTCATCGCTTGGGGCGTCGTCCTGATCACTATCGTGTTGGTCTTTTGGAGGAAAAAGTACTATATCTAAGCACTCTGAATCCTGAATAGTTTGATACTCATCATCATCATCAGAGTCAAGTTCTTCCAAATAATTGAGGAGCTGTTCAGCATCCAACGGATCGGATGGGTCGAAGAACTGTTTCGACCTGAAAGTCAAAATATTATTTTGAAAGAATAGATCACAAGAATGATCTATAGAAAAAAATCATATAATACATCCATATTCCCATCGTATGATATATCATACCGAGAATCTAAAGCATATTTTCTCCAACGAAACCTTTACATACAAACATCATATGATGTATAGAGCAAAAATAAACTGTTATAGTGAAATATGCCAGGAGGTAACAAACAACAAAGGTTCTTTATGGTATCTGAACTCACCTTCTACTCATTTTCTGTTGAAACAAATATATCACTTCAGATGAAACTTGCTGTGGATACAAAATATTTCCACAAAGTCACATTCAACACTTTCAGCCTACAAATATGTTCTTGATGAATGAATACGATAATTTACAACACAGTCAAATTAGCTTTGTTGACAGAAACCTAACCTCAAATGAACGTATGATTAAACATACGGTGGGAGCTAATGGGAGAGGAAATAACTTTATGAGAGTAACCTCTCTTTTTGATTGTCTTCTTCTCTATTATTTAACAGAAAATGTGAGAAACTTTAATAAAAAAAGGTAATTGTATGATGAAAACCCAATTATTTCTGGGGAACCTCAAAGACAAAACCTGAAAAACCCAGTACGCGTATCAATACGGTTCGATTCTATACAATGCAAAATGTCAAAATTTAGTCAGAATCATTAATAATCCATCACTTTTTGTTACCTACGTCGTTGGGAATCAGATTTTCTGAATTTATTTGATTCATTATTTTGCATTCCTTTCCATATTTTATTAGTATATACCTCAGTTCTTTCAGCTTTTCAAAAATTTCGTCAGGAAAAAAATCACAGTAAACAAATTCAATACCTACTTCAATGGTAATTTCAACAAAGATTAAATAATATATGGAACTTATTTATGATGCGAGATTACAGCATTTGTGAACTGAAATCACCCATGAAATAATAGCCTGCATTATAATTACTGTGCTACATTTCTCATATTTTCTTTTTATGATACATAATTCCTATTGTATTACATGTGCAGAACCGACAATATCAGATTCTAGCAAAAAATTAACTCACATTTACAGGCTAGCTGAAAAAAAATTGTTTTTAAGTCCTGAAAAGTTCCAAATTCCTGGCCTATAATATAGTTTCTTACTTTCGGTACCTATTTTGGTTTCAAAGCGGATTTTTCTAGAAATTCTTACCTTCCACAATCTGAAGTAATGAAAATTGTAATGGAACGGAACAACTTATACAGATGTAGAAAGGGCAAACTTCCAGTTCATCCCGATAAGTTACTGCATATATTCTACGTATTTTTCCAAAGAAAAACACGCTATTTATCAGTAACGTGTCATATTCAAAATTTTGCCTATCAAAGAAAAGAGCTAACAGTTGCTCAGATACTTATTTTAACTTCACAAACTACACTTAAACGATTTGATCTCCACTAACTTTATTGAAAATAATCATAACATGTTTCGCTAAAACATTAGCTTTTTCAAATGATTAATACATCCAAGCATCCTTACATTCATATTTATATACTACAGGTAACCACAATCGAGACTACCTGTAAGAAATTACCTGAATCTCTACATCACATACCTGCTCGATTATGCTTACCTAAAGCAAATTGCCTACCATCTACATCAATAATAATTCTTTATGGGTTTTTAAGAAAACAAGTTCAATAATGGTGATCTATTCAAATCTAATTGGTCATTCATTAGAATATTTGAATTTTTAAGTTTATTAATTTCCATTGCTTCTAAATGATTCAGTTTGAAACCTTTATTTTCAATGTGCAAAATTTCGAATTCTTCATTAAAGATGTGATTTTCTTCTAGAAGATGATTTGAATACGTTGAATTTGTTTTCTTGTTTACATAGCTCTTATGATGTTCCTGGATTCGATTCCTAAATGTCCTGCCAGTTTGACCAATATATACCTTAGGGCACGTTCCACACTTTAATTTATATACCCCTGATTTCTCGAATTTAGATGTCTTATCTTTATTATTTTTAACTAGCTTTCCCAACGTATTACTTGTTCTATATGCAATTTTAATATCTCTATTTCTCAAAAATGAAGCCACTTTTTCCGTTGGTTGTCCAAAATAGGTTAAAGCTCTATAATTTTGATTATCTACCTTATCAATGGGAAAAACGTCTCGCATCGCTTTTGTGTAGACTTTCTTGGCAAGTATTTTGTTTATTAATTCGGCTTTAAACCCATTGTTTACCGCAATTTGCTTGATGATATTGAGTTCTTTATCAAAATTATCTATTGAAAGAGGAACATTGACTAATCTATGAATCATGCTATTAAAAGCTGATACTTTGTGTTGATACGGATGGGTAGAATCGTAATGTATCGTAATATCCGTATAGGACGGTTTGTGATAAATTGAAAAATCATGTTTGTTGTTCCTCCTACTAATTGTTAGGTCCAAAAAATTGATTGAGTTGTCTGTTTCTATTTCAATAGTGAATTTAATGTTCTCATGAATTTTGTTAATATCCCGATGAAAAGTATCTAATTGCCTCTTAGTACCTGTAAAACATACCAAAACGTCATCCACATATCTATGCCAATACAAGAAATTCTTAATCAAAGGATGTTTAAAGATTGACTTCTCTAGATTATCCATGAAAATTTCTGCAAGTAATGGGCTTAATGGATTTCCCATAATTAAACCTTTTGAGGAGGAATAAATATTGTTGTTGAATTGAAAATAATTTTGGTTGAGACATAATGACAGAAGGTCAATTATTTCTCGTTTTATGACTGGGTTCACTCTATTTTTATCTAATAATTCTATTACTAAAGTAATAGTATCATCTGGAGGTATACTGGGAAATAGATTCTGCACATCAAAGGATAGTAATTTTGCGTTGTCTGGTAGAGATAAGTTCTCTATTTTATTGATTAAGTCATATGAGTTCCGTAGACTAAATTTTGGTTGGAAGTTACTATGGTTTAAGATGATATTGATAAGCCTTTCTGATAATTTCACTGATGGTGCAGTGACAAAGGAAACCACTGGTCTAATTGGATAACCCTGTTTGTGCAGTTTTATGAGTGAATATAATTTTGGCATTTGGGGGTTCATCAATGTTAATTTGAACTTTTCCCTTTCTGTAAAAAGTATGTTAGAATTTTTCAAAAAATCTTTCACTTGTCTTTGAAATAAATTAGTTGGATCACGTTTCAGCGTTTCAAAATTTCCTAAATTCAAGAAATCAAGGGTTCCGTTGACATAGCAATGGAAATTAATAAACTTAAAAATTCAAATATTCTAATGAATGACCAATTAGATTTGAATAGATCACCATTATTGAACTTGTTTTCTTAAAAACCCATAAAGAATTATTATTGATGTAGATGGTAGGCAATTTGCTTTAGGTAAGCATAATCGAGCAGGTATGTGATGTAGAGATTCAGGTAATTTCTTACAGGTAGTCTCGATTGTGGTTACCTGTAGTATATAAATATGAATGTAAGGATGCTTGGATGTATTAATCATTTGAAAAAGCTAATGTTTTAGCGAAACATGTTATGATTATTTTCAATAAAGTTAGTGGAGATCAAATCGTTTAAGTGTAGTTTGTGAAATTACTATGGATCTTCATCAAGTAACGGCCGAATCAATCAGAAAACTTATTTTAACGTTTTAGAGTCCAGAATCTGCTTCCGTCCTCAGAACTTAAAAAATCAGCTACTAGAGTTTTTATTTGCTTCGATCTAATTTCAAACGTCCACGACTAGAGTCGAAATGTGAAATATGTCGTCAGTTACGAAAATTGATAATTCACAGAAAGATCCATTGATAAACTGATTTCCTCTACAAAAATTGATTTTTGTTAGATATGTTTTGGTTTGTATTCGTAGTGTAAATTTTTCAAAGATTCAACATTTCATAGTGTTCGTGTTCAATGAACATTGGCAGATTGAAACAATAAGATCATTTACTTGAATTTCCATTTTATAAAAACTGGTTAGCAGTTTGGAAATCTAAAGGAAGATTAATAAATGAAGTATAAAAAATTTATTGAAGCGAAATATTCGTATGAGTTGGTTAAAACTGCAAATGAAATCCAAAAAATGTGAAAAGTAGGTATATAGGTTGTAGGTAAACAATAAATGTGAAGTATGAAAAGATGAAAAGTAAATACATTATTGCAACCCGAAATAATTGTGAAAATAATGGATTACAAATACAAATGCTATAAATTGGTAATGTTTGGAATGAAGATATAAAATTGAATTTATAATACATACATACAAAAACTGAAAAGGGAAACCAGCAAGTTCCTTGAAATATAATGGAATAACTCATTTAAAAATCTCTCAATTCTCTATCTAGTTTTTTTAAAGAAAAAATAATGCAATGCAATATCTCAAGTTTGAATATTTCTTATTAGTCAGTGGGCTATGCTTGAAAACTGGCAGTAAACAAATCTAAAGAAATGAACTTCAAACGTTCAAGCCAGTCTCGAATATACCTGCACAGTAGGTATATTCGAGACTGGCTTGAACGTTTAAAGTTCATTTCCTTAGAAATTTAAATGTTTCCTAAAATCGATTACCAGATGACTTTGTAGAATATATTCAATTTCTTGTAAAAGTTCACATATTTCATCAACCATGAAAATGAAATATGGATTTAATTTGTTTATTTCTTGAAGGGAATGAAATATCCCTGTTTCAAATTTTATTTTCATTTTTTTCAGCAACATACGGTCACCAGCCTAGTTTGGAAATCCAACCGAATCAGAAAGTAGTGACGAAAGAAGTAGGTGGAAGTTTAGCTCTAACGTGTAGGCCGAATGTTCAGGATCCTGGTCTAGTGACGCAACTAGAATGGAGAGACCCTCGGAATAGAAGGATAGACAGCTCCAATAGGGCAAATTCAGTTTATGTCCAGGTGAGCCAGAATTGATACTTCTGTTTTTGTGTTTCCGAACTGGTATTGTGTACACCAATTGTTCCAATTAAAAAATCTCGAAAAATTCTGTATCACTTTCTACCAAAAAATAAAATTGAGATTGATTTGCTGTTTATAGAAAAAACCTCATAAAAAATGGTGAATTTTTTATGTTTGAGACAAATTAAAATGGACAATTCAATTATTGTGAAAATTGTTTCATGTTCATGAAGGAACGAGGGCCAAATAAATCATAATAACAAATTTTTACATGAATCGAATTTAAAGTGAGAAAACTATGACACATTGGTTGATTAAATCAGGGAAATTGATGGCCGTATCTTTGTGAGTACAGCTGGGTACAAATGATAAAAATAAAAATATGGTTGACTATGATGCATATAGATAAAGAAATAAAACTGAAGTAGGAAATGTCCGGAATTCGTTCAAAAATGTCAATCAATACTATTTGGCTTATAGAAATTGTATTGACTGGTTCGATTCAAAACAAAAATTGACAGCCACATAATTTTTTTCAACGAAAAGAAAATGCTAATAATTGAATATTCAATATACAGTGTCATCATTAAAGTGCGCACCATATGGGAAACTTTTTTTTCGAAAAGTTTCAATGAAATTTAACTTCGGCACTTTGAAAAATTTTTATAGCAAATTTTTAATTTCTCTCTAAAAATGTCCGTATAAGTAAAAATGTATCAGAAAAGTTAAACTCCATGATGAGTTTGTTATGTATACATGAATTGATGACAATTAACCGAACTTGTTTTTTAAAATAAAGAGGATATCTGTCAAAAATAAGCAAAACGTTAACTCTATCCTAGATGCATAAAATTTGACATATGGATATAAAATTGCCGTAGACACAACTTTTTCAAGTAACTTTTTGTTAATTTCGATCTAGAAATGCACTTTTTCAATTTTTTTCAAAAAAAAAAGTTCAATTTGACAAACACTGAACGTCAGTGGGTCGCATTTGGCCGCATCATTTTAAGTTAAATTTAAAGCACAAACAAGTGCCGAAGTTGAACTTCATTGAAACTTTTCGAAAAAAAAGTTTCCCATATGGTGCGCACTTTAATGGTGACACTGTATATTCAAATGATATTTCATTATGTCTGGAGTGGATTTAGGATATAATCTCGGAAGGTGATAGTACAATTATAAATTTGGTTAAAGCAGTGTTGTGACAAACCTGGATTACACGTTTAACCTCTCTACGAGTTGCCAGAAATATTTCGCTGATATAATTATGATTGATCTCACGTATATTCCCGAATATCCCAAATGTTCCACATTTTTCAGACCAGATCTAGATCTGTGAAAAAATCATATAATTGCCAGAAGGTTCGAGCTAAAATTGAGGTAGTCATCAAAGTAGTCCTAAAGGACATTAGGGAAGTCTGAGGTGAAAAAAATGAATTTCAAGAGGAATCCAAGAAGGGGGTCAGTAAGCGTGTCTGGAACAGAATAATAATTAGCAAAGATAGGTAGCTTATTATAAAATACCATGCTCAACTGAAACCCCGATGTTCTATGGATAGTCTTTGTGGATCATGTATTGACGTCAGTTTGAAATAATTACACTTTCTTTATTTGTGGATTTTGGGAATCAAGGTTTATGAATAGCTAATGTAAGATCTCACTAAATAGGTATCCAGTTTTATTAGACATAACTTAAGAAACAAACCCAGAAGCCGAAACTCTAATTATGAATGTGATTCTATTGAAAACACTTTCCAGAACGAAAATTTTGTTTCTCGACTCTCGTTCCCAACCAAGTTAGCATCATCAGGAGATGACAGGATTGATGTACAGGATTGAACAATTTTGCTAAACCACAAATACCCACATTATTCATGGAACAAATTGAAGAACAGACCTGTATAGACTAGTTTGGTGACATTCAAATGCAGCAGATTATTTAATCTGAGAAACATGAAATATTCAGAATTGCACAAGAGAGTTGAAAGTTACACTTCAAAAGCTACTGCAGAAAATACTGGGTTCCTTGTCGACAATATACAGAAAATATTTCATCAAAGAGCTGTAAAAGCGTATCGTAGTCCTAGATCATCTTGATGATGGAAAATTTGCTTCAATTGAATTACCAAAGATGAATAAATGAACAGTCCGAATAAAGAAAAAGGATTCCCAATCCATTTCAATTGTAGCACATTTGACACCACATTCTACCATTATTGACGTATACTATTTTCAAATCTAAAAAAATGAACTTTGAATGTTCAAGCCCGTCTCGAATATACCTATACAGTATGTTGAATAGACTGACGCCTATCTGAAAACAACTACTCCACTGGCTATTACCACGAATGGCCTTGATTTATTTCAGGCAGGCGTCAGTGCAGGAATCTTCACAGAAAATTTCCTGCATATGCAATTGGCAATACAACTGAAAAAGTCGACCTTCAATTTTGGAACGGGCACACTTGCATACCGGTTTCTGTGAAGATTCCTACACTGGAGTAGTTGTTTTCTGATAGACGTCAGTCCATTCAACCTACTGTGTAGGTATATTCGAGACGGGCTTGAACATTTAAACTTCATTTCTTTAGATTTGTTAACTGCCTGTCTTCAAGCACAGCCCACTGACTAATGAGAAATATATACTATTTTCTATAAAATACATGAAAATCAAGACGAAATATGCAAATTTTGGTTTTCTTCGAATATCCCCTGAATTGATCAGAATTTCACAAAATTTGATTAAATTTTAAAATAGGCAACTTTTGCTTAATTCGGCGGAATTATTATTTATTTTCAGATGCTAGCTGGAGAACCAGGAGCAGTCCTTATCTTCTCGAGTTTGACGGAAAATCAAGCTGGAAAATATACATGCCACGCTTTTTACGCTAATACTGAATCTTTGAGTGCTTCCGTAGAGCTCAACACTTACAGTAAGTATAAAATTCTGAAAATCAAGAACATCATTGATGATTTCTACCAATTCTCAATCTCTCGATTTCCAATGTTGATAAAGGCTTGCCATTATCATTTCTAATCTTCAGCAAAACCCATGAGATACTTCGAAAGTAATTTACTACTGAATACATGACTGAAGGGATCCAAAAAGTCTTTTTTATTCACATCAAGGCCCCATCCTATCGGTAGTAATGAATTTTACGTACGTTCAATTGATACCGTAGTTTTCATCGTGGTGGTTATGCCATATTTTCAAATAACAACCACTTGCTTGCCACCCATTTTCATAGCAGATTTCATCTAAAAAAAGGATAGGACGTTATTGGATTAGTAACCCTGCTTGTTATCATCAGATGGCGTAAAATTTCATTCGATTTTAATGTAACTATCTGCAATATCGAGTATAAGATTATGAAAGTTGTTTATCACTTGTGGTGATTGCAGCTATACCACAGCTCTTGTTCATTTCGCGGCTTTAAACCAATGGATTTGAGAGTTAAGGCTACTAGCGCGTGGAATGAATCGATTTTTAAATTTTCCTATTTATTCTGTGATTATCAAATTCAGAAATGATAAGCGTTATAGCTTCATCAATTTCAGTTTTACTATTATCTTCTTACCGTTGAAATTTATCAGATTACCATTATCATTCAATATGCGTAGAGTGATGTCAAGGTACTGACTACCGCCAGGTTGGTTCGGCATATAAATAATATTTTGCAGTTCCTTGGTGGGTTTGTATCCGGGCTCCACATCGATATCGAATTCGAAGATGCTGTGAATTTCATTACCCTGCCCTGCCCATTCATGCCCTGGCGGTGACATCGCAATCCACACAAATAATTCTGACCTCAATGATATTAACGAGCAATGTTGATTCATTAGTTTCACCGGTGCTGAACACATTGGCTTAAAACCCCAAATGTTCAGGAATGGTGTTTTCATAGTTGAGATGGATGTAATATTTCGACTACATTTCACATTTCAGAGTATTGTTGTTTGCATGTACGAGAAATACTTCGTTAATATTCTCCTCAACCCCATTTTACGATTGAATTTCTTCATGTTTGATGAATTTCATTATCACCTCATTGATTTCATCAATTTCATATGCCACGGTTGAATTTTTATAATGGTGAGGAGTGGGTTATCTGTTTTGGAATAATCGATAACGTTTTTTATCACATCCTTATTGAATATGGAGTTGTAGGAGTAGAAACCATGTAAACCTAGACCATAATTACTGCTGGTAAGTATTCAATTCGATAGGTGGGTGTAAGTTGGCGCGCAACCCGCTAAAGTATCATGACAATGAAAACGTCCGTGACATGACTGATTTACGTCCTTTAATAGCTGGCAACAGAAATTGTGGAGTAATCGTCGCCTTCTGGGTGGTCTATTCAATTCATTCATCTCATTATGTGTGACTGAATTCACATCATTCATTTCACGATAACAACAGAAAATTTTTCGTAGGTGGACCATCATTCACATCGGAATTACGGCTGCTGGAATCAGTGTAATGAACCTGACGGTACTACTACTTTATGACATCGATATCATTCTGTAGGTTTTTTGGTAGCATATCCCATACAGATATCATTTCATGTGATGCACACCCAATTAACACATCTTTCGGCATATCGTCGAGATGTTCTTTTCGTAAAGTGCGTACTTTGAAATATGAGGCCAATTAATAACTCATTCCCCTGATGGTTCCCTGTCCTGTATTGGTGTTGTTTCCATGTCTTATTCTGGAGAAGCTTCAGGCACAGATCGTCACGCATGAATGAATACTCCACAAGAATACGAAATCGCCATTTTCTTGACATGATACTTGAGGTCGACTTCAGAAAGGGGTTCTTTGAAGTAGTGATTGTAGTAGTTTTTTGTATTTTGAGCCTTCAGATATAGCCTCAAAGCTAGTCTCGCCCAGTTGCTGCTTACTCGCCCTTGCTGCTTAAACTGCTTTGGTTGTGCCAGCTGAAGCGCTAGCTAAACTACCTTGTGCTGGTGATCCGGCACAAAATGGTATGAGAGATGGAATTACATCAATTTCTGGTAACAAATTCGCTACACCCTGCCTTGATTGGTTGGGACATACTGTAACGTCAGAGGTTGGTAACGTCCATATAAGTGATGAATGATGATACTTCAGTTTCATCGTAATCTGGCAGAAAACGATAATTGGCAATATACTTTCTGTTTGAAGGTGATTGACAATGTTTAATGATGAATTTCACTAGTTCGGACTTCCATTGTCTACTATATAAAATGATTTGAAATCCCTGAAACAATTAATAATTAATAGCTGAAAATAAGAATTATATTAACCAAAATAAACCTGAAATGAAATAATAGTGAAATAAAATACAAGTAAATTTTTTTCAAAAGATTGAATTCAAATTGACATAATAATTGTCAAAATTGATATAACTTTGTTTAACAATTTTGAAAAACAAATAGTTGATGTTCATGGAAATATATGGTATGTTTGATTTATAACAAAATGTCGGAGAAAATTCGTGTTTGACTTGATAAATTGAAAAAAGAAATACATGATGGAAAATTCCAAATGATGTTACTTACTTTTATTTATGTCTAAATGTAATAAATGAGTATATATTGTACTAAGATGATTGATATCTATTCGTTTGTTCATAGTATTGGGCTCTTTCATAATTTCTACCATTTCAAGAAAAAGTCTGTTTTTGTAATTGTTTTCAACTTGTAAAATCATACTTTGTTCGTAATTTGGAAAATGATTTTTTGTAATACAATGTTCAGCCAAAGCACAAGATTTTTTATTGAGTTTTATGTCACTTTTATGGGAAACAATTCGATCTCTAAATGATGTAGAAGAAGTTCCAATGTACTCTAAATCACAATCATTGCAAGGTATGTTATATACTATATTAGTTTGCTTCATTGGTTCTGTTTTCTTTCAATTTAGTATATAGATTTCCAACGGTTTTGATATTTTTGTTTGTAATTTTAATATTGATATTTTGATTGAATTTTGAGAATATGCTTTTAATTTGTTTTGATAAAATGGGAATATAAATCAATGAAGAATATACCTATAGTTGTTTTTTCTGTGTTAACATATCCGAAGATTGAGATTGATTGTTTGTATTATTATTGGAATTTTGTATTTCATAGTTAGGATTATTAATTCTTCTGGAGACAGTATTATAGATTAGTTTTTTTAATAATTTAGATGGATAAGAATTATTATCAATGAGAATATTATATAAAATTTTGAATTTTTTTTTAAAGTAGGATGTACCAATTTTTCAATCCTATTTTTTAATCCTAATACTAAATTGATTTTTGTTTTTTGATTATGAAAAGAATGATAATTTAAATATCTCCCAGAAATATCATTTGTGTTTTCTATACCAAAATTAGTATCTGAAGTAGAAGCATTGATATATGATACAACCAATGAACATAATGATCTATTCAGAGCTCAAATCACAAATTTGGTAACCAAGCATTTTCAAAATAACAAAAATAATCATCATATTTCAGACAAAATATTCAATAAAACCAAACAATTTTTCAAAAATCATCCTCAACTCATCATAACCAAATCTGACAAAGGAAATGTTACTGTAATTATGGAAAAAGAAAAATACCTAGGATGTCCAATGAGTTATTAGAAGATGGTAATACATATAAAATTTCACAAAGAGATCCAACTTCAACTATTCAACAAAAATCTAATAAACTCATCTGTAACTTGATGCCTATGAATTCAATAATGAGTACTTACAGGAAAAAAGTGTAATGGTAGTGAGTTGGTAGTCCTGATCACGAATCTGAAGAAATTTTGAGCCTATTCTGCTCCCTAATATGTTTTACTTAAAAATAGGGTGTTCCATCGCGAGTGGCGGACAGTGTATATCACTTTAATTGAAATTTTTTCAGGAAGAAAGTGTATTCGTAGTAAGTTGGTAGTCCTGATCACGAATCTGAAGGAATTTTGAGCCTATTTTGATCCCTAATATGTTTTATCGTAAAAATGGGGTGTTTTATCGCGAGTGGCGGACAGTGTATATCACTTTGGCCAACCCCATTCAGGTGGTAGGTGCATTTTGAGCATTTCCATCAGTCCTGAGAGTTTCATCATTCTACCTCGAATATTACGAAAGATACGGGGGTGTTTCCATGAGAAGTGAGACACACTATATATATATATATATATATATATATATATATATATATATATATATATATATATATATATATATATATATATAAATATATATAGGTCCTCCACAGGAAACGCAGCAATAAGTCGAAGGAGTGCGTATATGATGATTTTAGCCGCGTATATGTGACATTTGCTTTCCATTTATGGTGGAAATGCCTTGAATTGAAACACAATTTTTAAAATTTTGTATGCATGTTGATATCTCTGGGTCTTCCTCCCAAACTACGGTTTTTGCCTCATCCGGGTGTATACTTGTTGACAAACTCACAGCTGTAAGTCCTCCGCATATACTCTTGCGATTCGAACTACAGTGGATAGCTCTTCCGGCAATGTTGTCTGAATATTGGTAATCAGTGGGAATCATTGAAGAGTAGTATAGTCAGAGTAAGACAGAGACAGAGACTGTTATATCTTATTTCATACCCAACTAGTTATCTCATTAATGTTTCAAAATGCCGAAATATTCACACAACTATACTTTCCCAGGATCACGTGTTTTTACCCTCTTTTAGGTAAAATCAGATCCCGAAAAATTCTTCGGAATCAGATTTCACCTAAAAACTGCGACTGTTGAATTTTTTTCCAGTATTAAGCTGATTAATTGAATTGTAATTGAATTTATGTCACAGAAAATCGTATAATATATAAATATGCATGTAAATGTTAGGCATTTCAACAAAAAAAATGCTTGAAATTTAAATACTTTATACTGACTACGTTATTCATTACAATATCTTCAAATACAATAATCTTGTGATTTATATGTACGTTTCTTGAATTCTAATCACTTATCCATTAGTTTGTAGATTCGAAAAACCTTTCCGATTCTAGTAGATCTTCAAGACCATCATTATCTTCGTCTCCAATATTTTTTCCAGTCTGCATTCGTTCTGCATTCGTTCTGCATCCACAATTTCATGTGAATCAATAACTCCTTCGTAGTTTTTTTTTCTTGAACATTGGAGCATTTGTTTTGGTTAGTTTCCGGGTTTTGCCGTGGTCTTCTTTGGTTACAATTTCTAAACCTAAACCTAAAGAAGACCACGGCAAAACCCGGAAACCAATCAGAACATTAATGCCAGCCGTTAAAGCCTACAATCCTTTATTGAAGCATTTTTCATAACAATGTCAATTTGAGCATAAATTTGTGCATTTCAAACCATGTTTTTGTCGGCCACATTTCTGACTGTTACATCCAGTTTCACAGGTGCAACAAATACTTTTGAGCCATATTTTCTGTAGAATTGAGCATAACGCCACTTTAATGTTCCTTCCAGCCTCTATCTGTTGCTGTCAGTTCGTTACCCAGACAAATTTGAAGCTGATGAAATGCCCTGTTACAATGTTGTTCTTCTGCACCTTCTATGGATGGGAGATTTGCCAATATGAAAGATGTAATTTTTACCAATAGATATTTTCGAAATCTTCATTGATTCAGTGTTATTATATTGTCATTTCCACATTTACCAACAGTTTTGTTTAATTGTATTCCATTTTTTGATATTTTTTGATATCATTGTTCGTATCTTCATTATAAAAAATATTGGCCATTTTTATCATCCAATAAGGAATTTATATTTTTTTTTCCTTTTCCGGTAAATCCAGATATTGTATCGCAACCAGAAAAACAATGCAGAAATGCAACAATATTTTTGAAAGATTCATATTTGAAACAATTAGACGTGAAAAATAGATTTTCTACATTTCCAGAACATGGCTTGAAAAAATAAATAAGTATGTTTATTTGAATGAAATTTCAATAAATAGCTCAGAATTCTCAGACATTAACATAATGATGAAAAAACAATTTTCAGATTCGAGTTTTTCATTTTTTTAGCATTTTCTGAGACAATTTGCAATAGTAATGTATACTTTTTTCGCACCATCAAAGAGTAGAGATCTCAAGGAACAAGAAGCACATTTTTTTTTAAACATATTTTTACGTGTGAATTTTCAATTGAAAATCAGGGTGCTTTTTTCAGTAGAATATAAAAATAAAATACCAAAAAAATTGGTTTTTTGAATTCTTCGCATAAATTTTGAGTTTATGTGAAAAAAGTTAGTTGTAGATCTTTTTATTGCCTACAACTCTGCCATTCAACTTTTTTCCATTGGACTTGTAGTTTTGCCGGAAATCGCGATAAACCGTTTTTTACTTTTAATAACTCATCCCCTTCCATTTTCTGAGCTTAGATCGCCCATAATTTTTTTTCATTTTATTTTTGTCATATTTGCTTCCTTTTCCAATGGGTTTCATCTACAAGTGAACTTAGTTGGCATCATCAGAGTAATGAAGCGATTAATATAACATGCTCCAGAAATATTTTCACATAACGATTGTGAGATTATGAATTGATATTGAATTCAATCGATGAAATATTAGATCGCACATTATACGTTTGTAATCTAATCACTTGTTTTCCACAAACTAGTTGAACTATTTGAACCATTTCGCTCATTAAATTTTAATTTTTGGTCTATTACTTGAGATTAACTTTTTTGAATCAGAAGAGGCCAAGCAAACCCACTTCTGAATTTACAGTAATAGTAAATTGCAATTATCATTAACAAATTGAGGTGAAAAAAAATGATATTCAGTTATTCGTTCATAACTCAAAAACTATCAAAAATTGAGGAATTGAAAATAGATTTTAACAGAAGAGGAATTATTCAATTACATAGTTCCAAACTCTCGAAACCCTACCACCTTTATTTATTATTTTAATTCACCTTCGAAAATAGGGCTCCGACCCATATCACGACACGGACATATCGGCAATGAAGACGGACACCACCGCCGTTCACTACAACCTTACCCTTCAATTTTTTTTTTTTTTTCAGTTAGTTACAATTACATAATCACATGCTGATAAGTGTATTGAATAGCAAATGTACCAATGTTTGATAGACTTTTTCAATACTGGAATATTTACCGCTCAACAGCAACAGATGATAAATAAATAAAGAATATGTTATTCATAAAGTCCTCGTTCAGTTGATACCAACAATCAGTAACTTTTTATTGAATGAAACTGAATGATACATACATATGACCTAAATAAATTATTTTCAAGAGAATTTCACCTAGATCATTTTTGTCGAAAATAATTACTCTAGAATGGACACAATTTCATCATTTCAATAAGTAGATCATTTCTTCAAAAAAATTACGAGAATGAATACACAGATGCAGAATACCGTAGAATAAATCTGTTCGACTTCTAGTGAGCTCATCAAAATTTATGAAAAAATCTTAAGTTAATATCTATAATAAAGTAATTATTCTCCAATATATTTAAATTTCTCGATTTGGAATTTCTTGCTTAACAGGGCTATAGACGTCACCTACCATTAGTTTGATGATCATTGAGTAATTATTTCAAGAGGTCCTGAAATATATTATTTATAGTGGCCCCAAAATTTTCCTAACAAAGGTCAGTTACTCGAGTAAATAGTTCGAATAGCAATGCATTCCATTCGATTTCACGTTAGCAACTCCCTTGTCAAAGGCAAGTTATTTTATTATAGAAGTGAATAAGTTTTGTACGTTTTTGATATTTTTCCAAATTAAAAGATCATGTTTCAAAAACTATTTATTAAATGATGAGAAAACAACATAATTCTAAAAATTACAAAATAAAAAATTATTTTTTTATGTTGTTTTTTTTATGTGTAGGTTCACATTATATCAAAAAATAATTTCAACTGAATGACATCAGTAGGTACCTTTCTATTGAATGAAACTCAATAGTACGTATGATCTAAATAAATTACTTTCAAGAAAAGAATTTCACCTGAATACATTTTTTTCGAAAACAATCTCCTCTAGAATAGACATATTTTCATCATTTCAATAAATAGCGTATTTCTTTGAAACAATATTAGAAATGAGTACACAGAATATACTTTGTGCCTGCTTCTCTGGGGACCGAATTAGGTTCTTAGAGTTCGGCAGAGCCGTACTCTTGAACCTGAAAGACCTGACCTGAAAGACCACTCACTGGGTTTATTTGGCCGAGTGTGAATAGGTGTGAGCCACAATAAACCCTTGCGGGTTGCGGTGGAGGGTCGAATAGACCCACTCACTTTAGATCTAACCTAACCCTAACACAGAATCAGAATTTTGTAAGTTAAATATGTTCGCCTTCTAGAGTGAGATCGTCAAAATTTATGAAAAAAAGCTTCTATAATGAAGATAATAATTGAATATAAATAACAATGAATCTCGTTTGTTACATCGTGGATCGGAAAATAATTCCAATTTGAAAAATGGGTTTTTCGACTCCGAACTTCAAAGTATTTGATGTGCAATTATATATGTGGTTGAATCATTATTTTAAAATAAAAATTCCTGATGACAATGTTTTCATTATTGTATTACATTATCAAGTAAAGTAAACTATAATTTCATCGACTACCAGTCCAACTACCAGTCCATATTGTAAAGTTAACGTTATTCTCAAATGTTTTTTCTACATTCTTACTGATTTATCACGAAATGCATTTAAAGCGGTATTGCCAGTTCAACGGAAGAGGCATACACTGCTAATCCTAAATGACATATACTCTGGAAGACTGATCCACTGTCGTTTAGCAAGAGCATATACGCAAG
The DNA here is from genome assembly GCF_025532065.1 of Leptinotarsa decemlineata. Taxonomy (NCBI): domain Eukaryota; kingdom Metazoa; phylum Arthropoda; class Insecta; order Coleoptera; family Chrysomelidae; genus Leptinotarsa; species Leptinotarsa decemlineata. The sequence continues at coordinate 17,776,477 of NW_027412533.1, forward strand.
ACAGTATACGCACAACAGTGACACCAACCACAGATACGGAGAAACCTCAAACTAAACTATACGGAAAATGCGAAAAACACGTCTTAGGTCATCCCCCTGATATTTATTCTACTGATGCTTCATGATGTTTTAAGCTGTTTTACACGGGAAGCGATAGCTCCTCCGTATACGGAGGACTTATCGCACCCGGACGACCTATTGCATGCAAATGGTCTATTAGCGGAGGAGCTACCTACCGGAGGATAAATATATATATATATATATATATATATATATATATATATATATATATATATATATATATATATATATATTATTAGAAAAATGAAAATAACAAACTTTAAACTCGAACGTACATGGAACTTGTGAACTATTTTCGAAAGCAATAAAATAATCGATGAGCGGGCGATCTACATCAGGCATCGGGAATGACTGGCCGTCCGAAGGTTGCCAGAGAGTCCCTTGACTGACAGCGACTCATCAGTTCTTACGCGGAGTTGCCAACACGTCCATCCTAACGTAGTCTTCGCTCTCGAAGATACCAGAAACATTACTTGGCAGCAGCGACATCTGCAACTCCAACTGAAATACAAATTTTTCAGACCATTATCTTTTCTTTCCTTTCTAATAGTAGTGAGACCGCAGCCATCACTTCGGCTCTACCTGTAACGGGACAGAGACCAACAAAAATTCACATGAATATCACATTTTCAACTGGTGAGGCCCCAGCCATCACCCCGGCTCTAGCGCTGACGGGACAGAGACCGGAAATTTCACAAAAACTGATATGCAATAAATTTAGTTTTTCACAGTGAGACCGCAGCCACCACCTCGGCTCTACCGCTGACGGGATAGAGACCGGAAATGTCACTTAACTTTAAGAAAAAACTGAATAAAACTCATCGTAATACTTATGAAAGCTCATACTCACGATCACCGTTACTTTCAACTGGCACATCGTTCTCTAAAAATTCTAGAATTTTCTCCATATCACATGACACAGCCCACTGTGAAGGCCAACGCCTCAGCTGTTCCTTTGCTGCTCTTGTCACAATATTTGTGCCAACCTTCTTGATTTCGAATCGATCACGTTCTAAGCAAGCAACTACCTCGTAAGGTCCCAAAAATTCATAATCTGATTTGCTGATATGCATCTGTGAGTCCCGATGCATCAAAACAAAATCACCAGGTGAGAAATTTAAATTATTTCTTCGTCGCCGATTCGCTTCATCTAGATTGGTTTTCTTGGACAACCTTTCAGCGATCCGTTTTCTGTCTAATTCTCTGTCACGAATGGGCGATAAATCGGGAGAAATCTCTTTCAACAAAGCTTTAATGAGTGGGGTGCTACAACTGCCAATCAGCAGTTGTAATGGAGAAACATTCGTACTTTTTTGAAATGTTGTGTTCAACACCAGTTGGATTTTCCACAAGTTGCTCGACCATTCTGACTTTACATGTGTTTCAATTCTTAGTAAGTTTCTAATTGTTCTCATGTACCTCTTAACCTGACTATTGCCGCGATATACATCTGGAGTAACATAGTGAAACTCAATTTTCCCTAAAACTTGATCAACATATTTTGTCGAACTCACCGAATGCAACTCAAAACTCCCATCAGAACTGCTCTGAGATTCCTTTCTGTCATTTGAAATGTTGGTTTTTTTCTTATTGAAATTCACAATTTGCTAAAACTATTCAATATTTATATCAGGAACTCCAGACCTCTATGAAACCTACCCAGAATTTCAAAAATGTGTTTTTGCACAAAGTCGGCGCCAGCTTCACATGAGTCATTTATATTGGTAACATGGGTTCCAAAACTTTCATTTTTCCAAGACCGTCCTGGAACTATACAAAAGTCTTGGAACTAGCCATTAGTTAGCAGGAAAAGTCTTGGAAATGAACTTTAGTCATATATATATATATATATATATATATATATATATATATATATATATATATATATATATATATATTGTTATGATAGGTTTTTGTTAAAAGTTTTGATTTTCCTTAGTTCAATGTTGGAAGTTTTGGGGAAGTCAAAGTTTCATTCTTCGATGTTCATTATTATTAAAAGGCCAGATACTTTACCTTGATTCAAGTTCCTATTTTTATAATCCAAGTTATTACATTTCAGTATTAGTGTATTTCAAATTATTTCCAAACAGCGTAACTAACCGGAAACCATCAATCAACAGGAAAAGTACACTGAAAACAGTAAATAAATCAATAAAACATAATAGAATATAATGGAACAGATTTAAATTACAAATTTGTGAGAAAAAAGTTAGTTAACACTGATACAAGAATTTGTAGCTAATCAGATGAATAAATTGGAAAGGAGGTGTCAACAATTTGATCATGAAGAATTTTGAATTCAAAATTATACAAATTGAAATCAGAATGTACAGAAAGGTGATAAAAGTTAATCATTATTATTATTATTGTATATTGGGTAACATAGTTCATAAATATAAGCAGTGAAAGTAGTGAAAAGTACGGAAATTCAAAAATTTCAAAAAATATTGCCATGGAAAAAGGAGATTTGTTGTGTAACCATGGGAGAATCAATAAAAGGAGAAAGAAGTGTGTTTGGGAAGGAGCGACACGCAAATTTTTTGAAGAGCCCAATAAATTGAAATACCAGTCCTATTTTGCAACCAATCAACATAAATCCTTGATAAAAAAAAGAAAAAAACGTACCTACATTAAAAAAAGAAGGATACTTACTGGAATTTCTGAATTTTTTGGAAAAATTCCATTTCCACTTCAAAAGGAGCCATCCCTGGAAGCTGAGCTTGTATGAGGTATAATTCATCCTCAATTTAAATTACAAAGCCTTAAGCGGAATCCAATTTGAATGATATTTGAAGAATTCCAATCTCGAAGTCAGAAATCCATGTTTCCATTCACATCAGACTTTCAAGTGCGCAAAACGTATATCATTGAACTTTCTTGCACTCACTAAATCAATAATTTGATAAATATAAGAACTCTAACTGCTTTGAATGTTGAATAATTGGAATTATTATTCATAGTTGTGGGTAAATATTGTTAGACTCCATCACTTCACGCAACACAGAGTTTTTTTTTGTGCCTATTGCTACGTATGAAGGTATTATAACATCACAGAACATATTCTAAGAATATTTACTACTCCTTGGATATTTATTTGAATATTTATATAGGATAAGTTATCTGGCGCAGTTAAGGGTAAGTTTAAGTTGTCTTGCAAACCATTTACTGAATTTGTTATATTTATTATAAATTTGAAACTTTGAAGCAAAATTTTAATTTTCCATAAAAGTTAAGAGACACAAAATTCTTGAAAAACCCTTTCCAAGAATTCTACCTTGAGAGAGAGAGAGCTGCATGAGCTACCAGACTGAGCTGAGCAAACTTCGAGGATAGAGGTAGGACGTTGAAGTAAGATAAATATCTGCCGGAGCATAGAATTCTTTTCTTTCACAAAACTTTAAAGACATTGAATTGGAATCAGAACCAAAATAAATCAAATTTAAAAATAAAAAAAAAGAATTTTTTTTTTAAATCACAATTCCATCATCATAATTCATAGCAATATATATATATATATATATATATATATATATATATATATATATATATATATATATATATATATATATATGACTAAAGTTCATTTCCAAGACTTTTCCTGCTAACTAATGGCTAGTTCCAAGACTTTTGTATAGTTCCAGGACGGTCTTGGAAAAATGAAAGTTTTGGAACCCATGTTACCAATATAAATGACTCATGTGAAGCTGGCGCCGACTTTGTGCAAAAACACATTTTTGAAATTCTGGGTAGGTTTCATAGAGGTCTGGAGTTCCTGATATAAATATTGAATAGTTTTAGCAAATTGTGAATTTCAATAAGAAAAAAACCAACATTTCAAATGACAGAAAGGAATCTCAGAGCAGTTCTGATGGGAGTTTTGAGTTGCATTCGGTGAGTTCGACAAAATATGTTGATCAAGTTTTAGGGAAAAATGTGTTTTTGCAAAAAGTCGGCGCCAGCTTCAGATGAGTTATATACAAGCACGTTGATATCAATTTTGTGAGATTCCATGTTACCCCGGAGAATTCTCATTATATGAAGGTGAAACAAGAAATATGTTTTGTGAGATTTTATTCAAGAAGCAATATTACAATGAATAATCACAGTCAATCGGTTATGTTGTGAATCACATTGGAAGTACACCCGTTTTGTGTTTTCACCGGACCACTATGTGAATTGACATATCAAAATCGCAATCAATTTACTTTGAAATCACAAGAACTGTGGTAAAATCCAATATCCTGTGATTTGACAATCACTCTTTAGGTGAATTTTGAATTTGCATTCTGATAATGAAATCATGTTGTGAGAGTCATATTAATTCCGATATTATCTGCACTTCAGGCTACTTTCTTTTAGTGATCTCATGTAAATACAGCTGACGATTATGAAAAGGCGAGAAAATTCTATTTACTGTGAAAAAACTTTTATATTGAAAATGACACAATTGATGAAAAATATTTAAATTATATTCAGTAGTACCGTGCCTATTGATTTTTTGCTCTTCTGCAGACTTTGCAAAAGCCTTTGACAATATTTCTTTATATTTCAGTTGTATGGATTGCTTCGATAGTCCTGAAATATTTCAATAGAGATTATTGGCAATTTATCTTGCGTGTAAATTACCTATAATCTGTTTGGAAATCGCAGTAAAATTGTTATTTGATAAAAATTATTGGAACCAAGTGAGATATCGTGGTGTGATTTATTTTACTTATTCAATGGGTACCTTGTGTATTCGCTGTATCTGAAGTGGAATAGTGTCATTGAAGATTTCAGAGTGGTTGGTTTTTCAGAGGTTACACGAAATCTGTAATCAAGAGTATATGGTAGAGAGAACATGGATACTGATAATACAGATTTATATCTAAGATATAACTTTATCAATGTCCAAATCCACCCTGTTTTGGCGAATAAATCGAATGTGACGAAAAAAACATTTTTACATTCACCTGAATGTTATGTTTTGTATATTTAATTTCACCTCGAGCATTGAATTGAATTTGTGTATATTTCGAGAAAAAGTTTTTCGAAAAAGTATTGTTCAATAGTCGATGTTACTCATCACCAAAATAAAAAAGTGCACATGAACATGGGACTGTACAGTTTTTGAGATACAGGTTGTTGAACATTTTCTAAAAATGTTTTTTTTTTTTCGATATACAAATTTTGTATCACGACACGAGAAAAACTATATTTCTATTAGTTTTTTGCTATAGAGAAATTCAATGTGACCCAAATAATTGATGAATAAATTGTATCTTCGAAATTCAACTATCAAGCATTAGCTTATTTTTGCCATAGGATTTTTGTTTCAAAATTTCCCTCATTTCATATGATTGAATTGAATCTGGAACCGAGATAAGATGTACTCACTTATACAGGGTGCTAGTGAATAAGTGCGACAAACTTCAGGAGGTGATTCTGTATGAAAAAATTATGACAGTTTGCTCTCTAGCTTTTGTCCGCGAATTCATCGTATTTATAGATACCAGATGTTATAGTTTTCTTAAAAACTGACTGTTCATTTATTGCTCTGAAACCGGTCGAGATATGCAAATTAAATTTGCTGGGCTTTAAGGGATAGTTATTGCACATTTTCTTACATGCAATTGAGAATTTGTGTGCATCAGTGGTTTGCGTACTGGTATGTCAGATACGTGAGATATTTTAAACTGATAATAATTTTTGAGTTCTTCATTCAATTCATGACAAAAAATCTCTCTTGCCTTTTTTTCATATGGAGGGCCGTTTTTTTTGCAAAAAGAAACATCTCAACGCATATTTTTCATTTCTTCAATACACTATCAAGAACTTTCTAATTCAATTACATTAAACAAGAACAACAACAGAAAATAACACTTATAAATAAACAGGCGCATAGCTACAACAAATGTTCAAAATGACCTCTCTGAGACGTCATACAAAATTCAACTCTTCGCCTCATTGATTGTCGTATTCGCGTAAATATTCCTGGTGTATTTCTTATTGCCTCACGTCCGGCTATAATTCGTTTCCTCAGGTCTTCTACATTTTCGATGGGAGAGGAATAAACCAACGACTTGAGAAAATCCGAATGCAAAAATGGAGAGAATTCAAATCCGGCGATCGAGCAGGTCAATGTTCCGTACCTCCCCTACCTATCCAACGATTTGGATATTCTGTATCTGAGTGAATACGTACATTAATGCTAAAATGGGCTGGTGCACCATCATGCATGAACCATAAGTGCTGTCTCAGCTGCAGAGGGATTTCTTCAAGACAAACAGTTAACTTTTTCTGTAGAAAATGAAGGTAAGAGTCGCTAAATAATCATCAATTACCCCAAGCCATACATTTACTGAAAACTGATGATGAAAATGAGCTTCAAAGATTCCACGTGGATTTTTCTCAGCCCAAAAGTGATATGGAAATTTCATATACACTGTCGTCAAGAATTAACTTCGTAAGTAAACGCCATTTGGAAAATTAAGAATTTGAGCAATTTGATGAAGAATCCAATGGCAAAAAACTATGTGCGGAAAAAAGGCTCTGGGAAGTGGAGCTTGCACACGTTGAATATGAAACGGATATAGTTGCTGTTCTGTGAGAATTTTGAATATAGTGAAGTTGCTTACATTCAATATGTTGGCCATTTTTCAAGTACTTGTTGCAGGTTACTCTATAGATAAAATCCAACTCTGACAATTCCACATTTGCATAATTTTTCAGTCTTTCCGATAAAAGAAAAATTAATTACTTATTGATATTCATATTATACCAAACTGGAAGCTTAATAATGAAGAAACGTTAATTGAACATGTCGTTGAATTATTCGTTTTTGAGAATGTTGCCAGTAGCCTACTAGCTTCGCACAAGTCTCTCGAACACTTCTGAGGGTTGCCGTTAGGAAGCAGCCGGTTGACAGAGAAAAAACAATTTCAGAACAATTTTAGAATAACAATGACAAATACGCGTAAAGATGTTTTATTTATTTATATAAAAACGGCGCCCCATACAAAAAAGGCAAGAGAGACATTTTTGTTACAAATTGAACGAGTCATTCAGAAATGATTGTTAGTTTGAGCTCAGTACCCATATGCGCGCCAATGATGAACATAAAATTCTTGATTGCATATCAGAAAATGCGCAATAACTATCTCTCCAAATTTAATTTGCATATCTTGACCGGTTCCAGAACAATAAATAAATAGTCAGTTTTTAAGTAAAACTTGAACAACCTGTATATCGGAAAACTAAGTATTTGCGGATGAAAGTTATATAGCAAAATGTCACTCATTTCACTTATTCACTAAATACCCTGTGGTGAAAAATTGGAAATTGTAGAAAGATGACTATGAATGAAGTGGATTTTCGAAAATTCGATCACCTGTGCGATGTGATGGTACCACATTGTTTTTTCTGCATTGAAGTATGATTTGTAATGTTATTCAATGGCGAAAATATTCACAACTCATTAAATTATAGGCCCTGAAGGAGCTTTCCATTAGAAGCGAAAGCTTGACAAAGTAAAGCAGAGTTTAATTTTTTATTTTTTGACTGAGAGACCCTGTTAATCTATTTTACCGTACATTTCTCCAGTCGCTAAGATTGTCCACTTTATATGTGTGTTCTGTGTCTTTGATCCTCACAAGGACCATTTCACGACGTTTTATCAAAGTTTCATTTGTCATCCTCTGGTGATGTTTGTACTCTGGACCTAGGCTGATTCTTTGGAACTCCCTCAATTTATAGATGTAGCAGGTACCTGTCATCTGAGTTATTTACCCTACCTGAGTTGGTCTGATTACCAGTGCTGGCCTACCTAACGCACCGAGCATTCGAGACTGGAATGGTCAGTAAAAAACCGGTGAGTATGCAAGAGTGTATTTAGCCATGTATGCCACTACTTCCCGGTACTGATTTGTATTGCGATACAGTGGCAGTGGACAGTGTGCCAGGTCCCGTTCCCACATGTGGTTCACCGGTACTAGTGTAACGCTAGTTGCACACACACCGATTTTGGACGGCCGACTTTGTACCGGTCGTTCAAATTCCAATAGTGAACCACATGTGGGAACGGGACCTGGCACACACGCCGACCGGTGATCGTCGCCGGTAAAATACCGGTGAGCAGCCGTCCACTGCCGGCAGTTCCGGGAAGTACTGGCGTACATGACTACACTCTTGCATACTCACCGGTTTTTTACCGACCATTCCAGTCTCGAATGCTCGGTGAAATTGTAGTTACCACGCATTAACTTCGTTTTGGTAGTGCGTGCTAATTACGATTGTTTGACCGATTGTTTGACCGATAAAAATCCGGTGAGTGTGCAAGAACCCGCTACCAATAAAATATTGGCCGATTTTATACTGGCCGTCCAAAATCGGTGTGTGTGCAACTAGCGTATATATATATATATATATATATATATATATATATATATATATATATATATATATATATATATATACATATATATATATATATATATATATATATATACATATATATATATATATATATATATATATATATATATATATATATATAAAGGATATATATACAAGACAAGATGACTTCGAAGTAGTCTTTTGGGTTTGTCCTTGAACGACATTGATTCAGTCACGCCCCATATTTCCGACAATGAATTTGACCTCGAATGAACCCGAACCAGTCTTTGTTATCATATAATACAAAATCACAATTGTGATGGTAATCGTTTTCTATTCCAACAGTTGACATAAGCTTCATCGATGCTCCCGAAAACCAGTATCCGATAGTGGGAAAAGACTTTGAAGTAAAATGTAAGGTAAAAGGTAATCCCGCTCCCCTCATAGACTGGAACAAGAATGAACAATCAATCAAAACAAATGAAAAATTCGTCGTTGGACCCGATCGATTGCTTATCAGAAATGTTACCGAAGCTGACGATGGAGTGTATAAATGTACCGCAATTGAACTCTCTACTGGACAATTCAAAACGAGAAATATCAAGGTAGGTTTCAGATGATAAGTGTAGTGAATTTCAAAGTTTCCGAATTCAAAACAGATTTTTTTTATAAATATATATAATCTATATTCGAAGTCATGGCCATCCAAGCGAAGTTTTATTTTTTTACCCATTTTCTTAAATGGGGACTACGAAAGAAAAAATGCTGAAACGATAAATAGGCAGCATCCTGTATCTGTAGATCTGTATCTGTAGAGTAGGGAGGGTGAGTGTAAGCCCACGCACTTAGGCCACATGTGACCCATTGTACATCCTCCCGAGGAGTTGTCCTCCTAGGTCGTCGTCCATCCTGTCCTTTCCAGGAAGGTGGACAGGTCGCTGGGAGACATCTCCTTTATATCGGCAGGTGTAGGCCAAGACTCGCCGAACACACACTCTCTTATTGACGATAACTCCGGGCACTCGCACAGGATATGCCTGACAGTCTCATCTTCCTGTTCACACATCCTGCATAGAGGTGTGTCCACTAGCCCCATATTATGTAGGTGTTTCCTTAGCTGACAGTGGCCAGTCAGAAATCCTACTGTAAGGCGTAGATTTTTCCTGGTCATCGCCAGATATTTCTTCGGCGCCAGCTTCCCAGGGTCGCCCAAGGTGATCCTGGCAAGATTACATCCTTTGATTTCATCCCATCTCTTTAAAGATTGAGCATGGGTGTAACATTTGACTAGTTCCGCAATTGTCGATGTCATCAGGCCGTGGGTGCCACTTGGTCCTAAAATTCTTAGTCCAGCCGCTTCCTTGGCTAAAGAGTCGGCAATGCGATTACCTTTACTCCTTTCGTGCCCTTTAACCCACCTCAGGATAATGTTATTATCTACCGAGGCTTTGGCTAAATCTTGGTGGCACTCTAGTGCTAGTCCTGAAGTAACACGGTGTCTGTTCAAGGCTAATAGTGCTTGTCTGCTATCAGTGCAGATTGTAATGTTTTTGCCAGAAATTCTTTTCTTGGTTATTTCTTTTGTGGCGATTGAGATACCAGCCAGTTCTGTTTGGACCACGCTGGTATTTCTTCCCATTCCCCATTTAATCCTTAGGCTTAGTGATCTGGAGTACACTCCACATCCTGAACCTTCTTTGGTTTTTGAGCCATCTGTATAAATCCGTATTGCATTTGTAGCATCTGACTCTGTGTTCTGCTTAATTTGTATTTTGTAGGGTTTATTAAACACAAACCTGGGTTCAATTGCATCACTTGTTGCCTGCAGCAGAGGTTGCGCAGTAAGCGCTTCCCGCCATAGGCCCAGCCTCAATCGACCCATTCCTACTTCTAGGTTTACACCAGCCGTGTGCAATCGTATCATGGCCATTAACGCAACCTCCTTAACGTACAGATCCAGAGGGGTCAGACCCGTGATTAATTCCATTGCCGCGGTTGGTGTTGTTCTCATGGCTCCTGTGATGTTTAAACAAGCCAGTCGCTGTATTTGATATAATTTTTGGATGGCCGTTGCTTGTAGAACTTTCGGTCCCTATGCAATGGCTCCATACGTTAACATAGGTCTTATTATTGCAGTGTAGATCCAGGCGACTACACGGGGTGAAAGACCCCATGCGCGTCCCACTGTCCTCCGACATTGCTCATAAGCCACGTATGCTCTTTTTGCTCTGCTCTGTAGATGAGAGTTCCATGTTAGCTTCTTGTCGAGGATAATACCAAGGTATTTCACCTCTTCAGAGAAGTTCAGTTGGCTTTTGAAGATTTCGGGAGGTTTTAAGCCCGTTAAACTTCTTTTCCTGGTGAAAAGGACCATCTCAGTCTTCTTGGGATTGATCGACAGTGAGTGTTCCTTACACCATGTTTCTATCAATTTGAGCCCATCCTGCGCTCTATCGCACAGTGTGTTTACAAATTTGCCGGTCTGCAAGATAACTATGTCATCTGCGTATGCAATTGTGTAGAATCCATTTTTGTTAAGGTGATTAATTAGGGTATCCAGAACTATGTTCCAGAGAAGGGGTGATAAAACCCCTCCCTGTGGACATCCCCTCATGACCAGTCCTTTAACTGTGATGTCTTCTACATTAATACTTATTGCTCTGCTAGAGAGCATCTGGAGTATCCATTCTCCTACTACCAGGGGTACATTCCTGGAGTGTAGTTGCTGGGTAATTGTTGGAAAGGTTGTTTTATCAAACGCTCCCTCAATATCTATGAATATACCTAGGGTGGATTCTTTGTTGTCCAATGATCTCTCGATTCTGCCAACCACATGGTGAAGGGCAGAATCAGTAGACCTTCCCGGGGTATATGCATGCTGATTTGGATGAAGTGGGTTGTTAACAAGTACTTCATCTCTTATGTACCGCTCACATAGCCTCTCCATGGTTTTTAAGAAAAACGATGTGAGACTAATTGGTCGGAATGCTTTTGGTAGGGTGTAATCCATCCTACCTGGTTTGGGTATAAATACTACTCTTACTTCTCTCCACTTACTGGGAATATACCTCAGAGCTAGAGAGGCTCTGAATATTCCAACCAGGTGTGGCATAAGAGTGTCCAGTCCCCACTGAAGTAGGGCTGGTCTTATACCGTCAGGCCCTGGTGACTTGAAGGGGGAAAAGCCCGATATAGCCCATCTTATTTTGTCCTCATCAATTACTGTACTAGCATATTGCCAGTCATATTGTGAGGGTGTTATTGGTACATCCGTCCAGTTCGCCGTTCCAGGAAAGACAGAACCTGGGAAGTGAGTTTCCATAAGAATCTCAGCACTCTCCTGGAGGTTGGCGGCTTTGTCGCCATTTTTCCTCGTCAGGATGCCGATAGTCTTTTGGTGGTCATTTGAGAGTGCCTTCTGTAGCCTAGAAGCTAGTGGAAAGTCTTCGACTGCCTCACAATAGGCTCTCCAGGCTTCTCTTGTTTTCGTCTGCAGACTTTTTTGAACTCTCTGAGGTTGGCTTGATATATAACCCAGTCCTCTTCGAGTCTTGTACGTTTTGCCTTGTTAAAGGTCGTTCTCGCTGACTTCCTGAGGTGTTCCAATTCAGGGCACCACCATGTGTTGGTTGTGCCATGCGTTTGAACCATCCTCATTGGACAGGATTCCTTATAGGCAGTGTCTATTTTGTTGTGGATAGATACTGTGTACCTTTCCAGTTCTTCATTGTTGCCAGGAGTCAGGACCTCTGTTTCCCGCAGAGCTCCTCTTAAGAGTCGATTGTAGAGAGCTACATCCGTCCTCTTCGGGTCACGGGATTTCACAGTAGTCCTGAGATCCTGGCTTACCGTATAGGTCAGCCAGCGGTGGTCTGACATAGAGATATGGTCCGAGACTTGCCAGTCTTGGATTTTGTTTGATATTTCGGCTGTCGTGAGCGTGATATCTATTAACGTTTGGCTACGGGCATTAATAAATGTTGGCTCCGTGCCTCTGTTCAAGATTGTTAGATCTTTCTGTATTATATATTCGTATAGTGACTTACCTCGGGCGTTGATATCCTTGCTGCCCCAGCTCACGTGGTGAGAGTTTGAGTCGCAACCCAATATGAGCTCCACTCTCTGGTTGAGGCAGTGGTCCACTAGTACTTCCATTTCTCTGGTCGGTGGTAGGGTGGCTGCATCTGAAGGGAGGTACACCGATGCGATTATCAACGCCATATATTTGCCTTTCCCAACTGGACATTCAACTTTGACCGCAGTGAGATCTGAGGTGCTGAATTGTGCCATCGGAAACGCTCTGTATTTCCTAGGAACGTAGACAGCCGTCCTAGGTTGCTGGTTGCTTGGTAAGCTGAAAATTTGACCAGTTAAACTACTGAAACCAGTAATTTTGGTCTTAATTATCCAGGGCTCCTGGATCAAAGCTATTGCCTCCTCCAATACATCAAGGTGGCGACATAGTGTTGCCGTTGCCGCCTTTTTGTGTTGGAGGTTGCATTGTATTATTTTTACTTTTTTTCCAACGTCCTTGCCCATGAGACAGTTGTTGGATACAAAGTTACCTTTAGAGGTCCATCTGCTCCCCTGCTAAGGGGGAGGTGGCCTCGCTGTTTTTGGGTGCCTCCTCCGTCAGGTCATCGAATGTCATCTGTTCAGATGCTTCGACTTCCTTTTCGGGACCCATGGTGGCCTTGGGGTCAATATCCACTTTAGGTGGTTCAACTTCCAAGGACCTAGGGTCTTCAGAGGTACCCTCTGTTTCTTTTATTGTTGCCCTAATAGTCAGTGAGGTAAACGCGTAGCTTAACCTCATTGACTTCTTCTTCAGGACAGCCATATCATCTTCTCCGATCCCGAAGACGAAGAGGTGTCCTTGTGGGTTCATCTTAACCTCATGATGGAAGGTGCACCATCTTGCTACCTTCAGGTCAGGATTCTGCGCCTTTAGCCGACCCAGCACCCTCTCCTTTTCACCGGATGTCGTCTTGTGGACGTCCTCCGGGATCCAGAGTGAGGCTTTGGTAAGCTTCGGGAGCTTATCCACACTGACGACTGCAAGTGATGCCTCCTCCCATGGCTTAATATTCATTGTGGCTTTCTTCAGCCACTCTAGCGTCACGTCGTCATCGCAGACCACTCTGATGATTTCACCGGAGTATGTCCACGACTTGAACGTGGGCGGTTTGCTGTTGTTGCTGGAGGCGGAGAAGATGATCTTGTCCAGCTCCTCCAACAGTTGTTTTTTGATGAGACTCTCTCGTTCTGCGGTAACCTTACCGTACGGGTTAGTCTCATCTATGATGGCTACCTTGAGGTGTCTCAAGGCGGCCTCCACGAAGGTTTTGGAAGGTGCAGCGACATTTCTGTCGCTGCGCAGCTTCTTCAACCTTCTTGGGGTTCCCTCCGTGGAGGTACTCGCGTGAGGGCGCTTTCCTGCGGTGGCAGCCGGTTCCTTGCCTTTTTCCAAGGCGGAGCTCTTGGCGCCCTCCGCAAGAGGTGCCCTTGTTGTTGAGGATGGAGTGGGAGAGGTGGAGGGTGCACTCATAGTTGCTGCCACTTCTGCCTCTTTCGCTCTCTTCCTCCTCTTGGCCTCGGCGCCGCTGATACGCTTACGCCTTGGCCTTTGCGTTGCATCGCGAGGTGGTCTGCTATGTCCAGCCTCTTTCTGAGCGGTAGCTTGGGGTGAGCATTTCTGTTCATCCCCAGCCCCCGCCCTAAATTGAGGTGAGCATTGCTGTCCAGCCTCGGGATTGTTTGGTTTTTTGTACTTACGTTTTGTTTCCATGTATGTTCCCACGAGTAGCAAGGGAAGGGTTGGTCACCTCTAGCAGAGCCCCGCATTACCAGAGGAAGGCTAGTTACAATGAGGTTTCGCCCGGTTCCTCAAGGGGATCGTTCGTAACCGCATATAACCCTGCGGCCATTCAGCTGTCGACACGATTCCTTACATCTTAGCTTGGGTAGGCTGGTCCGCGGTGGCATGTTTTGCAGGGCTTTTGGGGGGTTTTAGTTCCCCTCACCCTACTTATTTCTGCCACTGACCAGGAGTCCGTCAACCCCGTCCGTTAGGCCCCATTGGCTTCCCGGATAGGACCTCCAGTCCCCTGGCCGTTCCCCTATCCGCCACCTGGGGACGCGCCCGATAGGTAGCCCAACCCACGGGCAGCATCCTGTATACGATGGTTTATCTTGATAGCATGTAATATTACGAATTACACAACTATGCTGTCACGGTCAATTTTTTTGAAGAGTGAAATAATTTTCAAAGATTTTGGTGCAAAGTAATTTTTATTTTTTGTCAACACCGAATATTACTCAAAATTATACTGTATTGTAACAAGAACTCAATATTCAATAATATCAAATCACAAAACATCAAAATAAAATAGATATTTCGGAACAAACTCATTGATTTTCTGGAGATTTTCTTGTCCATAATAATTCTCCAAAATAAGCTCCAGAAAATCAATGGGTTTGTTCCAAAATACCCATTTTATTTTGATATTTTGTAATTTGATAATATTGAATATTATCAAGTTCTTGTTACAATAGTGTATAATTTTGAGTAATTTTCGGTGTTAACAAAAAATAAAAATAACTTTGTACCAAAAACATTGAAAATAGTTTTACTTTTTAAAAAAATTGATCGTGATAACACCATATTTGTGTAACTTGTAATATTCCAGGTTTTAAAAATGAACCGTCGTATACAGGTTGCTGTCTTTTTATCGTTTTGGCAATTTTTTTTTCGTAGTCTCCATTTAAAAACAATGGGTGAAAAACATTAAACTTCACTTAGATGGCCATGACTTGAAATCTTGATGTATTTTTTAATGCTGAACAACTTTTCTAAATAACATTTCCCAAGATTTCTCAAAATAAGAGTACTTTTCTCTTGTCTCAAAATCAAATATTTGAAGGCTCCACGTGTATTTACGTGTAATTAACTCTATATGTTGTTGATGCATGTTTAGTTTTAGGGGATGCACAAACTTTTATCAGGAATAACTTTTTGTCGAAAAACCCTTGATACATAAGTTTCCCATATGGTGCATACTTTGGGGATGACACTGTATATATATATATATATATATATATATATATATATATATATATATATATATATATATATATACAGTTAACTCTACAATACGACACAGCATTATTTCTGCCAAAATTCGATAGAGAATGGTTATGGGGGGTTCCAAACGACGTATTTCAAATATTGATTCACTCTGTATGTATGCGCTTATATTTCGTAGAATTTTCAATACGATTTTCACCACACTATGGAAAAATTTCCAACATGTGTGGGCTATTATTTCTGCAAACTGAAACTCACTTTTCATATGTAACTGAAAAAATGAATCGCAAACGTGTTATGATTTCGATATATTTTGAGGTAATAATATTCAATATCGAACGAATAGTCATAAAAAAAATTATTTGCATTGTATTCCGAAAGCTTTGGACACCGAATGAATTTCTTAATACCTATTGATGATCTTGACCTTCCCTAATATTTATAAACATTCATATTATGCTGAAGTTGTAACTTTGCCCCGGTCACCGTACTACGACAAAATGCTTGATGTTCATTCATGCAACTGTATTTGAAGATAGTTTTATATTCCTATATATATATATATATATAAATCTGGTATATACTTTTATGTTATTGCATATTTTTGACAACTTTCCCTGTATAAGTTTTCATTTTCAAAAAAAGATGTGTGTGATATGTATTTTATTTATTTTGGTAGTATATTACGAAGCCATTTATATAAAATATCAACGTTATTGAAACTGCAGCTGAACAAATTTCCTTTGGAATGACCCATACAGAACGGCGTGTTTTTCTTGAATTTTGGAATATATATATACTCCCATTTTGGAGCTATTTTCAAGAATTTGATGTAGCTTGATGCCGGGGACTCAATTTGCCTACTCTCCAGGTCTCGTCACAAGTTCTCTTTAAGGTCTCTATCTGCCTACTCCTTAGATTGATAATTCAAGCTATTGATGAGGCCAAAAGCCAGAAACACGTGTCCGCGGTTTCCCCCCTTTTTTTGGAGTGTTGTGTCCACAAATCGTTTTATTTTTAATTTATATTATACATACTCAATAACATTTATATTTATATGATCTATATGTATATATACAGGGCTATTCAAATTCGTTTCTGTACATGGGGATCTCGTAAACGATAAGAGATAGAGTGTCGGTTGAATCGTGACGAAGTTGCGTATTTTAGAGACCTATTCAATGATGTAAAAAAATCGAATATAGCTCTTTTGTTTCTGGAGATATACATAAAAAACCAAAAAATACCAAATTATTTTTTGTCTATATCTTCTTTATTCAGAGACATTGAAAATCTATCCACATTTTGCTATTGGCACTTGATGTGGGCTATGTCCATGACTCTTCTATATAGGGTGTCATCTGACTTGAACCACCCCCCATCTTTGAATTTTTAAATACGGACCTGTATTTTTTGTTGTAGTTTTCGGATCGTAGACGTTCACTTCATAGTGAGAAATTAAATTTTATTTCATATTTTGGGATGTTTCGGTAATATTTGATTATGAACTTGTAACGTTTTCGTTTTCGTTTTCACTCACTGCGTATATTTTTGTTTTTTCAAAAACTACACCTCACGATTTGATCTTCACAGTTTATGGAGATCAAATCGTGTGGTGTAGTTTTTGAAATTACTATGGATCTTCATCAAGTAACGGCCGAATCAATCAGAAAAAAAATTATATTTTTGTTTTAAGGTGATCAGTGTTTCACCCTGTTTATTGCTCCAGTTGAGGAACTGCAAAAGATAGTTATATATTCATCAACTAGTTTTCCAAAACCACCCAATCTGATAACAACATATCAACTTACCTTCCATGTACACAGGTACAGTGTCCACGACCATATAAATAATCATAAATGTTGTATATAGTTATTGGAATAACCTTGAGCTGACCCGTTCAACGTTCATTTTGAAAGACTATATTGGTATTCTGTGTTGACAAATTCACCTTTCCACATTCCATCTCTCTTTTCTTCTAATAGACTATTAGACTTCGTTTAGTTCCGATAGTCTCTAGTGTGTGAACTCTATGGAGGTCCTACAAATTTGACAGAATTATTTTTGAGAACGACAAGCAGTCAACAAAGTGAAATAGGGAGCACCGATCCCTTTCAATCAGAAGCGAATCATGTTATGTAATGTATAATGGCAGTACCCCTTTGTGTTTGATATTAAAAATATTGTCTTTCGGAGAATCTAGTTGTCGTTCCATTTGCAGAAGAGAACCCTCTTGGTACCAGAGGGTTTTTCTTTTCTACGAAAAATTTTCTCAACCTAATCCTGCATCCCAAATGATTTGGAAACGTTAACTAGGGCCACAAGAGTGTTCCTATTCACTGATTCGGCTCCATTTATCCATTTGGGTGTCCTCTTTGACTCAAACAGAGGGGTATTTCCTACTATAGTCCGGATTTACCAATTCCTAGTAAGTGACAAGATGAAAAGAGAAAATACAACTACTCCTCCTTTCTTACTGCTGAGGACTTCATCTGCTCTGCGGTTATTACTTCTTTAGAATCAACGTTGGATGAAAGGCTAGTTATAGATGATAGAGTTCTTTCATTATTATAGTTTTCATTTAATATTTGAAATCTTACATTCAGTATTTAACTGTTTACATTTAACCATTCAAACAAACAATTCATAATCATTTATATGAATTTGCTATATTCATCAATATTCAAGCCCTTTTGAGGTAACATAACTCACAAAAACATGTTATTTCCCAATAGGAATACGGAGTTTTCTCTTTTGTAAAAAGACAAAACAGGGAAAAGCAATAATGAACTTCGAATAAGAAAACCTTTCATGATCATCTGAAACATAACTACAACCAAAATATATTATATGTGTTTTGATGAGCAGAAAAAGAAATGATAGCAATAAAAACATCCGAAACGAATACTATAATTGTAATGAAAATTGAAGTGAGGTAAGTATATACACAAAAAAATTAATGGCGCAATAAATGTTCGAATTGGAATCCTTCCACTTCGAGACAAATAATGGGCCAATAAGATGGCATGCAAGATCACCAAACCCTACTATTTCGGACTATTTTCTATGAGGAACATTGAAAAATATGATTTACGCTGGCAGAGAAATAGAAAATGTGGAAGACTCGAGATGGAGGATTTTGAATGATTTCATAACAATGCAGCAAATAAGTATATTAAGGGCAATAAATAATATGGAAAACCGAGTTCAAACATGTCTCAAAATGGATGGACTCCAATTCAAACATTTATTGCGCCATTAATTTTTTTGTGTATATAAATTACATCATTTTAATTTTCATTACACTTATAGTGTTTGTTTCGGATGTTATTATTGCTATCATTTCTTTTTATGCTTATTAAAACACATTCAATATATTTTTGATGTATATAAGTTTCAGATAATCATAAAAGGTTTTCTTATTCGAAGTTCATTGTAGAAAACGCTCAGAGCAATGGAAAAAATATGAATAGGTACCTAAAAATGAAAAAAAAAAAAACTCTCGAAAAAATCTACGGTACATAGGGAGACGTAAAAGTTGCTATTGTGTTTTTATTCAACTCAGTCAATCAATTTCCAGGGCCGTAATTTAAAAGGGAATAATTCACACAATTATAATCAAATATTACCAAAACATCCCAAAATATAAAATTCAATTTAATTTCTCAGTATGAAGTGAACGTCAAAGAAACAAATACTACAACAAAAAATACAGGTCCGTATTTAAAAATTCAAAGATGGGGGTGGCCCAAGTCAGATGACACCCTGTTTAAAAGATTAATGGACATATTCTGATAGTCCACATTAAGTGCCAATAGCAAAATGTGGACAGATTTTCAATATGTCTGCGAATGAAGAAGATATAGGCAAAAAAATAATTTGTGATTTTTTTGTTTTTCCTTTATACCTCCAGAACCGAAAGAGCTATATTCGATTTTTTTACATCATTGAATAGGTCACTCAAATACGCAATTTTACCACGATTTCACCGACTCTCTATCTCTCATCGTTTACGAGATCCCCATGTACAGAAACGAATCTTTGCGGTTATGTAGTCCTACTGAAAACCGATTATCCGATTCTTATTTTTAAATGCAATATACTTTGAGGACTTTTGCGGACAAAACGTGTTGTTCCGAAATCATGTCTCGTGGGACAATTATCAAGTAACGAGCTTGAATTACCTATAAAGATTAGTCTATATACAAATGATTTGAAAACAAAACTGCTTTGTCAATTCAGAGGGTAGATAGCGCATATAAACAGTAATATATCAAACCACATTCTCTTTCATTTCATTTCATTTATTTCTGTTACCTCAGCACAGTGTTGATGCCAGGGGTTGGGGGTTAAAGAAAAAAATCTATTCCGGTTCAACATCGCTGCTCGTTCCTGCACTAAAAAACTTTGTTTAATGAAATTCTGTTTTGATTTTGTCGTCGAGTTATCTGTTTTGACCTACTATTCTTTTTCATGCAGTTCTGGCAACTCTGGCTCAGCACAATACAGAAAGAGAAGAATAAGATGTTTTATCTTTATTCTAAAATCGGATGAAAAAATATTGAATTTGTACATGGTAAATCCAGGGGCCACTTAAAATGTAATTACACTTGTGTTTACTTCTGTAGGGTGTTGTATAGTCGGTGCTATTTGCAGAGTCAGAACAGGTAGGTACTTTTTGGAAAAGAGGTAAAAAAGTACACTTTGTGGAAAAACATACCTTATTGTTCTAATTTGATTATTGAGAAGGAAAATGCGATGTGACACCTCGCTCAGGTTTACAGAAACTGAAACAAAGCAGCAGAATGAAATTTGACACATTTTTCAGTAATGCATTTTTTCTATTTTACAGTAGGAAAAGATCATGCGACGCAATTTTCGATACATTTCTTACAGATATAGGATATATCGATACCTTTATGATTGATTAGTAAATTATTATTTTCGATAAAACAAATATGCGGTTTACATGAGTAATTACATGAGCAGAGATAGCTAATATTGATTTATGTTCCAGGAAATAAAGTAGGTAGGTATTTGTCAGAAAAGTATTAGTATGAGTATTAAAACACAGTGAACATAAAAAAGGAGGATAGCATTTGTTAGTTGCCCTATTTATGGCCGAGTGTCCAAACTAGTGATTCGTTTTAGTGGGTTTGAAACAATGATGAAATATGGTAGAATTAAATTTGTGGTAAAGGCGACAGAATCATTGTTCTTTCGGTTCTATTGAATGTGAAATTAGAATATTTTTGAATAAAAGAGAATTGAACTTTCTATGTTTTTTACTACCTTTATTTGTAACTAACGTTACTGCCGTTTCGTCCTATAAGGACGTTTTCGAACTTATACATTAAACTCATGTATAAGTAATGTATAAGTTTGAAAATGTCCTTATAGGAGGAAACTGCATTAACGTCAGTTACCAATAAAAGTGGTAAAAAACAGAAAGTTTTAATTCTCTTTTCTTCATTATGATTTCCTACCACGTAGTAACGGCTACATCCATCAATTAATTTTATATTTTAATCATAGATATGACGAAACTATCACGATTAATTTCTGATGAATTAATACATATAATTTATCCCAAAATAAATTAGAATGGAGAATAAATGAACGAAGAATATTAGATAGTGCAAAGACGTATAGCAAAATCTATCATAACAGTATCATTGTAAAGCTGAGAAAGAATCATAATATCTTTGTATTTAGTCTATATACAAAGATAATACTGAATACTGAAATAATATAGTGTAAGGATAATAATGTAGGATAATAGTGAATATAATAATGAACATAATACACATTACAAACAATAAATAAATGAATAGGTAATAAAGACATTCATAAAATGGACACAGTAACAATTAGGTAGGTAGCAGGTACCCTTGATGTAATAATTTATTTCACATAAAGGTAATCTAGGATATCATTAGTATTAACCTCAGAGTAATAATAAGACATAGAGTTGCCATGCCTATACCTATACCAACACAATACATGTATTTGAAACGGGTATCCGACTATCTTTTTCTGTACAACTTTTGGGCAAGGGGGGTTGGCGGGTAATGAGAAGTTATGGAGGGTTTGTTTACATTTGAAGTAAGTTGGACCATAAGACAGTGGCGGTTGGTTTAGTTGATAATCGAAGGGATATTATATATTTATATATAATCTACAGGAAATCTGATTTGATTACGGAGATGGGGCCAGTTTTTCTACCACCTACTAGATTTTTATTTATGTATGGCTTTATAATAAAGCGCTTGGTTTACGGGGTTAAAATTGAATTATTTCAAATGAATTAATCCATAACAATGATAAATGTTGATTTCAAAAGTAATCAATGAATCAGATGGAGAAATTTGTGATTTATTCTCAGATTTGATGAACAAGCGGTACGGTTTGTTATACGGTTTGTTATATAAAGAATTTTCGATTAGAAATCATGAATATTTATAATTAAGATTGTGGTATGATATTAGGTATTATGTGATTTCATTCAAAATTGGTATCTGTTGGTTTTTGTGGACCGACATTATGAAAGGGGATATTTTTGATGTTTTCAATGTCTTTTCAATAGATAGATAGATAGATAGTCAATGTCAACGCATCGACTGCTGGGGTTATCAGCCTCGTGTTTTGAGTGGGTTATGTTAATATCTTCCCGAGCCACCTAGAGGGCACCATCAGCCATTCCGCATCAGCAAAATCAACTTCGACCAGACTGGCCGCATTACCACCTAGGCCATAATTGATTATTAAATCTGATTGAAATATGTTTCTTTGTCAACCAATTGTCGTTTCCATAGAAACGACAACCTCAAAAAGTTGAATCTTGCGCTAGCTAAGGATTGACTAGGTCTTTTTAGGTTTGTTTGATTCTTAGACGGAATAAGCTAATTATTTAATATTAGTAGTGTAACTGAAATGATTTCACTTTGGTAATTAGGTACATACATTTTATTTATTCGTGTATTAGAAAATACCCAACTACCATATTTTTTCTTTCAATCGAGTATGTGTTAACGTTAGTGCCACCCTTCGACAATGGTCCTTTCATATTGACATATCGAAATAGTAACATATACAGAAAAATCAGGATTTTCGAAGCTCTAATTCTGATTACCAGTGTTTTAGTTATGAAACTAGAAAGCACCTTCATTTATTTTTTTAATATAAGATTACTTTGTTGAGAAGTTAGTTTTATTTTGGAAATTTAATATTTGATATATCTTCAACGAAAGTCATTTTTTGTGGAGGAAAAATCAGTTTTTTATCGACTTTTTTTTGGGTATTTGTTACCTTCCACAATCTGAAAAATATAAAAATTATAATGGAGAAATTTATACAAGTGTAGAAGAGCAAACTTTTCAGTTTACCCCGATAAGTTACTGCGTAAAAATCAAAGTATTTTTCACAAAGAAAAATCTTCTATTTATCAGTAACTTGTCGTATTTAACAATTTTGCCTATCAAAAAAATTGTTAAGAAATAATACTTATCTTTTACGTTTCGGAGGCCAAAATCTGCCTCCGTCTTCAGAAATGGATAAAAAATTCGAATATATTCGCAGTTATTCCTTTTTTGGTAGTTTATTTCTTTACTTCTTCGACAGATGTCAAAGAAGTTTTGAAATATGAAATTATGTCAATGTTGTTGATTGACAACTGAAACATTCGATGTAATTCAAGGTACTCTCCGATATCAGTCTATTGCCATTTCGCCACTATCCAAAGTTTTCTTCAAGATGGGTAGCCAAGTAATAATAATAATAATAATAATATTTATTCACCATTTGTGATACATAGCGTATATATGGTAGGTCAATGATTATTTAGAAAAAACAGTACGTCACTTATGAATAAAATTATGGAATCAAATCTTGAATAAAAATTAATATTTGCATATACAAAGGTATAATAGGTACATATAGATATATGAATTGCTGATTAAAAAAATGAATGAAAAATGTGTCAATTTTGCTTGCCGTAGTCAAATAAATATACATATGTATATATTTACATATATACATATATTTACAAACATGTACACACATATTTAAAAAAAAACGATAAAATCGACAGTCAGAACACTGAAACTAAAGCAAAACAGCAAGTAAAAATTTAGAACGATTATATATCTTATTATCCTTCTGTGAAAGAATCTTCTAAATATTCCTTATGACTGTAGTAACCTTACCTAATTCACCAATCTCTCCAGCTGGTGGAAATATCATGTTTTGGTGTATGAAGTTTTTTGATATAAACATGAATATTGTCGGATACATCACTGTTCCACCATAACACATTAGTGAAAATAAAAATGTACCCTATTATTTTTGACATTCCAATGTTCAAATGGTACTTAACTGTTGATACTGACATCGCCCTCTGGTAGTCAGGGTAAGTACTACAAATTTTAGGTATTCTTTGGCATTGAAGAAAAAACATTGACAGAGATAAGTTATCTTTTCAAAATATGCATATTTTTTGTAATGTGAAAAATAAAAAAAAATCAATATGTTATTTCAATGAATCAATTCAACTCACACTCATATAAAATCTGAATACAAATCGCAATAAACAGGAAATAACAATTAATTTTCATAAAGGAGTTATTGTTAGTAACCAAATAGACAGCAATACTGAAAAATTTAATTCATCGATTCCAGAGGAATTTAAAATAATGGGCGTTTTTGGGCGTGTTTGTAACAATGCGTTTTCTTTGTGACGGAGTATTTTCAATTTGGAGTTTGATAACTTTGAAATGAACTTATCGTATCAAAATTCTATTTCACTTTGAAATGTTTACTTTCACTGCGAAACACGCTTCGTTGTGGTAACCGTTTTTAGGGTTAAACAATTTTTTCGTCAATGAATGTTATTAAAAGAAAATTATTAAAATTACATTGACAAGCGATAGAATGCTATTGTCAAAATTCTCATCAGTCCCCACATCCCACATAATGTATTTCCATTTAAGCGATGTAATTTATCGATGAATACCTACTCTCGAAAATAAGGAACAGTTTGATGAATACGCGTTATTATTGGATGTAAATCAGAGTTTGCTAACAGTTCATTCAAATTACAAAAAATTTCACAATTATCATGGAATTGAAAATAAACTGTGCAGGTCGGCAGAAATTCTTGCATGTCGGGTCTCTCAGACATGAATCTCGACCAGGTTAATCATTTTCCACAAAAGAATTTCCAATCCCCACCCTTTGAGTATGAAAAATGTTCACAATTCTCATAAAATTGAAAATAAACCTTGCAGGTCGGCACAAATTCTTGCAAGTCGCATCTCCCAGATATAATTCTCAACCAGGTTAATCACATTCGATAAAAAAAAAAATCCAATCCGCATCCTTCGTGTATAAAAAATTTAACATTTCTCATAAAATTGAAAATGAACTCAAATAGAGCAATCATTTTAGAGTAATGAACTCCATATCTTATCCTCTGGCCTCTAGCTACCTATACAAAAATTTCACATTTCTAATAAATTATCTTTTCTCATAGTGGTGTCTGAGAAAAATGCTTGTTTCAAACAGTTACGGAATAATTTATTTATACTGCATACAAAAAATACATCTTATCACACGCAGTATTTGAAATTATGATGAAGCGGCAGTCAGCATTGAAGCTAGGACACCAGAACCGAAAAGTAAACGCTAGTCTTTGCAACAGTTTGTCGTGGGGACCTTTGTTATTTTAGATAAACAAGGTTTGGGTTGGATTCCATAGATGTCATCTTCGTAACCGAGGATGTCCATGCATACTTATAAAGGGTGAGTCAGATTCCAAGGTGTACCTAATAATTGGGTTAATCTGAAGTCATCCTGGAATACTTTAAAATTGAATAAAACAAAATATATAAAACACTAAAATACAAGATTGAAAATTCATGCAAAAAAATTAAAAATAACTAATTGAGTACTCAACTTATATGACGTGGAATTAACCAGAAAAAAAATGAATTGTTATGTAATAAACAAGCCAATCGATATTGTTGAAGTTGAAACATTTCAAAATAGGTGATTACATGTGAATGCTTCACCATGTCCCAAATCTGATATTTACGGAATATTACACTCAATCTGCAGGTTCATTAAAGTTTATTTTCAATTTTATGAGAATTGTGAAAATTTTCCATACTCGAAGGGTGAGGGTCGGGAATTTTTCTGTCGAAAATCATCAATTGGGTGGAGATTCATATCTGAAAGACTCGACCTGCAATAATTTCTGTAAAACTGCAAGGTTTATTTTGAATTTTTTTGAGAATTGTGAAATTATTGGGTGAGGGTTGGAAAATTTTTCTGTTGGGTAAACTGGTCGAGATTCATGTCTGGGAATTTCTGCCGACTTGTCAAATGTATTTTCAATTTTATGAGAAATGTGAAATTTTTTCATAGTCAAAGGGTGGGGATTGAAACTTTTTTTGTCGAAAATGATCAACCTGGTCGAGATTCATGTCTGGGAGACATGACCTGCAAGATTTTCTGCCGACTAGCAAAATGTATTTTAAATTTTTTTAGAATTGTTAAATTTTTGGGTGTGGCTTGAAAATTTTATTTGTCGAAAATGAATAATCTGGTCGAGATTCATAAGTGGGAGACCCGACCTGCGAACTGCATTTTCAATTTTCTGAGTAATGTGACATTTTTGAGTGGGGGTTGGAAAATGTTTCTGTCGAAAATGAATTATCTGGTCGATATTCTTATTTGTAAGACCAGACCTACGTAATGAATTTACAATTTTTTGAGAAATGTGATTTTTTTTGGGGGTTTGGTTGGACAATTTTTCTAGATTAATGTCTGGGAGACCCGACCTGCATGGATTTATGTCGACCAGAAAAATGTATTTTAAATTTTTTTAGAATTGTGAAATTTTTGGGTGGGTGTTAGAAAATTCTTTTGTCGAAAATGAATAACCTAGTCGAGATTCATGTTTGTGAGACCCCACCTGCAAGAATTTTTGCCTTTCTACAATATTACGTTCACGTTTACTGAGAAAAATTTGCTGACTTGCAAAATAGTTGGAACCCTTGCCTCAACGCGCGTTTCGCTAATCAGTAGATGACTAAAACTCCGGGTTTTAGTCATCTCCTGGTGACTCCGAGTTTTACTCATCTTTTGATGATGCAAACTTGGTTAGCGCTTCGAGACAAGCGCTTTGGTTGTAATTATTTTACGCCAGAGGTCCCAATTCTACCTATTGATTTAATATTTTTCAACGTAAAAAAACTGCCAAAAACGGCGAATCATCTGAAGATGTCCCATCACTCTTATCAGTACTGTTCAAATGAAGATCTTATCTGACAACGCTCATCTACTGAAATGCATGAAAAACCGTAGTTGTCTTTTGACACTTCACACTTTGTTTTCCGTGTCCTACGATTCCGATATGTGGTTCCGTTATATTTTTGTATTTGATAGTGTGTTATGCTAGCAAGCTATTGCAGGTAGGAAATTGATTAATTTCAAGTTTCAATATTCAAATCATAGTTGAAACGTATATTAATTTACAATTATTACATTTCTTAGAAAATACTATAATTTATTTACTTCATTGAAACCTCTGAAATATTGGAAGAGGTGTATCTACATTAAAAATGCAGAATTTACTCAACACGTGGGTAATACATGATTTTTATTTTTTTGGTAGCTAATATGAGAAAGTTGCAATACAAATTTTTTCTTATTGTCTCGATTCATCATATCACAGTTAACCATATGTACTAAGAGTACCAACATTGTGTAACGTGATAGTTAGGATTGGGATTTTATGAAGTCATAAGTCATTACATTGAAATTCAGTAATAATAGAAAACATTTGGAGGAAGTAATGAACTATATGAAAAGGAATATTAGAACTGGTAAGTAAAATGTATATCCTGGTCACATCTAGTTATTATTTGGAGTGAATTTGCATAGCATCACAGACAACAATATACCGGAACCACAGAATCGGAATCGCAGAACACGGAAACACAAAGTGTCTAAAGACAACTACGGTCTTTCATCCATTTCAAATGCAGTGTTGCCAACTTAGTGGATTTTACACTGAATCTGGTGGTTTTGGCTTGCCTTTTAGCGGACAAATATTGATTTTCGTGGCTAGTGGATTTGTTTAGCGGAATTTAAGAATTTAGTATTTTTTTTCTTAAACATTGAAACGACGACTATAAAGTCCACTCGTATCGTTTTTGGAGTTAATTTTAACGTGCAGCAACACTTTTTCATCTAGTGGGTAAAACAGCCAAAAGGACACGCATCCAGGCCACAAACTCTTTAAAAAAATGACAGTAAATTATCATTATCGAGGATTCCTCGATAATGATAATTATTTATTATTATATTTTCGTTCAAACTCATTGAGTTGGTGTCGGTTTGTTTAGTGTTTCGTCATTAATGACCATAACGATGAAATTGGAACCTTTGGTGTGAAAGTTGAATAACTTTTTTCGAGATCAATTGCCCTAACACCAAACTGATAATTTTGCACTCGACGCGCGTTTCGCCAACAAAGTTAGCATCCTCAGGAGTAGAAAATTGATACCTAGTCTAGTCTGGTTAGTCCTTATATACTAAAATTTGTTACCTGAGGTTGTATACCTGAAGTCCTATATGGAATTTCTTGGTAATTAACTACCTGCAAGTTCTTAGTAATTATTCTCTAACAAGGACCACAGAATTGGTGAAAACAATCTGAAACTGATTAAGCATGTGCATGACACCAGGCTAGTCGATGCATGTGAGAGTCTAGAAATAGCAAAATGTAAAAACAGCATGAATGGCGATAAGGGACCCATCCCGTTTAGCCCGCTCTTTAATCTTCTGTTGGTAAGAGAATAATTACTAAGAACTTGCAGGTAGTTAATTACCGAGAAATTCCATATTGGACTTCAGGTATACAACCTCAGGTAACAAATTTTAGTATATAAGGACTAACCAGACTAGACTAGGTATCAATTTTACGAACGATTTTACGGATTCACAATGGAGATGTAAAAACACATGGGATGTCGAAAAAGCATCAACAAAATATGAAGGTATGTATACGAAGGATGTTTCATAATTATTTCGTTCGGTAGTCATGGAAATATTTTTATTTCAACGAACTGCCCAGAAGAATAGTGTGACATGATTTAGCGCGCGCTGTAACCTAAACTATAGAGGAGGTTTTTGTATATTATTATTTACATTTTTACAGGTAATCGTTACGCAACCTAAGCTACCGTTCAAACCAGAGCCTGTAGGAAAAAACAAAAAGAAAGAAGCCAGTCGCATTGTACACAGTCATGCATACCAGTATCAGTGTAGTTGACCACTTGGGTGAGGTAATTAATCAAAGTCATGGAAAAGATATCAATAAAGTGCAACTGCACTGAACCAAGTGCACTTCGGTTATTAAAAATATATTGGCGTTGCATTTTACCCAAATCCTAAAAGAAGATATTAAAGATCAACCCTACAGTATATTGGTTGATGAGTCTACAGATATTGCAATACAAAAATACCTTGGGGTCATTATAATTTATTACAGTTTTGGAGACCTTGCTGAACTAACTGAGTGCAATGCTGAAGGTATTATCTTTGCTATCAAGAAGACACTAAAATGATTTGATCTGCGACTTGATAATTTAATGGGAATTGGTAAAGACAGTGCTTCTGTAATGGTTGGCGTTAATAATGGGGTCTTTACTAAATTGAAAGAAGAAGTACCACTAATATCAATTGAGATAAACAGAGTTTATCGCCACACATTACTGTGTGGCGAGTTGACCAACCTGATAGATATGCTTGTCAGCAAGGTTACGTTACCTACACATAAAATTAATATTTTTACCCAAAATGTCCGTGACTTTCTAGATCCAAAATGCTATCTGGGATTCCGATTTGAAGAACAAATACTCGAAATGCGAGAAAAGGGATTACCAAGAGAAGAGGAAGAAATAGTGCGGACTCGGTGCATGCAAATAAAAAATTGGCTTCCAGAAAATGTGGAATTAATGAAAAAAATTTCGCGAATAAGTATCGAAAAAGCACTTAGTCATAACAAAGAAGATCTAATAGACATTATTGCTCAATCAAATAAAAGTTCTGAATTCATTGCAAAAGTGGACGATCAATAGCGACAAATTCATTAATTGAATTGATAGGAAACCAAAAATACAAAAATATTTTGGTATGAAGTCCTGAATTTCCAAGATGTACAAGGGGTTTCAAGATTTCACGAATTGGCGACTTTTGCGATCACTCTTTTAATATTGCCGCATTCCAACGCCGATGTGGAGAGACTGTTTAGCAGTATGAATATAATAAAAAACAAGCATTGAAACAGGATGGGGTTTGATCTTTTAACTGCTATATTGAGAGTCCGCTGCGGAATGAAGATAGTGGAAAAATGTTGCAACGACTATGAAATACCAAACAATATTGTGAAATTAATTGGCACCAAAGAGTCCTACCAATCGGAGACTAACGATGATGGTACGGACGAAAACGACTCATCTGAAAATGACTCAATAATATAATTTCATTATTTTTTTTACATAATGTGTAATTTTAATGTTATTTCTCTAATAAATATATCTTTAAAATATTGTTTTCTTTCGCAATGAACAAAAATTTGCTAACAATAAAGTTGGTGGGAAATTTAGCGATTTTTTAAACTGATGCGATTTTTGTTAGTGGATTTCTGGTGATTTTAGAGGTCGCTTCTGGTGGGTATCTTGATACTTTGTTGGCGACACTGTTCAGATGAGCGTTTTCAGATGAGCTCTTCATTTTAACAGTACTGATAAGAGTGATGGGACATCTTTAAATATTAAATTAATACGTAGAATTGGAACCTCTGGTGTAAAATAATCACAACTATAGCACTTGTTTCGACGCCCGTTTCGCTAACCAAGTGCTTTAGTTTTGGTTGCTGTGTACTTTGTGAATCAAAATATTTTTTGTAATATGAAGTGTAAATTTTTTATTTACATGAATAAACTGTTAGAATAACTGATTTCCATACAATAATAACGCATCTTTACGAAATTTTCCCTTTTTTTCGATGCATTGCATCTCCTAAATCGAAATAAATTATCAAGAAGATATGGGGACTATTGAAAATTTTGACACTAATAACATTTTGTCGCTTGTCAATGCATGCAATTTTTGAATTTTTTTTAATAACATTCACTGACGGCAAAAATTGTTCAACCCTCAAATGGTTTACACTACTCAGCTTATGATTTTTGTGTATATGTTAATATTTTAATATGTCCATATGAAGAGACTATTTTTTAAAAATGGCACTAGCGTCAACATTATACTTAATTAAGAGAAAAAATTGGGAAATTAGATATTTGCTAAAAATATCTAAAATTTTTATGTAATAACCAAAGTGAAATAATCTTAGTTTCACTCCAAATGATACATAATTAGCTATTAGCTTATTCCGTCTAGGAATCAAACAAACCTCATAAGACATTCTGTTTCTTTAGTCTTTGCTTCGGTGCACTAGTTAGTTCACACAAGATTCAATTTTTTAGGGTTGTCTTCAACCAGATTCCATAACTGATTCTGGCGTAGAGGTGGTAGTGCAGACAGTCTAGTCAAAGTAGATTTTGCATCATTACATGGCTGATGGGACTGCAAACTATGATGATGCTCTCTACATGACTCGGAAAGATATTAACATAGCCCACTCAAAACACGAGGCTAATAACTCTAGCAGTCGATGCGTTGACATTGAAAAAATATTTGTATGTTTTGTGGTTACCGTTAAACCAGAAGTGGTTGTTGGTACTGGTTGACACATTATTCCGACAGAATGACCAATATGGCGGCTTGAACAACATATACTCTCATTAAAACACTGTGAAGTACCCTATAAAGTATTCAGACGATGGGGTTGATTCAAAATTACCTTTCATAGTAGTTACATGTTCTCTTACATGCTTCATTAGTACCTAGTCACAGGTAGTAGTACACACCTAGTACCTAAGTTTACTGTACGTTTGTGATACTTTAGTTTCATACAACTGAATCAATTTCTATTACGAATAAATTTATCATATTCTCAAAAAAGCTTGTAATACATAAAAATACTAATTATTTAATTTTTCAGGTAATTTCATGACATTTTGTTAAAGCATTTATTTGCCAGGTGAGGTCATCTGTTTGAAACTAATGTGTCATCCTTAGAATTTTGGACTTCGATAGTATTCATTAGAAGAGTTACTTCACGACCTTTAATCGTTAGTACTAATAATCTCGTAGATTACCTTCATGTCGTGAACCAACTTGTTACATCGTGGCTACCTACCTACCTCATTACTAAGGTGTCCATTTTATAAATATCTTTATTGTTCGTGATGTATAATGTGTATTATAGTTACAATAAATATATTCACTATTATCCTATTATACATTATTTCAGTATTATGATTCCTTCTCAACTTTACAATGATATCTTTATTATAGATTTCGCTAAGTGTCGTTTTACCATCTATTATACAAAGGTGCAATCAGGAAGAATGCAGCCACTAGAAGTACCACTAGAGGGCGTCGTTAAAGAAAGCTGTACTAGATGGCGTTTATCCTACTCAAGCAAAAAATACTGAATTTAATTCCAGTTTTAATTCCCATACTCGCCATTTTTTTCTATTCATTTTGCTATATTTTCAAATTCATTATTTCATTGAAGTCTTGCATCCGAATAGAAATCGACCTTCGCTATCGGTTTACCGAATGAAATTTACTTTTTATAAAACTTTACACATAGACTAAGACAGCTGTCGTATATTGCCTATTAAATTATGTTAAAGGCTATTTTTAGTTAAACATTTTTGTATCTATTTTTTATCATCCTTCGCCTACTTGTTTACCGAAAAAAACCTTTCAAGATGAAAAATTCAAATTGTAGAGAATTTGCCCATATGGTATTGCCTACCTGTTTTAAGACCATATCAAGCAAGCAGGTGAATGCACCCATATGTTTACCAATCAAAGTATATATCAAAATAAAAAATAACCATTCAAGAAATAACCACTGCCAGTCTTTAAAGCTGAAAAATCAAAGTTAATGTGTGTGAGAGAGAATTTCGAATGTCATATCCAATGTAATGAAAAATAACGGGTCCGTTGAATGAAATAGATAAACTCATACCTATATCACAATATAAATACTGGGGAAAAAGTGTTTTTGAGTGATTCAAGTGAATCTACAATAGATTTTAACGATGAATCATGCAACAAGTGTGTTGAAGCTATACATATATATATATATATATATATATATATATATATATATATATATATATATATATATATATATATATATATATCCATAAAAGCACTGTTAAGTGGTTTAAACAAACAAAGAATATCAGGGCCGGTTGTTGAAGTATTATAATCAAAGTAAATTATATTATTTTCCAATTAATTCAAAAATTATCAAAATATGTTTCAGGTATCTTTATTTGATAGTGAATTCTTCTCAATTTGACATAATATTTCGAATCCAACGTTTATTACTCTCTGCGCCATCCTCAACTTAATTTTTTCAATACGGACCAATGCGGTATATATTTCGTTCAAAGTTGATTTTCAGGTGATTTTTACCCTTACCCAAATTTCTTTGGTTACTATCTGTATTAAATTTACCTTTTGTTTAATTGACAACATGCAATACATTTATATAACTCAACTTAAACTGAATAGAATATATCAGAATCAAAGCTATAAACACATAATAATTTTTGGGAAAGAAAGGATTTGGCTTTCTACTTCCCCATCTTGAGACAAAAAATGTGGGAATCTTCCAAAGAAAAAAAGGAAGCAATCAATGTCAATAATTTACTCTGTACAAATATGTGTAGATTATACAAAAAAGTAACTTTTAGACAAAAACTGGAAAAAAGCTCTCTTGAAACAGCTATTTTCATATGAACACAAAAAAAATATTTTCGAAACAAATACTTTTTTATGAAAGCTGAATGATACGGTTGTATTCCAAACATTCGTAATGGAATCGAATCCATATTTTTTGTATCAAAAATTTGTCTCTGCCAAAAATATACCCTTTCAATTTATATAATGATTTTGATTATAGAAAAATATTTAAAGAAAAGTAATACAAATTTAAAACAACAACAAAAATCAATTGGCGCTCCGGGGCGACTTTATAGATTCCAGTGGCGCATTTGCTTTTTCAGCTACAAGAAAACCCGGAAAAACCTGCAGCACCACTTCATTTGAAGATCTTGATCTGCCAATGTCCTCTCTTCCATATAATAAAGTATAGAGTGTCTCCAGAGGCTCCGTAAGTTCAAGATATTGCCAGAATATTTAGTGACACGACTATCGTCAAACTTAAACCAGTCCGTTCCGTCTTTGACCCAATGCATAATAATGACCAGATTCAACGCCAGAAACACTGTGAAGATTATATATAATAGTGGTCTGCTAGATTGAAGTGTTCATAAATTTCGAACCTTCGTAAGAGTTTGGTGCTTCCGTCAGAGGTTGACGTATGTTTGAAGATCATCAGTGTTATTATTAGATTGACTGGTGCCTCACTATACTTGTTGTCATATAATGATCACTTATTTTGACGCATATTTGGCAATACAGTTGATCATCACGTATTGAAAGTTCTATTTTCAGATGATTCAATGATAAACTTTGCATGGACTGGTTATCAGTCATATTAGGAAACACTAGTTGAAGTTCCCAGAAATTCACATACGTTTTTGCTACCTCTTCAACATTTACTAGAAAGCAAACAGGTGAGGATTTTTCCAACAAAAGATTACAAACCCACAACGAGATAGACTGTACCGAATCATTCAATCCAGAGCGGTCAGGAGAATTGATTGTGCTATTGTCCTGCTCATGAAAAGTATTCAACAAGGACCACAAGAATTCGGAACAATACTCTCGTTGTCCGAGAATCTAGTGAACTTCAAAGACTCTAGGGAAATCGGTTGGTGGGAAAGATGCCACATTCTTACGAAACTGCAGCTACATGAACAGGTGTTTGAGTTTGGTGAATAAATAGGAAACATTGTCGTTCTCGTTCATCGTTAAAACCTCGTTCTTGAAATTCTTCGATATGAACAATGCTAGTCATGTAGCAAGTGTTTCCTAAATTATCTAAACCAATTTTCTTCACAAGATTTTCAGAACTACTGATTCGTGAGGAAGAACATGTTTTACAGAATCTGCATCACAACCATTTCACAAGCTGCAATCGATCCTTCCAAGTGATGAAGGGTTTCGTAGAAGGATCGATTCGGCTCTTGCTCATGAAGGTAACCAAAACCACAAGGACCACAGCTAATTTTTGGGGGGCAAGAATGACTTATGTCCATTGATCGTACTGAAAAAGAAGAACGTGGATCAATCACCTACTAATTAACCTTGATAGGAGACTGATGAATATAGACATTTGACTTGTTTTGAAGAGATTTCAGTTCCGCACTGAAATGAGGGCAATGCATGATCTCATCAGAATTATGTGAAGGAGGAATAGTTCCAAGGGACGAAGCAGCATTACCAGGTTGAATAGCAATTCTAGTAGTAGAATCTTTCGTTGCTTGGCCTTACCTCCTTCAAGAGTTCATGAACGAATAACAGAGACCGCGGGCCATGAACACCAAAAGTTTCAATCGCTACTGGATGGAATAGATAGTTGTTACCAAGATTTTGGTATTTGTTTCGTTTTAATTTTTCGCCAGATAATGCTGCAGTTCCAGCAGACTTCGAAATTTCAGCTTGAGGGGAAGCCACTACTGTGCAAACGCAAGTGAAGTCCCATATCACAGGTTTACCGTATTCCCATGGTATGAGAGACATCTGGTCGTTTACCATCATCTTGACTGGTACCTAAGGGTTCCAGAATTGCAGGAACATCCGCTGACATCATAGCCCGTTTCAATGTTCCAAGAGATGCAACAGGTAAAGCATTCAACCAAGCACCCGATTCCTTGATCATTGCTGCTTTCAGACGAGCATTATCGTATACACTTGTAAATTTCAGAAGTTTATCATTTATAATGTTCAGAAGAGGTCGGTCCCATCCCCTTACTATTTTCTTTTCATCTGTAGGAGGAGCAATAAGAGTTGCGGCATGCCAAAGTGATTCACCTTCAGCATAAAAATCGTCTTTGATATTGATAGTTATAGAAGGACGGATAGAATCAGTAAGATCAGAAACACTATTGACTGAAGACAGAAAGGCTGGTAATGCTAAGGAAGAAACCAAACCTGTAAGCCCTAGTCCGCCAAGACTTACAGGAAGCGTTGCTTGGAGCTATGAATCATTATTGAAATAATTGTTTGTAACATATTCTGTCATGTAACGGAGTGAATTATCAAATTCGTCAAGCTCTAACTGACTTGACCAAGTGGGGGAACATCTGAGGGCGTACATAAGTTTTGGAATCGCCAAATAATTTTTCAGTGTGAGTTATTCAATCTGGTGGTCAGCAATTTGAGTGATTCCCGTTTTTCTCGTAGATGTTATGAAACTGAATCGTCAGAAAGAGGAGCACCCAGGAGACTTCATCCAAAATTCTTATACCAGAAGCCAATTTCAATTCCAGAGTTGAAAGAGTAATCAATTCGCATCTATCAAAATTAGTTCAAGTCCAAGATATTTTGAATAATCAATAACTTTTTCTAAATTCTTTGAAACAATGTTTTCATCGATAGCGATTGAGCCATCGCCCAAATACTATCAATTAAATTCAGATGATAAATTTCTAGTGAGTTCGTCGATGGTCAGACAAAAAAGAGTAGTTCCTAAGGGATCACCTTGGTGAACACCTCTCTCAGACTGAATCAGATGTTCATCTGAACTCAAATATGAAGCTGATTTATAAAATTGACTTAAGAAGGGATATAATCCTGGAAACGGGTGTTTAACCTCACGAAGCATGATGTTTCTATCAATCATGTTGGAAGGCGTTTTCAGAATCAATTTTCAGGAAAACTTTTGAATCAAGATTTGGATGAAGATTAATATATCTACGAGCAGCATGAGCCACAGATTCACATCCACCTGCAGTACCGAAACCAAACTGAAGTGAAAGTAATATCGATCCTAGTTCGTCTTTGATCTTCATACAACCAAGTTTAGCTATTATTTGACGATAAAAGATACCGACAGCAATCGGTCTTACTCCTCCATCCTTTTTCCGAAGAGCGCACAGTGAAGGACACATTCCTGGAGAAACCCTATCAGAAGAAATGAAATTACATAATTTTGTAACAAAAGAAACAAGTTTCTGTCCTGAATTTCCAGAGCTGTGACTGATGAGGTCTTGCATGTGGCTAGGGCGAAAATAATCTAAACCACCAGCGGAACTAGAACGGAAACATTTAATTACCTCCAATACTTCATGTTCTGAAAATTGGAACACCAGGAACTCTGAAAAATCGGGTGGTGGTTGCGAATCCAGAGAATGCGTTAGAAATCTGCTCGAGGGTGTTTTGATCGGAGAGCTGAAAGTAAGAATTCATCGTATTCGGCCAACGTATCACTGGAGCTCAAGATTCTGATAGCTGACCTAATGTCACCATCAGCTATTTTACTCAAAACAGGCTTACAAAAGTTTTGGTTATATTTCCTTTTATCGATCTGAGATGAAATGATATTGATCTTGGATTGAGAAGTTTTGATGTTTTTGTTTATAAGAGATGTGAGAGAAGATCTACGGGAGTCCTTGCCATGTGGGATGATGAACAAGGTATAAGGAAAAGTTAACCAGCTTGTTAAAGAGTTGGTATGTGAACTGTTTTAAAAAATCTGTTTTTCCTTCAACCAGCTCTCGCACCCCTACGAAAGACAACCCACAGAAGTTGAAACTTGTGCGAGCTAAGGATTAACAAAGTCTTACCTTTTAATGTGTGATTTCTAACACGGGTTGAACGATAGCAAGTGAAAATAGATCGTTTAGACTGGGGCTTGAATCACCGACCAACACGGCAGTCGATTCGGAAATCTTCATTTCTGAATTGCGTCGAATTATTTTTCCTTTAATGTATTTCTATTCAGAACAAAATCTGTTTTGCTGGTTATAACTCTTAACAGTATTTTAGTGCAAAACTGCCGTTTATTGAAACAAATATAATAATGTCCGAGGACTAATATGAGAATACTTGCTTGATTTGAATACCTAATATGAGTAAAATAATAATTCTTGCTGAATGATCGAAGTTGAAATGAGAATAACAGTAACTTTTCTGGTGATTTGATAGTTCGTACTGGAACCCCTCGCCTTAAATGAATCTATCGAAAACACTTTCCCAACACCATAACAACATAATGATCTCCTGAGGATGCTAACTTGGTTAATGATATGCACTTCTAGAGACCGTAATTTTTGTTTTGGTGTCGATTTTCCATTTCCTCTCATAGCTTTGCAGAAATATACCTTCCTGCTTCATCAATAGGTATGAGACAAATTTCTGTAGACCTATTTTTCTCGGATATGAAGCTCTTGTAAAGTGTTCTTTGTCGATATCACATCAAATAACAAATCTTCAACAACAACTGGATTTATCAGTATAGATTCATCTAAGAAAAAACTGTAATTTCAGCCAAACTCCTCATTTGAACTTTAGTATTGAAAATTGGTAGGTAGGTTCTTTTTTTTACAATATGATCCTATATCAGATCAATATCTGAGCCAGTATCTCAATTTTAGTTCATTAACGGTGAGAATTTCAACATTGTAATGGTAATGATAGTTTCAATCTTTCTGCTCGTGAAACGTTGGCTACTACAGTAGTATTCAAGAATATCTAGAACTTGACATAAGTACTACTACTATGAAAAATTTCAGTGAAGCAACCATTTCTGCGAAATACCATATGTAATGAAATAGTTCTGTATAAAAAAATGTATAACTTTATATAAACAACCGAATTGTTTTCATTTTCTATATGTAGAAAAGTGTCAAGTGTTACAATAACAAATAAATATACAGTGTTATACAAATTATAAAGTCATTATTTTGGACATATACTGATGTGGTAAATCTATCTTCTCAGGTTGAAGTCCAAGTACCTCCGAAAATCCAGCCAATCGACTCCATTACGATCATAGAAGGAGAAAGTGCTTCAGCGAAATGTACAGCCACAGGAAAACCTCCTCCAACTTATCAGTGGATTAAACTGAAGGACCGCCAAGACTTGTCGATAACCGATCGATTTGATGTAAAAGAAAACACTGGAGAGCTCATCATGAACAGAGTAGAATTTAGTGATGATGGAGTGTACAAGTGCATTGCTGAAAACACAGTTGCCAGAGAGGAAACTACCGTGATGATCAACGTTCTGGTGCGGCCCAAAATATACTCACTGATAAATGTTACCGCTCCAGTTGGCGCACAAGCTGAATTGGTATGCAAATCATATGGAAGACCTCCTCCAAAAGTGTCATTCAGGAAACTCAGCGAAAGAGAACCATTTAAGGTAGGGCAGCAATTAGACGATCGAAGGATCACGATGGAGCAGCAGTTCTTCGAGGAAAAAGGTGAGGCAATAGGTACTTTGATAATCTCCAATCTCAGCAGAAGCGATGATGGTTTGTACGAATGTATGGCCGATAATAAAGCAGGCACAGGATATAAAAACGGGCATATCACCATAGAATTTCCACCTACCTTCGAAAGGACAAAAGATCTGCCTCCAGTTTGGAGTTGGGACAACAAACCTGGGAATCTGACTTGTTTACCAGAAGCTATTCCTAATGCAACGATAATTTGGAGGTACGGCGGCATTGAGATCCAAAATAACCAGAATTTCCAGAAAATTGGAAACGGGCCTGCATCATTTCTTATTGTAACTCCTCATAACGAGAAACGCTTGTTTACCCAGTACGAGTGCATTGCTTCCAACAAATTAGGACAATCCAGCATAAAGATTCAGCTCAAACAGGCATTCGTACCAGCACAAGTTGCCCAAGCGAGACCAGAGTCTGTCACAGCTACCACGATCAAGTTTAGTATAATACCTGCAAATAATTTTGATGGATTGCCACTCAGGTCCTACACTATCAAATATAAACCTGAAAGAGAGTTGTCCTGGGAGTTTGCAAACAACCATACTTGGAGTTACAGTAAGTTATACCAACTTGATTAATAACTTGATAGAGATCTCAAAATTGTATGAATTAGAAAATAATCATTCATGATAGGTTTATTTGATTTTTTACCGTCTATGACCTTGAAAATATCTGTGCTTCGCTTCTATGGCGAGAAGCACAAAATTATTCGAGTGAAAACTGAAAACATTTACTCAATTTTTCGTTTAATAGTACTGCAATAGTCCAGTCAAAGTTCACACTGGCCGAGTTGAAAATTGGTTTAGTAAAAATTATTATTATATATTTATTTTGTGTTGTAATGTCACTTTATGAACAACTCAGAAACAACTCAAAGTCTACCAATAATACAGAAACTTCAAAGATGATATAATCGAAAATCACTAATGTCTTGACGTGGATAATAAAAGAATTGGAAATGTTAGAAACTTACCCTTACTTTTCTTCAAAGGAATGAACACATTGATTATATAGACTACTTGACTATGTAAATTAATCTATAAATGGTATCAGCTTAGGAATATAATAAACAGAGATATGATACTGATGGTGTATGATGCCTTGGTTAACTCCATAATACATTACTGTATAATAGTATGGGGTGGAACCTTCCAAGAAAAAAATTGACATCAATTATGATATACTTCTACTGATACTAACTTCCTATCTCTTCTTTTCTCCACCCTGCAAAATCAGTACAGTATCTAATATGATGCTTTTTATTTACCTTGATCAACTACTATAATTAAGGTTTGAGCATATTAGGGGTGAACATAATGCTTTTTTCATGCAGCCACTTCAGGTTCGTTCTAGCGAACTCAAGCCGCCCATAAGAAATACTGTACTACACGTACACGGGCGTTCACAAAAGTCAAAACGGGCGTCTGTAGTCAACTTGCTGCTGATCTCCGCCGAGATGTCATCGCGGCATTCGCCGTACACTAACCACAAACTTCCAGTTGTACCCAACCGCGTACACCGTGGTGTACTTTTTCTCATATTGGTCTCACAGCATTCAATTTTTAATGTCAGTTGCCTCAACTGCGAGTGCGGTTTATATGACCGCAAGTCGACCACAAAAATGTGGTTGGATCAGCCGCGAAGTGCAGTCAACATGGCCACAATGTTGTGGTTGCCTCAACTGCAAATATGTGGTCCGTGTACGGCCGAACTAAGATATGCTCTAGGTCGATCTTCTACTGAAAACTACTACAAATCAAATGCGTTACGCTCAACAGAGCAGTGTTGAGGCGTAAATTCATATCTGTATGAGTCATTGCCGGTATGAAAACCAACAAGCTACATGTTATGTGATGGAATCGGCCGGTACTTGATGAAAATCTATATAACGTATTCAAGAAATACTTTATTGTGAGATTTTCACTAAACAGTTTGATTTGATTCATTTCTAGTGTTGTAATCATATATGAAAATTATTTTGGAAATTGAGTTTTTTTAAATAACGGCATCGACCACTTAATCATTAGTTTGTTTTTAAAGGAGAAAAACTTCATCAGCTATTACCCCTTAGAATCGTATCATATGAAATATTGGGGTGGAAGAAGCATAATAGATAGATAACAGAGCATGAAAACTAATTTGAAATTTTGGCACATAGCTTCTCTTTGTGAACTGTCCAGTTCAGTGAGTCACCAATTATAATTCCCAACAATTTAACACTGTCACCCTTGGTTAGGAACTGATTACATACATATAT
The DNA here is from genome assembly GCF_025532065.1 of Leptinotarsa decemlineata. Lineage (NCBI taxonomy): Eukaryota > Metazoa > Arthropoda > Insecta > Coleoptera > Chrysomelidae > Leptinotarsa > Leptinotarsa decemlineata. Next base: position 17,817,856 of record NW_027412533.1, read on the forward strand.
CAATTATATTGAAAGAAGACAAGGTTGACAATTTCAAACTCTTCTATGAATTCTTGTGTGAAGTCTGGTTGATCAGCGATAGCACAGAATGAACTGATGGTTTTTGTTTTACGCTACAATACGAGTATTTACGAGGGTGGCCTTCATGTTGAGGTCGGAAACTTTCCAGACCACCCTCGTATCTACTCGTAGGTCTCTGAATTCAATAACCATAGAGTGCAAAACATTTGAATTTTGACCTAACACCGAGATCAACTATCTATCCTCTTATATTTTGAGTAAGTATTATAGAAACTTCCAGTTGTATAACTGTTGGGAACTAATGTAAATATGCGTGGGAATAAAATGATTCACGGAGTTCGATGCCCTGCCAAAATCCCAAAACTGTCTCATAGTCAAAGTATTATACTTTTTCTTGATGGGAATAATAATAATAACAATAACTTCATTAGCAGTGCATTAGCATTAGCTCACGACCGAAAATTCGTGAGTTCGATGGTGGGTGGCGTAGTAAGAAGCATGAAATTCGATCCTGCTCACCTTACGCCTGTATGGGTGCTGACGCCTACTGGCTGGAGAACCCCCTGTAAGTGACATTTATTCCCTATTTAAAATAACAAAATAACCATATATCTTGAAAAAGAGTTTTCTAAATCATAGGAAATGATTTTTCAGACCTTAATTTCCTGAAACTGAACTCAATATCATGAAAAACAAGCAATTTCTATTCCCATTATTGTTTCCTCTGAGACGGCGGTCCTTGGACTGCAATATCACGGCAATAAAATTCAGTTTTGTTTCGTGACATCTAGTTGAAGTTGCGAATAGCTATGATGCTCTTGGTGGCTCGGGGACTTATTAACGTTGCTACCCAGACCACGAGGCTGATGACCAAGCAGTCTATGCCGATGACACCCAAGAAAACAACTTCATTTCAACTAGGTACTGAATATATAAATTTTTATTTTCACATGTTGGCATTGATGATGCTAACATTGTGAAACTCAATAATTTTTGCACTCGAATATAATCTTGTTTGTCATTTTGAGAAAGTTCATTGAATCATCTTTGAAGTTAAATAGAGTATTACATTGCTTCAATTGTTTGTTATACTCTAGAACACTCTAGAATAGGGAATTTATGTCCAGTGGTATGGGGTACTTAGTAACTATGAACATCATGCTGTTTTGTGAATGGCCTAGTAAAAAACTCCCAATAAAGTGTATGTAATACATTCAAATCAATAATTTTTCAATAAAATATAACGAATCATATTCACAACAATTTATTCAAATAATAGCCTAGGGAAAAACAAATCATTATCAAAAAGCTTGCTATAGTCAATCGATTTAAAAAAAGGCATCATTATTGCTTAACGAGTTACCAGTTTAGTCAATAATTTTGACATTGTTTTATCTTTCAACTGTCTTTTCAATAATATTTTCATTACACAATAGTTTTGGAATTAGTTTTTTCCGTTTATAAAGTTAACGTCATAAAGAAACACCATTATTTCCTTTTGGTATATCAGTTTGTGATATCACTCAACTACTTATCAATAATACCCACATCTTAGAATAGTTCATAGTTTAGCTTTCTGAATTTATATATTGATAAAAATGTTGACGAGTTAATTCAAAATCCAATCCCAGAGTTTTAGGGCTCGTTATTATATTCTATCAAAATAAGCACTGCTCCTTTCGACGCGCGGTTCACCAACCAATTTAACATCATTAAGAGATGAACTAGACTGGTCAGCAGAAGGCGTCTACTTTATTTCCTGATGACTCTAACTTCGTTGATGAAACGTGCGTTGAGAAAAGTTGCAGTTCTGGTATTCGGATACTGCGCTTGTTTTGTAGTTATTCTAATGCCACTTCAACCTCTTCATAATACTTTTTCACCATTTCCTATTTTGTAAAAATCTAGAATATAATCATTTCTCGTTACTCAGCCACCATGTGTTTTAGATGCTCCTTATATCTTAGAAAATCTCGTCCCAGAAGAAACTTACCATTTTCAAATAGCCGCGAAAAACGATGTAGGAATGGGCGCGTTTAGCAATTTAGAGTCGGTTACAATGCCAAGGAGGTCAGAACCTGCTGAACCAAAGATATTGGTGGAGTCACACAACAGAAAAGATGAAAATAACAGCAACAGAGAAGATAAGATCGCGTTGAGTCCTTATGCTGACCACTTTGAGTTGAGGTGGGGTGTTCCAAACGACAATGGGGATCCAATTCAGCATTATTTGGTCAGATATTGTGTGGTGAGTATCTTGTAATACATTTTCAATTGAATTGAAAGGCGTAAATTTTTAGGAGAGATGGATTTTTGGAAAATAAAAATTTTGGCTTTCAACTTCTTTATCTTTATACAAAAAATGTAGAAATCTTCCAAAGAAAGGAAGCAAGCAATCAATTTAAAAAATTTACCTCTGTACATAGATGTGTAGATCATGCAAAGAAGTTACTTTCAGACACAAACTGAAAGAAAAAGTCCTCAGGGGATCATTATGACTGTCATAATGATCTCCTGACGACGATAACTTGGATAGCGAATCGCGCGGCTAGAGACCGAATTTTGTTCTGTTGTTGGGAACGTGTTTTCAATAGATTCATTTTACGTCAGAGGTTCCAATATGAACTATCAAATGTTCTAGATGTCTGACCAATACATGACTTGTCACAATTCTGACAAGGAATTTTGTAAATAATATATTTATAATTATTCAATATGACCTTAAATGATTTATTTGAAAGTGGTTGACAATGTTTCATTGTGAATTTCACTAATTCGGAGTTTCATTGTCTTATATGATTCAAAATATATGAAAGAAACAAATTAAATCAGAATGAATAGCTGAAATATCAATTATATTGAGCAATGAAACGTGAAATAAAAATACAATGAAACGAATAAAATAATCAAGATAGAGAATTGAAATGATCAGAGTAAAAAAGAAATGAAAAAATAAAGAAAAAAGGAATAAAAATAAACAAGAAATTTTAAAAATGAATTTTTTATCTTGAATATTTTATTCATATTATTGTATTTTCATCTAACATTTTATTGCTTGACATAATTGTTATTTCACCTTTTCATTCTGATTTTATAGTTTTCTTTCATAGATTTCGAACCGTATCAGACAATGGAAGTCTGAATCAGTAAAATACATATATATATATATATATATATATATATATATATATATAATTTTTTTTATATTAATATAAGTCTATTGAATTATTTCGACAGCTGTCGAAAGCGCTCGCATATAATTAAATAGGAGTTATGAAGCTTCAAATCCTTTTTGTGACTTATAATGATATAAAAATACTGAAAATAAAGGAAGAAAATTAGTTGCATCATTCAAAAATATATATATATATATATATATATATATATATATATATATATATATATATATATATATATATATATATATATATATGTACATTATATATATGAAATCTAGAAAGGTTAATGCAGTCAAGCTGCTGGAAAATAATTCCATGAAAATGAAAAAATAAATAGATAAGTACTTTTTGATCACTTCCATATTGATTTCAATTTAGGAGCCACCGGTAAACAGCTGTTTCAGCCTATTGGGCATCGTCAGTACCGGGCAGGCGGTCTTCGATTGAAGACAAAATGAGAAAAACCAAGAACGTTCTCGATAAAAAATAGCTGCGTAAACGCAAGCGAAACATAAGTGGAACCACCTATTGATGTGCCACCCAAGTCGAGGTGTTAAAAATAACGATTTGGTGTTGGGGAAAAAACTCCAGTAATATTCATTACTCCACCAAAGATTCCAAACAGTGCATCATAAATAAACATCATATTGATGATGATACGATATTGGCGGCTCATCAAGCTGATCCTAGAATTAGTTTGAGAAACTTATCGCTTCAACTCAATATGAGCCGCAATAAAATATGCATGAAATGCATGCGTTCAAAACCAAAATTTAACATACTTTGCACGAAGGAGATGAAATCCGCCGTATGGAGTATTGTTTATGGATGCAGGAAAATTATCTCAATGACAGGAATTTTTTAAAATATATCTTATACAGTGATGAGGCTACCTTTACCACGAATGGTGTTGTATCTTCCCAGAACATGAGGTTTTGGGCTGAACAAAATCCAAATTGGGTAGTGAATTGTAGAGACCAAATATCTCAGAAAGTTAATGTGTGGTGTGGTATCCTGAACGAAAATATTATCGGGCCATTTTTTTTATCAAAATTTAAACGGACGACTACTATTCGTTGATTTTCTCGAAAATGCATTTTCCAATGTGTTGGAAGAACTACCTTGGGATGTGAGACACAGCATGATTTTTCAGTTAGATGGTTCACCAGTTCACAATAGTGGCATAACAAGGGTTTGGTTGAATAGGAATCTACCTATGAAATAGATAGGACCCAATAGCCCTCTCGTAGTATAGCCACCACGATCCCCAGATTTAACTCCACTGGATTTTTATTTATGGGGAAAATTGAAAAATAAAGTTTATAAGAATAGGCCAACAAATAAGTAAGATATCCGTGCAAGAATTATAAAAGCGTGTAGAGAAATCACACCTAGAGAACTGAGAAGAGTTGGAGGAAATGATAGAAGGCGCATAGAAAAAAAAAAGTGTTCGATTAGAGGGAAATTTCATAGAAGGCACGAAAATATAAAATTGTCAACAGTTAAATAATTTGAAATTGATTGTTTTGTTTTTTAATTGAAAATGTGATTTTGAAAGTAGTACTTCAAAAGAATTCTGGACTACATAACATTTTTCGCCACAAAATATCCTTGTTTTTTTTTTTTAATAATGGGAAAATGAGAATGTGAACTAACATTAACCATCCTTAAAACTCACTGATTACATGTTTCCGTTCCTTTAACAAAATTATCATTTTCTCTCTTATTGAGAAGGAATAGCTTTCCTGACAACAAAATAAAAAATAAATTATTTATGTGAAAACAAAAGTCGAGTTTCCCTTGAACAATTTCGTTCATGTTTTTATGTCACAACAAAAAAAAATCTACTTCAATTATTATGGAAGATACGGGGGTGTTTTCATGAGAAGTGAAACAAATTCGGATTTTTCAGGACTGACATTTTTTCAGGAAAAAAGTGTAATCGTAGTAAGTTGGTAGTCCTGATCCCGAATCTGAAGGAATTTTGAGCCTATTCTGCCCCCTTATATGTTTTACCGTAAAAATGGGGTATTCCATCGCGAGTGGCAGACAGTGTATATCACTTTGGCCAACCCCATTCAGGTGGTAGGTGCATTTTAAGCATTCCCATCAGTCCTGAGATTTGATCGTTCCACCTCGAATATTACGGAAGATACGGGGGTGTTTCCATAAGAAGTGAGACAAATTCGGATTTTTCAGGACTGAAATTTTTTCAGTAAAAAAGTGTAATCGTAGTAAGTTGGTAGTACTGATTACGAATCTGAAGGAATTTTGAGGCTATTTTGCCCCTTAGTATGTTTTACCGTAAAAATGGGGTTTTCCATCGCGAGTGGCGGACAGTGTATATCACTTTGGCCAACCCCATTCAGGTGGTAGGTGCATTTTGAGCATTCCCATCAGTCCTGAGAGTTCCATCGTTCCACCTCGAATATTACGGAAAATACGGGGGTGTTTTCATAAGAAGTGAGACAAATTCGGATTTTTCAGGACTGAACTTTTTTCAGGAAAAAAGTGTAATCGTAGTAAGTTGGTAGTCCTGATCACGATTCTGAGGGAATTCTGAGCCTATTCTGCCCCCTAATATGTTTTACCGTGAAAATGGGGTGTTCCACATCGCGAGTGGCGAACCGTGTATATCACTTTGGCCAACTCCATTCAGGTGGTAAGTGCATTTTGTGCATATCCATCAGTCCAGAGAGTTTCATCGTTCTACCTCGAATATTACGGAATATATGTATATATATATATATATATATATATATATATATATATATATATATATATATATTATTAGAAAAATGAAAATAACAAACTTTAAACTCGAACGTACATGGAACTTGTGAACTATATATATATATATATATATATATATATATATATATATATATATATATATATATATATACAGTGTGGTCCAACGAAAACTTAACACCTCGAGTTTCCGGCGTTAACATGAAAATGTGGAAAATCGCTCGAACCCGTCAATTTCTGATTCGAGGGGGAACAACTGTTCCACTGTTTTCATCCCCGTGACTTCAACCCCCTAACGGGGGTGAGCACAACCCCTTGATTTTGAATAGGGATGAGGGGTGTTGAGATACCTCATTTTGAAGATCTTATCGTGTACTATCTGACCGTATATATATATATATATATCTGATATATATATATATATATATATATATATATATATATATATATATATATATATATATATATATATATAAACAAGTGTACAACATTATATTTTCAATATTTTGCACACTTGCGCTTCGCTGCTATCCCAAATAACTCCAAGGATTTGTTCGTTACTAGTCAGCAAAGACCACCTCTCTCTCTCTCTCTATATATATATATATATATATATATATATATATATATATATATATATTTATATATATATATATATATATATATATATATATATATAACCAAGTTATTCCAATATTTCGATAAAAATTATTAAAATGAACGGTCACAACTTACTGTTAGTGAGGTTGGCCGTGTCGAAAAGAATGTTACATTCAAACAATTGAAATATGTCAATAATATAAACACAAATCATTAAATTAAAAGAGGTTGACACCTCACTGGATACAAAGAAGAATATTGAATTAAAATTCACTAAAAATCGTTATATGTTTTAAAATCATGGATGACCGGTAAAAGCCATGTGCTTGAAGAACAAAGAGAGAGACAAAACAATTGACAATGTCAGCTGTCATATAATTCAGCTTGGAAAGGTGTGTTAGTTTGTAGATGATAAAACTATGGAACAAAAGGAAACAATTCTGGTGCAAGTTTGATCAGAGACATCTGCTGTTCTGTAAGTAACTCAATGAGAAAAACCCAAAAATCAAATATGTTAATTAATTGACAACATCCTCATTAGTCTTGAGGAAAACAAGAGGTTTTGTTTAATGAAAGTAAAACCCTGCCATAGGGAGGTTGGAAGTTTTTTAAAAGGGAAAATATTTAAAATGTTATGAAATTATATTAATGATAAACTAGAATTATTGTTGGTTTGGAAATCAGGTAGATTTTTGTCAATGTCTAATAAAAAAAGAAAGATTTCACTGGGTGATCAATGTCTGATCTTTCATTAAGGCAATTATTGGATTGTAATATAAATGACATTTCCAAAAACAATCTTTTAGATGTATTTCTTTCAGTTTTGAACATGGAATAGAATAATATTAATTGAGACTGAAAGTTGATTGGAGTTTTATTTTTTAGTTTCGAAAATAATTTATTAATGGTGAATATGGTTCTAAAAGCTATTTTTACATTTAAATCTTTGAATATTCTGCATAACTTGGGTGTTATATCACTTATGTATGGTATAGAAGAGAAAAGTATAGGAACTGGAGGTGGATCAGCCCCAATTGTAACATTGTCAGACTCTAAAGGATTTATATCCAACTGGTTGTTATTGTTAATTTGAACGTCAATGGTTGACGTACTGAATAAGATCTTCTTAACCCTCAACTACTAACCATAGGTCTCAAAGACAGCACAACAACAACCGATTTATCAAATGACCCCTCCCTTTCAATATCGGCCATTGCCCTTCCAGGTAATTTATCACCAAACAGCACTCATTCAGTAGCCAGAAATAGATGAACGTGAATGTTTCAGTTTTCGAGATATCTTGAGTGAAAGATCGATTGCCGTCTCCTAGACGTATAGTTAGCGTAAACGTAACAATAAAAAAGCACGATGGATTCTCGGCCTAGTACTTCAAAAGATGTACACTCATCAGATAAAAACTTCGAAGAACAGTTATTGCAATGGTTAGATGAATGTGAAAGTGACATTGGTGATATTCAAGATGAATGTACTGAAAATACCCATATTGAAAGTGATCACAATACGGATTCTGAAGAAGAAAATAGTGAATAGTTTTTAGTCAAATTTGTTATAGTATATGCTTATCATTCATAAATTTTTCAGTTGAAAATCATGAAACCGATGACGAGGATACTGATGAGATACTGGAATGTGAAGAAAATTCAATCTCGAAGTACTATTATGGAAAAAATATATTCAAATGGTCCAGTGAGCCTACTGTTTCCAATAGGGGACGCCTCTTTCAAGAAAATATTCACTTGCCGGGACTACGTCCTTCGGCTAAAGCACTCGGGAAAAAACCTAGCCTTCTCGAAGTTTGGGAAATGTTGTTCACTGAAAAAATCTGTAGTATCATACTTCAATGGACCAACCATAAAATTGAAGCAGAACGAGGCCGGTATAGAACCGAAAATTCTGCAACTCTGAAGAATCTCGATAAAATAGAATTGTACGCATTTTTTTGGCTTCTTTCATACACGGCCGCATTCAAATCGAATAATGAATATATAAATACGTTATTCGCTACCGATGGAACTGGTCGAGAAATAATTAGGTGTATTATGAGTAAAGAGAGATTTGCTTTTTTGATCACTTGTCTCAGATTTGATAATCCTGATGACAGAATGATGAGAAGCTTAGGTGATCCTGCAGCTGCAATTTCCCAAATATTCGATCTTTTTGTCCAGAACTGTCAGGATTGCTACACGATTGGGGAGTATGCTTGTGTGGACGAAATGCTGGTTAGTTTCAGAGGGAGGTGTAAGTTCAAAATGTACATCCCAAACAAACCTGACAAATATGGGTTGAAAATTATGTGTTGCACAGATGCAGGAACTGGATATTTCTATAATGGATATATCTATACAGGTAAAGATTCAGATGGAAGAAACTTGCCGAATGAAGACAAAAAATTCAGCAAACCAGCACAAAGTGTTCTTCGCCTAATACAAACTGAAATGTGACATTTGATAACTGGTTCACATCTATTGAACTTGTGAACATTTTGAAACAAAGAGGGTTAACAAGTATCGGCACTATCAGAAAGAATAAGAAGGAAATTCCATCACAATTTCTACCCAATAGGAATAGGTTGGTTGGATCTTCATTGTATGGTTTCACCAAAGACATAACACTAGTTTCATACGTACCAAAAAAAAAATAAGGCTGTTCTCTTAGTGTCATCTTCCCATCATCATAAAAGTGAAGATCCTGAGTCAGAAAAGCCTGATATAATTCTCGAGTACAATTCAACAAAAGGTGGAGTAGACGCAATTGATGAAAAATGTTCGAAATTTTCCTGCAGTCGTAGGAGCCGTTGATGGCCACTCACTATATTTTATAGACTATTCGATATAAGTCTGTCAATTCGTTTATTTTATATAATAGTTATTCTGAAAAATCTGTGAAAGAAAGATCTGATTTCATGAAGAAACTTGCGTTATAATTAGTGACACCTCATTTACAGAGGAGATCAAAAAATCCGAAGGTGAGCCGGAAATTGTGACTTAGTATTTTCGAGATACTAGGTGAAAAAATTGGCGAAAATCTACCTGAAACTAGAGTAGAAACGTTGGAAAAAAGAAAAAATTGTTCTCTTTGTTCTTATCGGAAGAAGAGAAGAACCGCATATGTTTGTTATGACTGCCAGAATCCGATTTGCCTAGAGTGTGCGAAAAAAATGTGCCCAGATTGTGCGTCAACTTCATAATATCAAGGCATTGTAATTTTTTTATTTTTTATGTTTTTGACTCAGTTTTCTGCTGTGTTTCAGTTCATCTCTTAATGTATCCAGAAAAATTATAAACTCATCGATAATTGTATTATTTCGAATTTTTTCACCAGTTCAATAGATCATGTCAAAATGCGGAAAATTTGAAACTCTTCTACGAAATGTTGATCTTTATTGAAATTATATTTTTTTCATTTTCTGAACTACATGTTTAGTTCGCCAAATATATGAAGAACATATCTGAATAGTTCAGAAAAAAAAAGTTGTGAAATTAAAAAAATATGCACATTTAATATATGGCCGTCTGTGAGACGAGTGGTTAGTGACAACGTGACAGCTTCGGTACGTTAGTAGTTAAGGGTTAAGTAGAGGATCTGGGTAGGAGTTGTTGATGAATAATTGGAAAAGTATATTTCAATTTTTATTATGAAAAGAAGGATCGGAAATTTGCAGAATGCAGTTCTTCATTTGTTTGACCAAATTGATTCTCGTTGATTGCTTATGGTATGACCAATAGTTCAATCACCTACCAGAACTGATAGGCTTGCGATACCAATCTTTGAGTAGAGTATTATCTGTTGTTCTGATAACCTTAGTGTCAAGGAAAGGAACCCACTGTTCGTTGTTCTCAGTTTCGATGGTGAACTGTACGTAAGGGTCATAACTATTGAAGATGTCCACAATCTCAGATATTTCATCTTGAGGAAGGGATATGATAATGTCATCGACATATTGACAAAGATTGAAGGGAAGTACCTGTAAGATCAAATCTAGCAGGTCATCCATGACATATGCTGCTAAAATGGGGCTAATCTTAGCTCCCATTGGAGTACCAGAAGTTTGTTTGTAAATTTTACCATCAAATGAAAAATATGTATTATTAAAAAGGAAAGTTATAAGTTGGAGGAAATCGTCCAACTTACACAGCACAATACCCCTTTCATAGTTTTCAGTGACAAATGGAATGTCTTCCATTATTATCGAAAAATCATCTGTAAGAGGATTTTTTTCTACAACTTCTTTTGATGGTACCTCGATTAAAATTATCTGAAAATTGATGATGATTTTTATATCAAGGGTAATGATATTTTCATGAAAATAATATTTCATTTGTACATATTCCAAGTATGTGTTCAATAATATGATCTATGACCACATCAGTCATTGAAATTTATTATTTTCTTAATAAATACTAATATCGTTAGCAAAAATCAACCTATGCTCATGTCCAATAAGATTATTTTGTGTATAAGTAATTTCATGACCATTTTTGGTTTGAGAAAAAATAAATTAAGGATACAAACCTCCCCACTAGTATTTTAAGAATTGTCGTGAATAATATTATTTATTTATTTTTCCAGGGTTGTTGTTTGTTTTCGTATGATGTTTAGTTATTTTCATTTGTGTGAATTCATCCTCCTTTCTGATATCTGAGGAAAATTCATTCTGAAGATCGCTTTCAACATGTGAACTTTTGTTCTCGTTTAGGTTTTTCAAAAATCCCGTTTCTGATTTTACAGTGTTTTCAGTTTCCTCAACTGATACAATACTTCGGCCGAAGTGTACATCATTCGATGACTGCTTCTTATTTTTCAAAATTCTTGCATCTACTTTGATTAGCCAATGTGATATGGGATCAAAAACTTCCGAAATAAAACTATCGATTTCGAATTTCCTCGAACGTCAATGACCCTAACTCACCAAAAAAACAATTTTTGATTTCAACACGCTTTGCACGTACACTATAAATTTCCTGGCAGGTGAACTGATAGACAAGGGTAACCCTGTTTCTCAGATATTTCATCTGTTGATTTTTATGGGGTCATTTGAAATCAATAATCATTTAGATAGACTTAAGAATCTAGAGTAGTTGAAAAATCGAATTAGCTACAAAATGAGTTGAGTTGTACCCGTAGATTTGCTTATCTGTCAAAAACTAATATTTTCATCAAATTATTAGCATATACAATAAATTGAAATATCATGCAGCTCTGAGGTCCTACGTTTAAAGTTATTTGAAATTGCAAAATTTGTAGCAAACAAATATTATTAACATTATCAATTCAACATATTGTACGATGAATATTACTGGAGTTTTTTCCCTAACACCAAATCGTTATTTTTAACACCTTGACACGTGTTTCAATCACCGAGTGATCATCTTCAAAGAGGAAGATTAAAACTGTTTTAATCTTAAAGTCAAATGGGAAACTTTTTTATTTATCGTTTTATGTGAAATTTGATTTTGGCAGTAGATTTTGCTTAAGAAATGATGTCAAATGGCGTCTACAAAATAGGTCACGTGATTTCCTTAACCTGTCAACATTGACATTTAAAAAAAGAAACATCGAAAAATGACATTATTCTTCAAAATATCCAAAAATATCAAAGGAAAAAAACATTTTCTTTTGTAATTTTATACCCACACACCAAGTTTCAAACCCATAATGAGTATTTTATATTTTCACTATTTTTCCGCATTCCTGCTTTTTCTACTTATCAAAATTTAAGCACACCTGTACTAAATCATTTATTTTAACTAAACTCGTCACCGAATTTCTTTTTTTGTAATATAATAATATTTTAAGAGCCTCTTTGATGTTAATAACAAATTTTGAAAAATAAAAGTTGTCAAACTTGATGCAAAGTTCATCTAGTTTCAACGGGGCTTTCCAAACTATACAGTACTTGAGTTTTTTAATGAGCAGATGGCCTCACAATATGAATTAGAACAAAACGGAACATTAGGAAACAATATCTTAGAGTGTTTATTGTTTTTTTAACAAAAAATACAGTGGAATTTAATCTTAATTAAAAGGAACTGAAAATAAACATGTACCTATACCTAATAGCAAAAAAACACGCAAAAAAAGACTCACGACATTGAATACACTACATTTCTGTATGTCTTCCATCGCGTTCTATGCAGATAATTGTCCTTCTTGATACATATTTTATTGAGTTGCTGATACTCACTATGTTTAAAATAGAGTTTCTAATAACAGTTTCTAGGTGATTCACGTCACAAGAAAAAATCTAGTGGGGTTAAATCTGGCGACCTAGGCGGCCATATTTGCTCCATATTTCGCCCAATAACTTTTCCCCTAAACATTTCTAATAGTTTCTCTTTGACTTGTCTTGAACTATGAATAGGAGCCCCGTCACATTGATACCACAGACTGTGTCTTATTTCAACCGGCATATTGTCCACTATATCACTGATCTCAGTATTTAGAAATTGCAAATAATCCTGAGAAGTTAAATTGTGTCTAAAAAAGAATGGTCCCATTACCTGATTATTTAAAACACCGCACCACACATTTGTTTTAAATGAATATTGGTCCCGACATTCTATCACAAAATGAGGATTTTCCTGAGCCCACCACCTACAATTCTGGGAACTGACTACGCCGTTCGATGTGAAGGTAGCTTCGTCGGTCCATAGGATTTTGTAAGGAAATTTTCTGTTTAATTCTACTTCTCCTTGGTACCAGAAAGAGAAATCTAGTCGAACATCGAAATCTCTTTCCTTTAAGGTATTTATAAATTTGGGTTTGTAGGGTTTGAATGTATTTTTATGTAAAATTGCTCTTACGCTTTATCTTTTAACGCCAGTTCTATCTACAATATTGGTAATACTTGATTTTCCCTGTTCGATAACATCCAGGCAGACAGCCAACTAAACCTCATCATTATTGCGTGATGGATTATGACGTTTCTTAAAAGTATTTTCAACTGAACCAGTCAGTTTAATTTTTTTTAAAGTCCTACTTACAGTGGATTGCTGTACATGTCTACCAGGATGTCTTGCGTTAAAAATATCAGCCACTTGTCGATGCAATGTGTTTTCACCACAAATTAGCACAATTTCAATTTTTTCTTGTAAAGATAACATATTATTTTAATTTTCATACATTCCATTGAACTAACGGGCATTAATTTATTCAGTGACAGTCACGTTTTCTAAAACACATTATGTAGTTTCATATTTTTTCACAGCCTACCCAGTTTTTTTAAATTAGTGTTGTTAGCGGAGTAGGTAAATGTAAATACTATGAGTTTTTTTCTTTTATTGAATGGGCTTCAAGAATCACGAAATGATGTTTCCTAATGTTCCGTTTTGTACTAATTCATATTGTGAGGCCATTTGCTCATTAAAAAACTCAAGTACTGTATAGTTTTGAAAGCCCCGTTGAAACTAGATGAACTTTGCATCAAGTTTGACAACTTTTATTTTTCAAAATTTGTTTTTAACATCAAAGAGGCTCTTAAAATATTATTATATTACAAAAGAAGAAATTCGGTGACGAATTTAGTTAAAATAAATGATTTAGTACAGGTGTGCTTACATTTTGATAAGTAGAAAAAGCAGGAGTGCGGAAAAATAGTGAAAATATAAAATACTTATTATGGGTTTGAAACTTGGTGTGTGGGTATAAAATCACAAAAGAAAATGTTTTTATCCTTTGATATTTTTGGATATTTTGAAGAGTAATGTCATTTTTTGATGTTTCTTTTTTTAAATGTCAATTTTGACAGGTTAAGGAAATCACGTGACCTATTTTGTAGACGCTATTTGACATCATTTCTTAAGCAAAATCTACTGCCAAAGTCAAATTTCACATAAAACGATAAATAAAAAAGTTTCCCATTTGATGCGGACTTTATCGGTGACACTGTATAGTGGTTCAAAATTGCATGTGGGGTTTGTTATCTATGGCTCAGCTACGTATGAAACACACACACACACACACATATATATATATATATATATATATATATATATATATATATATATATATATATATATATATATATATATATATATATATATATATATATATATATATAGTATTTTTTGGGAAAGAAAATTTTTGGCTTTCTACTACTCCATCTTGATACAAAAAAAAAGATGAGGGAATTTTCAAAAGAAAGGAAGGAAGTAATCAATTTGAGAATAAGTAACTCTATACATGGATGTGTAGATCATACAAAGTAACTTTCAGGTACAAACTGAAAGAAAGTCCTGCTGAAACAGCTACTTCCATATAAACATTGAATTACACTAAAGAAAAAAATCTTTCGAAACAAATACTTCTATATGAACATATAGGAAATACTTTTCTCTACTCAGTTTGTATTTCAAACATTCGTTGTGGAATGAAAATCAGATGTCATTCACATGATTTCTACTTTAAATGAATGGTAACAAATTGCACTTACATAGAACACTGTCATCCTCACTGGTATACATCGATGTTTCGCCTTAAGACACTTGCCCCAAGGCTCTTCAGTACCAAATTGGATAACATTATTTGGTACTGAAGAGCCTTGGGCTCTTGTTACCATTCATTTAAAGTAGAACTCATGTGAATGACATCTGATTTTTATTCCACAACAAAGTTTTGAAATACAAACTGAGTAGAGAAAAGTATCTCCTGTATAATTCAGTGTTCATATAGAAGTATTTGTTTCGAAGATTTTTTTCCTTTCGTGTAATTCAATGTTTATATGAAAGTGGCTGTTTCAGCAGGACTTTCTTTCAGTTTGTACCTGAAAGTTACTTTGCATGATCTACACATCCATGTATAGAGTTACTTATTCTCAAATTGATTACTTCCTTCCTTTCTTTTGAAAATTCCCTCATCTTTTTTTTTGTATCAAGATGGAGTAGTAGAAAGCCAAAAATTTTCTCTCCCAAAAATTAATCACTCCTAAAAATATAACCCCTACAATTCAAATATATAGTATGTCTCACTTCTCATTGAAACACCCCCGTATTATCCGTAATATTCGAGGTAGAACAATGAAACTCTCAGGACTGATGGAAATGCTCGAAATGCACCTACCCCTGAATGGGGTTGGCCAAAGTGATATACACTGTCCACCACTCGCGATGGAGAACACCCCATGTTTACGATAAAATGTATTAGGAGGCAAAATAGGCTCAAAATTCCTTCAGATTCGTGGTCAGGACTACCAACTTACTATGAATATACTTTTTTCCTGAAAAAATTTCAGTACTGAAAAATCCGAATTTGTCTCACTTCTTATGGAAACACCCCCGTATCTTCCGTAATATTCGAGGTGGAACGACAAAACTCTCACGACTGATGGAAATGCTCAAAATGCACTTACCACCTGAATGGGGTTGGAAAAGTGATATACACTGTCCACCACTCGCGATGGAACACCCCATTTTTACGGTAAAACATATTGGGGGCAGAATAGGCTCAAAATTCCTTCAGATTCGTGGTCAGAACTACCAACTTACTATGAATATACTTTTTTCCTGAAAAAATTTCAGTACTGAAAAATCCGAATTTGTCTCACTTCTTATGGAAACACCCCCGTATCTTCCGTAATATTCGAGGTGGAACGACAAAACTCTCACGACTGATGGAAATGCTCAAAATGCACTTACCACCTGAATGGGGTTGGCCAAAGTGATATACACTGTCCACCACTCGCGATGGAACACCCCATTTTTACGGTAAAACATATTGGGGGCAGAATAGGCCCAAAATTCCTTCAGATTCGTGGTCAGAACTACCAACTTACTATGAATATACTTTTTTCCTGAAAAAATTTCAGTCCTGAAAAATCCTAATTTGTCTCACTTCTTATGGAAACACCCCCGTATCTTCCGTAATATTCGAGGTGGAACGACGAAACTCTCAGGACTGATGGAAATGCTCAAAATGCGCCTACCACCTGAGTGGGGTTGGCCAAAGTTATATAAACTGTCCACCACTCGCGATGGAATACCCCATTTTTACGGTAAAACATATTAGGGGGCAAAATGGGTTCACAATTCCTTCAATTTGTGGTCAGGACTACCAACTTACTACGAATACACCTTTTTCCTGAAAAAATTTCAGTCCTGAAAAATCCGAATTTGTCTCACTTCTTATGGAAACACCCCCGTATCTTCCGTAATATTCGAGGTGGAACGACAAAACTCTCAGGACTGACAAAATGCATCTACCACCTGAATGGGGTTGGCCAAAGTGATATACACTGTCCACCACTCGCGATGGAAAACTCCATTTTTACGGTAAAACATATTAGGGGGCAGAATAGGCTCAAAATTCCTTCAGATTCGTGGTCAGGACTACCAACTTACTATGAATATACTTTTTTCCTGAAAAAATTTCAGTACTGAAAAATCCGAATTTGTCTCACTTCTTATGGAAACACCCCCGTATCTTCCGTAATATTCGAGGTGGAACGACAAAACTCTCACGACTGATGGAAATGCTCAAAATGCACTTACCACCTGAATGGGGTTGGCCAAAGTGATATACACTGTCCACCACTCGCGATGGAACACCCCATTTTTACGGTAAAACATATTGGGGGCAGAATAGGCTCAAAATTCCTTCAGATTCGTGGTCAGGACTACCAACTTACTATGAATATACTTTTTTCCTGAAAAAATTTCAGTACTGAAAAATCCGAATTTGTCTCACTTCTTATGGAAACACCCCCGTATCTTCCGTAATATTCGAGGTGGAACGACAAAACTCTCACGACTGATGGAAATGCTCAAAATGCACTTACCACCTGAATGGGGTTGGCCAAAGTGATATACACTGTCCACCACTCGCGATGGAACACCCCATTTTTACGGTAAAACATATTGGGGGCAGAATAGGCCCAAAATTCCTTCAGATTCGTGGTCAGGACTACCAACTTAGTACGAATACACTTTTTTCCTGAAAAAAATTCAGTCCTGAAAAATCCTAATTTGTCTCACTTCTTATGGAAACACCCCCGTATCTTCCGTAATATTCGAGGTGGAACGACGAAACTCTCAGGACTGATGGAAATGCTCAAAATGCGCCTACCACCTGAGTGGGGTTGGCCAAAGTTATATAAACTGTCCACCGCTCGCGATGGAATACCCCATTTTTACGGTAAAACATATTAGGGGGCAAAATGGGTTCACAATTCCTTCAGATTTGTGGTCAGGACTACCAACTTACTACGAATACACCTTTTTCCTGAAAAAATTTCAGTCCTGAAAAATCCGAATTTGTCTCACTTCTTATGGAAACACCCCCGTATCTTCCGTAATATTCGAGGTGGAACGACAAAACTCTCAGGACTGACAAAATGCACCTACCACCTGAATGGGGTTGGCCAAAGTGATATACACTGTCCACCAATCGCGATGGAAAACTCCATTTTTACGGTAAAACATATTAGGGGGCAGATACACCTACCACCTGAATGGGGTTGGCCAAAGTGATATACACTGTCCTCCACTCGCGATGGAACGCCTCATTTTTAGGTAAAACATATTACGGCGCAAAATAGTTCGCTTCCAATACCTGAACCCCTTCATTTTATCTGGAGAGTACTTTTAGGTATGAAAGATACAGATGCTGTGAGATGCTATCATCCATTTTGAGCCTATCTGAGGAAAATGTCACAGCTCCACATTCTCAGACTATCGAGATAGTGTGAAGCAGTGTATGAAAAATTATCGATGGCAGCATCTATTATAACTGAAGAAGAATATTCGTAAAACTAATTATGGTTGCTGAATATCCAAATTTTATCCCAACCAGAAGTGAGAGCTCTCGATTGATGAGCAAAAACTGCAAAAAATGGAAAAAATCTATATTCAAAGGTTCACATCTCGAAAACTGTACAATTCTGAGCTTTGGCTGTGGACACTTTCAATCAGCACATCAAGAACTACAACATATCAAAATTTCGGTAAAATTCATGGCAAGCCATTTCTCATAAGAAATGTGCGGGATCCTTTATCAAAATATTGAGGAAACATTTTACCATCCGAAACAAAATTAATCTTCATATTCATTGCAACACCGAAACAACCGTTAATTTTTAAAGTAAAAATAGCACTCGGTGAACAGGTAAAATTTAGATTATTTTACCTACTTGCTGAATTGTTGTCTGAAATCATTTGAAGGGATTGAATTACATCAGTTCCATTGAATCATGCGGTGCCCTGAAATCACCATGGAAAACAGTTGCTCAATGATATTTACTGTCAACCTGACAATATTGTTGAAAGATCTTGTAGTATAAACCCCCAGACCAGTTTTCATTGCATTTGTTGTTTCTAGTATTGTTGTTCTTTGAATCACCGTTGTTCCTGTTGTTTCTGCCGTGTTTTTGTTCCCATTGTGTTTATTGTTCCTGTATTTGTGTTGGATATTGTTCCTGTGTTCCAGTAGTTTTCTGTTCGTGAGTTCCTGTTCATATTTTAATATTTCTGAAGTTCCCATTTTAACTGATATCAGCTCATTTTGATTGACAAAGTTCAACATGGCACGTCTGTCACTTCAAGCAAAAATTCAAATTGTTTTAATTGTTGGTGAAGGGGTGAGGTCTTATCGTGAAGCGGCCGCTGAATTCAATAGAAGACACCCACTAGAGGTAGCTGTACATGTAGCTGTACATACCTAAAATATATAATCTATTCGTGAGCACCGGCCAAGTTACAAAGGACAGAAAAATTGTAAAACATCATATTGATGATGATACGATATTGGCGGCTCATCAAGCTGATCCTAGAATTAGTTTGAGGAACTTATGGCTTCAACTCAATATGAGCCGCAGTAAAATATGGAGGTGTTTAAAGAGGCAAAGAGTAAAATATGCATGAAATGCATGCGTTCAAACCCAAATTTTCACATACTTTGCACGAAGGAGATAAAATCCGCCGTATGGAGTATTGTTTATGGATGCAGGGAAATTATCTCAATGACAGGAATTTTTCAAAGTATATCTTATACAGTGATGAGGCTACCTCTACCACGAATGGTGTTGGATCTTCCCAGAACATGAGATTTTGTGCTGAACAAAATCCAAATTGGGTGGTGAATTGTAGAGACCAAATATCTCAGAAAGTTAATGTGTGGTGTGGTATCCTGAACGAAAATATCATCGGGCCATTTTTTTTTATCAAAATTTAAACGGACGAGTATTCGTTGATTTTCTCGAAAATGCATTTTCCGATGTGTTGGAAGAACTACCTTTGGATGTGAGACACAGCATGATTTTTCAGTTAGATGGTTCACTAGTTCACAATAGAGGCATAACAAGGGTTTGGTTGGATAGGAATCTACCTATGAAATGGATAGGACCCAATAGCCTTCTCGTAGTATGGCCACCACGATCCCCAGATTTATCTCCACTGGATTTTTATTTATGGGGAAACTTGAAAAATGAAGTGTATAAGGATAGGCCAACAAATAAGGAAGATCTCCGTGCAAGAATTATACAAGCGAGTAGAGAAGTCACACCTAGAGAACTGAGAAGAGTTGGAGGAAATAATAGAAGGCGCATAGAAAAATGTGTTCGATTGGAGGGAAATTTCATAGAAGGTACGAAAATATAAAATTGTCAACAGTTAAATCATTTGAAATTGATTGTTTTGTTTTTTAATTGAAAATGTGATTTTGAAAGTAGTACTTTTGAACTACATAACATTTTTCGCCACAAAATATCCTTGTTTTTTTTAAATAATGGGAAAATGAGAATATGAACTAACATCAAGAAAACCTCACCGATTACATGTTTCCGTTCCTCTTACAAAATTACCATTTTCTCTCTTATTGAGAAGGAATAGTTATTCAGGAAAGTTTTCCTGACAACAAAATAGAAAATAAATTATTTAGATGAAAACAACAGTCGAGTTTCTCTCAAACAATTTCGTTCATGTTTTGATGTCAAAACCAAAAAAAAAATCTACTTCAATTATTACGGAAGATACGGGGGTGTTTCCATGAGAAGTGAAACAAATTCGGGTTTTTCAGGGTGAAATTTTTTCAGGAAAAAAGGGTAATCGTAGTAAGTTGGTAGTCCTGATCACGAATCTGAAGGAATTTTGAGCCTATTTTGCCCCCTAATATGTTTTACCGTAAAAATGGGGTGTTCCATCGCGAGTGGCGGACAGTGTATATCACTTTGACCAACCTCATTCAGGTGGTACGTGCATTTTGAGCATTTCCATCAGTCCAGAGAGTTTCATCGTTCTACCTCGAATATTACGGAAGATACGGGGTGTTTCCATGAGAAGTGAGACACACTATATATAGAGTATACAATGCTCGGACTGCAACAAATTCTATATCGGCCAAACCAAGAAAAAACTGATCCAAAGGTACAATGTGCACAAAAAGGCATACATAAATCCAACAGTATATAAATCAAACCTTGCAACACACGCCATACAAAACAAACATAATTTCCCCTCACCAGAGAACATAAAACTAATAAAACAAATCAACAAGGGAAACCGCATGGACATTTGGGAAAACTTGAACATCTATAAATTCAACAGTCATAAATCACTTATCGAGGAACAAGTACAAATCAAAACACAACAAGATCTCACATTCAATATATTAAACAAAACCATACACATTCCTAGAGAAGATCTAACACGAAGAAGAGAACCTGATGCAGAACAAATACAGGCAAATTTACCTAAAGTACCTGAAATACCTGAGTTAAGATATATATATATATATATATATATATATATATATATATATATATATATATATATATATATATATGTATATATGTATTGTCATTCCCATCGGGGAATGACAATACACCACACATACATCGGGGAATAAACCCGAAGAATAATTTCAACATATATATATATATATATATATATATATATATATATATATATATATATATTATATATATATATATATATATATAATTGAAGACTTCTTTCAAAATTGAAATTTCCAAATTGAATATTCTCACATAGCACAGGTATTCTGTTTTATCCGTTATTATGTTATATATATTATATTATATATATTTATTATGTCCTTTTTATATTACAGCCCTCGATAAAGCTAATAAACATTATCGGTAGCTCAGGCAGCTAAAAAGAATAAATATTTATTCTAATCAGACCGAATCCCCGAAAAACTACTATTATATATATATATATATATATATATATATATATATATATATATATATATATATATATATATATATATATATATATATATATTGTTTCGTTGTTCTTGGGTTTTGGATTCTCCTGGAAAATGGAAAAGTTTTTTCAATTAAGTGTCAAGCCGTTTCGCTGGCTAGAGGCTTTTTCGATTGTTTATTTGAAACATTTTTTTATAACACATTGGATATTTGACTGGTTTCCTGGAATAGAATACAATTTTTTGTATTTCTGTTGTTTTTCTTTTGAATTGATCCATTTGTTGAATGTTTATAATTTTTTCTTTTGTACGTACCTTGCTTGAGATTATTGATAACTTTTCAAAATGTAAATAATGTTGAAGTGCTGTTGTTCTTCTTATTTGATAGTGATTGTTAGTAAAGATTCTGGTCATGTTTTCCTATGTTTTTGATGTTGTCGTTGTCTTAAACATGCAGGTGGAGGGATCTTCTGTGTGTCGTTTCGGTGATTGAAGGAGATGAGGACGGAAATGACGTGTTCATGTGTTGGGATTTGATTTGTTCAAAATTAGTTTGTGCGCGCATGTGTATTTAATTGTCTTTCGACTGTGTATTGGGCTTTGTTTGGGGGAGATGGGTGTTATTGTATATATGTGGGTGGTGTGGGTGGTTATAGATCGTATGGTAAAATTGACTCAAGTTGAAAAGAGAAATGAAAATGTCTATGTTTTTTACCACTTTTAATTGTAACATACTGTAACGAATTGAAGAATTAACTGTCTTAAACAAATTTATTTTAACAATACTTCACTATCACAACTAATTTATTTACACCACTCAGTAACTAACGCTTAATTTATCTTCACCGTTTGTTAACCGCTCGATTCGCTTTCTTCGTACAGACTCCTCTTCGGGACGAATAGCGACGTTTTTATATCGTCAACGAACGTTTCGGATCCCTCTGCGGATTTCGGGACCCATCCGGAGTTTTCGCGGTATGCGTCATGCGTTGGCTGACTGGGACACCGGTCAGGGCCGGCTTCAGATTCATTACATTGCCCCCTCCTTAAAGACGTTTCGCCCCGAAATGTCATCCTTGGCGTCTGTCGATACCTGCAGAACTCTCCATATTTGCACTGTGAAGTTCGATGGAAGTAACACTCCACAGTCTTTATGCTCGGTCGTGGAAGATGGTTACCACACACCAAAATCTGGATGCCGCTGGATCTGAAGATCGTTTCCAACATGCTTCTCACAATTATCCAGTCCAGCCTGTCGAGCCCAGAGGCTAATTTCGGGATCGCCAACTCCACGATATTCTGGTCGAGCATCGTCTCCTTCAGTCTAGTAAGACTCCTCCAGACATCTTCATAGGACGGTTTGTCTCGAGAATGCTTTTTGGTCACCAAGTAGAAGATGTTTCTCTGACCCTTCTTCAACTGTAGCACTCCTCCGACTTCTGGATTCTGTTCTCGTAATGTTTGAAGCTGACCGAATTTCTTGTTGAATACCACAGCGATGCCCTTGGACATTTGGAGATCCTTTGCCACGCAGTGTGCTAGGGCGTAATCAACTGGAACCTTGAAAAGGTCTCGTGGCTCTTCTCGAGTTACCCCATGTACGACCTTCTGTCCGTTCGAGTATAAGGACATGAATTGCTGGAACGTCATTTCATCCTCTGGTGGTCTGAGGGCGCGAACTTGGTCGTGATTTCCAGCATAAGGAGCCAGTCTATTAAAATGGACGACCCTAGGCTTTCCTCGAGGTGGCTTATGGATTCGGTAGACGAGATCATTAATCTTTTTCATGATTTTGTACGGACCTTCCCACGAGTTCCGCAACTTCGGTGATAAACCACGGCGGCGCTTAAGATTGTACAGCCAAACTAGGTCGCCGATTTCGAATCCTCCAGCATTCGCCTTGATGTCATAGGCCTCCTTCATCCTATCGCTGGCACTCCGGATGTTCAGACGGACTCGTTCATGAATGTCGTCCATTCTCTGCCGAAGCTTGCTGAAATAGTCTTCCCCCGCAGTGTCTTGTTCTGGAGGCATCCCAAATTTTAGGTCGCAAGGAAGCCGCAGCTCTCATCCCATTATAATACTGGCAGGGGTTTGGCCGGTTGACTCGTGCACTGCCGAACGATAAGCCAGCAGGAACAGGTGGAGGTATTGGTCCCAGTCTCTTTGATGGTCAGAGACTACCTTGGACAAGTGGCGGTTTATAGTCCTATTCATTCGTTCCACCATTCCATCGACTGTGGATGTAAGGCTGTGGTTCTGGTCTTTCGAATGTCCAACAGTTTACATATTTCTTGGAACAGGTTGGACTCAAAATTTCTGCCCTGGTCCGAATGCAGCTCCAATGGGACACCGAATCGACATATCCATTCCTTTACCAGGACGTCAGCGACGGTAAAGGCTTCCTGGTTGGGCAGGGCATAGGCTTCTGCCCACTTGCTGAAGTAGTCCATGGCTACCAGGATGTATTTGTTCCCATGGTGGGACTCTGGGAACGGGCCGGCGATATCGATGGCGATTCTCTCGAAAGGACTACCCACGTTATACTGGCGCATTGGAGCTTTCGGTCGTATCCTAGGTCCGTTACTGGCAGCGCATACAGCACACTTTCTGCACCAGTCCTTGACGTCGGCTTGACAATTAACCCAGTAAAACCGTTGTCTTACTTTCTGGAGGGTCTTCGTTACTCCCAGATGTCCTCCAGTGACTCTATCATGGATTTCTTTGAGCACCTCCCGTCGTCTGCTCCGGGGTACCACTGTCTGGTGCCTTTCTTCTGCACCGTCTTCAGACTCCAACACCCGCTTCAGAACCCCGTTTTCCAAAGTAAGGGAGTTCCATTGTGCCCAGTAGGACTTGATCACTGATCAACAGCTTTCGATGTGTGCCTGAATCAGAGCTACTACAGTTCAACAACAAATTCTATAAACAGGATTCAGGTTTACCAATGGGCTCACCCCTTAGTCCACTTTTAGCAGACATATTTATGAACAACTTGGAGACCACTATAGTAAACTCCGACCAGGGTAAAAACATATTCTTTTTCGGTACAGATATGTAGACGATATTCTTGCCAGTTCCAGAGGTACTATACGACAGCTGAACCAATTTATGACATTCATGAATAATCTCCATAGCAACATTCAGTTCACACTCGAAACAGAGATAGAGAAACAGATACATTTCTCAGACCTGGCCATTACACACAATCAGAATAAATTCGAGTTCGATGTTTTCAGAAAACCTAGCTATACGGACATCACCATCCCAAGCGATTCTTTCCATATAGACAGTCATAAATTAGCAGCCTACAACTCAATGTTGCACAGAGCATTCACACTGCCTTTGTCTGCAGACAATCTAGCTAGGGAAATTGATACAATTACACAGTTAGGTCATAATAATGGTTTCAACGCAGATACTATACAGAACTTAGTCAGGAAACAAAGCCGGAAATTCACTCACAGATTAATATATCCTCAGGTCAAACAACCAAAAATCAAGATTTGGGTAACGATAACGCTACTAAAAACGGTATGCTGAACACGAAAGGTCCTTCAGACTAGGAAAAAATGATTCGACGTTTTCAAACCATTCCTTGGCATGCAACCACAAGTTTCCGAATCTAAACTGATACGGAAATTCTGCACTATGCAAGGAAGGGTTGCAAACTCAATTATTTAGAATCCTTGGAAATTTACAAGCATAAACATTGCTGGTGCAACCTGTTAAATGATCAAATCGATTTAATTTACTCTCCGGTTTTTAAATTAGCACATCCACATTGTGAACTGTAAATTCAGGTACTCAATCAAGTACCTGAATGGTATATATTGGCGAATGTAATGAATCATTGTTAGTTTATTGTATTAGTTTGAGAATGTTCATATAGGACGAAACTGCAGGAACGTTAGTAGTAGTAAAAAACAGAAATTTTCATTTCTCTTTTCATTATGCTCTCCTACCGGTAATCCAGTTTTGGTTGTCTGTGTCTTTTTTGTTGTTTTGGTAGTTTATCAGGTTGATGAAATTTTTAATATTGTTTTGTTTTATTTTGAGGAACAATTTTTCGTGTTTTTTGTTTTCAAGTACTTGAAAAGTTGGTTGAATTTCTAGCCCTACGAACAAATATCAGTTACAAAACAATAATCTAGCAAAAAAATGGTTAGAAAAAAAACTTATACCAGAAAAAACTTCTTAAGCTTACAAAATGCAACTGAAACCAAAATATACGGATTACCCAAATTACATAAAGAAAATACCCCCCTCAGTCCAATCGTATCATCCATTCAATCTCCTTTCTATAATTTAGCAAAATTCCTATCCAATAGTCTATCAAACATAATAGGAAAAAACAACTTTCACATCAAATATTCCTTCACCTTCAAATAATTTATAGACACAATACAACTTCCGGAAAACTATCAATTCATATCACTTGATGTCACATCCCTGTATACGAACATACCAAACGAACTAGTTGAAAACATCATTGATAGAAAATGGCAAGAGTTGAAAAACCATACCCCCTTCCTAAAGACGAATTCATCAATGCATTAAACCTTACCTTATCCACAAATTACTTCCAGTATAATGAAGAATTTTATGAACAGTTAGTTACCCCCTTCCTAAAGACGAATTCATCAATGCATTAAAATTTACCCTATCCACAAATTACTTCCAGTACAATGAAGAATTTTATGAACAGTTAGATGGTTGTGCAATGGGCTCCCCCATCTCAAGCACAGTCGCAGAGCTTTTCATGAAAACCTTAGAAGAAAATGTCATACAAAATCTAAAGTTTCAACTCCCCTTTTTCAAAAGATATGTTGACGACTGCCTAACAGCAATCCCTAACGACAAACTTGATGAAATAACAAAAGCTTTCAATTCCTTTCACCCAAAATTACAGTTCACCGTAGAAATTGAAAAAAACAAAACAATTAACTTTCTAGACATAACACTTATCAGAACTAATATAAAATTCTTACCGAATGGTACACGATACAAACATGGTCAGGTAGATATCTTAATTATAATTCAAATCACCCCCTCAAACAAAAAAAGTGTAATAATAGGAATAGCTGATAGAGCAATATATATCTCGGCAGCCCAACCCGAAGAGATGAATGTTTGAACAAAATTAGCAATATCCTACAAAAAAACAACTACCTCCTCCAATCAATTAATGCCACAATCAAAACACAACACAATCCCCCAAACATAAACAAACAATACATCTCACTTCTCTACATTGAAGGATTATCCGACAATATAAAAAACATTCTTAACAAACACAATCTTGACGTCAGCTTCAAAGCATACAACACTCTAAAACAATATTACACCCCTCTCAAAAGTAGAGATCCGCAATTTAAAAAATCCAATCTGATATATAGCATTCCATGCAATGACTGCAACAAACAATATATAGGTATGACATCACAACTTCTGGGGAACAGAATAAACGGGCACAAATATATGAAAAAATCAAGTACCGCGCTAAACAAACATATCATAGAAGACGACCACAACCCCAATTTTGCAGAAACCAAAATTTTAGCCTATGAACCAAACCTAAACAAAAGAATTGTAAAAGAAATGATTTACATTAAAATAAACCAAAACACAATGAACGACAGACGGACACAAACAACTTAGTCAAATTTACCATACAATCTTATAACCACCCACACCACCCACATATACACAATAACACCCATCTCCCCCAAACAAAGCCCAATATACAGTAGAAAGACAATTAAATACACATGCGCACACAATCTAATATTTGAACAAATCAAATCCCAACACATGAACACGTCATTTCCGTCCTCATAATTGAAAAAACTTTTCCATTTTCCAAGAGAATCCAAAACCCAAGAACAAGGAAACAATCATACTAAACAGA
This sequence comes from Leptinotarsa decemlineata, assembly GCF_025532065.1. Taxonomy (NCBI): domain Eukaryota; kingdom Metazoa; phylum Arthropoda; class Insecta; order Coleoptera; family Chrysomelidae; genus Leptinotarsa; species Leptinotarsa decemlineata. Next base: position 17,845,495 of record NW_027412533.1, read on the forward strand.
ATTCAAGAACCTGCTCAATATATATATATATATATATATATATATATATATATATATATATATATATATATATATATATATATATATATATATATATATATGTTAACTCGAAGATTCTCACGGATAAAGTATGATGAGCTGTTTTCTCGGGTTTCGCTCCGTGTTCTGTGTATTTTCTCCCCATAAGGATTATTTTCACAACGTTTCGGCAAAGTCTCATTTGCCATCTTCTGGTGATGTCTGGTTGAAAAAACCAGATATATATATATATATATATATATATATATATATATATATATATATATATATATATATATATATATATATATATATATATATATATATATATGGAACCAACAAATAATGGGGCTAAGCAGCAAATGAAAGATTACCTTCTCCTTTATATATATATATATATATATATATATATATATATATATATATATATATATATATACATATATATATATATATATACATATATACGATATATATATATATATATATATATATATATATATATATATAATGTATTCATCACTGAATTGTAAGGGTAATATGGTTATGAAAAATGTTCACCTCTGAGTGTCGAGTCTCCTAGCACACTAAAGACGCTTTTTCTAACAACCGTACAGCAGACACTGATCCAAATTTAATGTTTCACAATATTGGGCATATATCATATACCGTACATAACCATAAATAACACCAATATTACATAAGGCACTTTGAATAGTTTATGCGTATAATACGATAACAATTTTGTTCATTCATACAGCCGATATATATTCAACCTCTGGTGTTTTTTTCTCTTCTGCTCGCAAAAAGTATTCGTTCGACGTATTTCTATGTGGAGCCACATATTAAATAGTAAAACTTTGAATACCCGTGATTAGGAAAATATCGTAACAATTTGGACACTGCACCCAAGAAAGTGGCAAACCATAAACACATGCCCATCATCGGTATGGTGCAGCCAAGTGTAAGAAGGGGCAACACTTGGTTACCAAAAAAAAGAAATAAATACAAATGCACGGAGCCACCAGCAGGAGCCAGCCACACATTTGTGGTTTTAGTTAAAAGATCTTGTATTTACAAGAAAACTATCAAAATCAACACGGAGGCTGCTATAGCTACCTGCGTGAATCCGAGTACAGTAAATAATATAAATATGAAGGTTATTGAGTGTCTTGATATAGATACAGAAGTTATTAATCGGATAGGTATTGCACTAAAAAAAAAGCGATTCATTTCCAACAGGAGTACCTAGTTACAGAAAATGATATTATTTATTACAGAGTAGGTATATATGAAATAAATATTAAAAATAATGGAATATAGAAATGTACAAAAGTAAGTGCTAAAACAAAGTATATATAAAATATTCGTATAAGTAAAATTTCAAGAAAGTGGCAAACCATAGACATGTATGTGTTTCGGGCTTTTGGCCCATAATTAGTATGGTGCAGCCGAATGTAAGGATGGGCAACACTTGGTTAACAAAAGAAAGAAATAAATACAAATGCACGGTGCCACCAGCAGGACCCAGCCACACATTTGTGGTTGCAGGTGATAGATCTTTTACAAGAAAACTAACAGAATCACCACGGAGGCAGCTATAGCAAATCACCCGCAATAGCTATAGCAAATCTTCTAATGTTGTTGATTCTTTTTCATACACTTTAGACTTCAAATGACCCCATAGAAAGAAATCTACAGGAGTGAGATCCGGAAACCTTGGTGGTCATTTCGTAGGACCTCTTCTGCCAATCCAGTGACCAGGAAAATGATCATCCAAAAATTGTCGCACTGGAGCTGCATAATGAAAAACTATTTCGTTCTCGACTAAATTTGCCCTATTGATACACGGTATTATTCGATTCTCCAACATAACCAAATATATATGATGCGTAAACGTAGCTTATAGAACGAATAATAACCTAAGTAAATTTATTAAAAACAATAAGGACAAAACTTTGGTGTCGGATAGATCAGGAGTATATAAGCTGACTTGTGGCTCCTGTCCAAAACTGTATATTGGGCAAACAGGAAGAACATTTTTCCAACGAATTAAAGAACATAGGAGTAGTTTTGTAAATAGAAAGACCAATTCCACATTTGCAAACCATCTTTTAGCAGAAGGACACGAGTTCAATCATGAGTACGAGGTGTTACATTTAGAAGAGAAGAGTTTGAAACTTAATCATCTAGAATGTTTAGAAATCAATAGATTCAAGAATTCGGGTAATTTACTGAATGATCAATTAGAACTCAATAACTCTCCGTTACTGAATATATTTTTTCAAATGTGAAAATGGAACATAAGTGCAGGTAATTTAATTCGTTAGAAACTCAGGTAAAATATCAGCTACTTAAAATTCAGGTACTTCGTTTACAGGTACTTTGATTTCAGGTACTCCATAAACTATATATATATTTAGTATTGAATGTGTAGAATTAGTTGAAAGACACGCCAGATGAAGCCATTGTATGGCGAAACACGTGTTGCGTTTTTGTAAAACAATTTAGTGAAAATCTCACAATAAAGTGTTTTTGGAATACGTTAGATAACCAAATATTTATAACTAGTCAAATTATCATCAATAAAAAAGGTCCTATGGTGTGGTCACCTAAAATTCCTGACCGAACATTCAGTTTTTGAGGTCGTTGGGTATGAATTCGACAGTATAAATAAGGATTCGTATCACTCCAATATCGACAATTTTGTCGATTCACCTCTCCATTCAAACTAAACATACATTCATCCGAAAAAACGAATTTTATACAAGAAATTCTGATACAAGTTGATCCGTTCAATGAGACTTTTACAAAATTCGATACGTCTATCGAAATCATCTTCATTCAATTCATGAACTGCAGTACAAATAGCTTCATCGTTGATAACTTCTGAACGGTTATGCCTTTTATTGTTAACAGATCCAGTTTCGATAAAATTGTTCTATTGAACAACAGAATTATTATTCTGAAACGTATTTATGTCGTACATTTCTTCCTGGATGATTATCATTCAACATACGGGCAGTAGCTCTAGAACTATTTCCATTCTGGTAATACAAACTCACTATTTCAGTCCGTTCTCGAAGCGTATAAACCATTGCTTCTCAAGAATTCACAAAAACAGAAACACCAATTGAAACTTCACCTGGTAGGTATTCGTTAATTGTAGAATGACACAAATACAAAATAAAGAGAATATCGAATCATTGTACCAAAAGTTATTCAAGGTGACAGGGTGATATATACATTACCAGAAGATGGCAAATGAGACTTTGCTGAAACGTTGTGAAAATAATATAATGAAAATGCATGTAACTCAACTCATTAGTTAGTTTCATAACCTCAGCGCAATCAATCAGTAATTCATTTTTCAGACCGAAAAAATTAGCGGCGAGTGGCGAGACAGAGATTGCAGTGAGCAAATCCAACAATCTGTGCAGTACACAAGTTACCAATTAGAACATCTCCATCCTGACACAATTTACAAAATAGAATTGCGTGCTCATAATGCCATCGGTGATAGCTCTCCAGCTCAAGTGAAAGTGCGAACGGCAAGAGGTGAGAATAAAGAATATTATGCTTACAATACATACCACGGTAGTTCAAGTTGTTTGGCGAAAATGAACGTTGTTTTGATTTTTGTTTCAGTTTTTAGGTTCTTGGTTTAGTTTTTTGTGTTCATTTTTTGTTATTGATTATAGCTACGTTCATTTTGTGGACAGTGGTATGCTGTTTCTGATTCAGAGATCTTTTTTTTTTATTTCACTTTAAAGAAATATTGGAGCAGTATGTTTTGATCATTTTCATTTTTTAATTGTTATACACACTGATACGCTGCAGTAAATTCAAGAGTCTCTCCCGATGAACATAAAAGCATTTTTACTCAGATATTGTATGAGCATTTGGTGTTTTTAAAAATATATTCGAAATTTGCTACAGAAACATAATAGCAAGAATTGAGCAGAAAATGATTCAATGTTTCGAAGCAGCTTGTTTTTTGACTACCAAAGAATGAAATAGTGATAAGCAAAACAAAATTTTTTTTCAAATAGATACATTTATGTGAATTGCAAATTTGAGAATATGAGACATAAAACAAATCAGTTTCGAATTTCATATCATTTTGAATATTTTCGAGAATATTGAATTCGAAATCAGTTATAATTGTTTACTTCAATTTATCTCAACTCATTATGTTTCTTATTATTTGAAATGTTTGAATTAAACAAAAAAATATTCTTTGAGAGACTTTTATTGTGTAGATGAGTCAACGTTTCTTTCTGTTTTTTCAGGTATTCAACCGTTGACAATCTGAAAAATTAATAATGCTAAATCAATAGAGAATCTGAAGTTCACCTTGAAAACTACTTATTGAGAATCTAGTCGACTTCACTAATTTTGCTTTGCAATAAAATAAATGATTGAAAAATAATCTTTTAATTCCTAATCAAATTCCTAATATCAAATTAATTCCTAATATCAAATAGCTCTGTGGAAATTGATAGTACCTACCTGGTTACCATTGCTAAAGCGAGAAGTTGATAACTGAAATATGAACCTATATTGAATTCTCGGAAAACATCTTGTAAGTTTATTTATGTATACTATCGGAAATTAAAATTTTTCAGGCATTCATTTTATTTACAGGCAAAATTTGTTACTACAAATAAGTAACTGATTAATTGGACTCTTCAGTGGTTTATATTACACAGTAATTTTTCGTGATGAACTTTTCAGTTTACCATTTATATACTTCTGAAGATTCTCTATCGATTTAGCTTTATTTTTCAGATTGTGGAAGTTTGAATAACTGAAAACTCCAAGAAACAAAGTAGAGTAATTCAATATTGAAGAATGAAGAATATGTAATAATAATATACCATTCTGAACAATGTGTTGTATTATCAAAGAAAAACGTACCATTCTTTATTTTCAAAAGGTAATGAATCCATATCTATAACTTGTGATTAGTCATTTTTTTTTCATCTTTTGAATTGGTACTTGAATCAAAATAGCATAGCAATGGTTAAAGAAAATCACGTAGTTATAATTTTATCACCCAATTTACATATTTTTCAAAATTATGTTTATTTTCAGTTGTTTATAAATATTATTAAAATAGGTTTTGTAAAAATTTTGTTTCCCTTTATCAATTAGCTGAGTGAATATTTTAATGTTCACCAAAAAGTCGAATGGTCCTCATAAAGTGATTTGCTAATTTTTTTTTTCTCAGTTGAAAGAAAAAATTATTATTGTTATAAAAAAAAAGTACCTACGATTTTGTAATAACTATAAAATTACATTCTGGACATTCAACCGAAAATGTGAAAATTCTCTTATCAGAACCAATTTTTTCAAACTATTTGTAGTTATTTTTGAATATGCATAACATTCAGTATAGAGAAATCCTTGGAATGAAATGTTTAGAGTATGATGACTTCCTGAAATACAGTGAAAGGCATTATGTGATTTGAAATTTCAAAGTATCTAAATCAGGTAATCAATAAAAAACGCCAAAACATCTTTTACAACTATGGCATGATCTTCTTCATTTTCTGTGTAGCTTTTTATGTAATCTACTTTTTAAAGATTGGTAAGTTCACTATTACATAACTTTTCAAACTTAATTATCTTTCAAAGTCGAAATCTTTCATGAGAAAAATGTAGATTTATTTGAATAATTTTAACCTGACTATAACCTGTTTTATAATTTTCCATCCTTTATATTTATATATTTTCAATATAGCCAAAAATAGGATCAATATAGTTACAAAAATGTGTAATGAATATTTCCAAACATATAATACCACATTCAAACTCAATATTAAGTATCATTATCAACAAATTGTTTGAGCAGCACACGAATCTAAAAAAAGGAATATCATTGGCAATTGAGAAAACACATTTTTATAATATATTATTTCAATAATAGAAAAGTAAAAAATCAACGATAGTTGTTGTCAGTATATGAAATATGATAAAAATCGAAAAATGTTGTAGTTGATTCCCCAGAAAAATGTTTATTTCTTTCAAAGAAGTGTGCCATGGCAAATATTTATTCATTCCACATTATCAAGATGTTCAAGATGTTGACTGGTCTATAAACTATTTGAAGTATTTTAACTGAATAATTAATCAAATTCTGATATATTTTTCAGTTGAACCCAGTGGTTTTAGTTTGTCCACATGTTACACTTTTTGGACACTTCTCTATTGCTTTCTCTCATCATTGCATTATGAGAAAATGTCTCACAAATAGATTCAATGAGAATAAAGGTGAATTTAGGATATGGAAAGCTTTTGGGTTTTCACTAGAACGTTGTTGGCAGTGGATACTTTGAGGTTTATTATTTTATTAATACTTTGATATGAGTGTATACAACCTTGCTAGGAGTATGAGAAATGACAATTATTATTTGGTGCATTACATTCCCAGCATTCACTGAATGCAGATTCAATAAGTAATATAATCAGACTATTCGACAGTTTGGTAACTATCTGAAACAGTGTGGCCTATTCTGACATTTGTTTGAATGAACTCTAGCCTCTTCAGGGTTATTTTGGAACTCTGCGAGGAGAATAAGTTCTTTAAGCCATCTTCAAGCTGCGATGACTATACTTGTGATTACTGTGCGCCGTTTCAATAAATGGTGATAAACTTCTAAATGTCTGTATTGAAATTGACTATATTATATTATACAGGTGCAACTGTACTTGAATGTGTTCCCAAATCATGTAATTAATAGATTTTTGTAAATAAATGACAACAAAGAGAATAACGGTGGATAAAATAAGTTATTCAGATTTATTTGTAGATTGGAAGAATATTCATCAAACTCGAAGTTCTTGAAATCAAATTTTGTCTCATCTGAGTCAATTCATTTTATCTACTTGCACAGTCACTCATTATTTCATGGCCCGAAAGGAAATACAATATTTTCTGAAATGTTATTAATTAGCAAAATAATTTTGTAAATAGCTTAAAAAAAATTGTATTTCTATTTGCTCTAAAGAGCGAATGTGCATGAATTCAACATTCCATATATTTATTAACTTTGAAAAATCAAAAAGCGCATGGCAGTGACCTGTTTTTTTATTTTATTTTTTGATATAGTTATTGCAGCTTTCGATGTTTAATCCGTTTTTATTGGGCCAATTTTATTTTTAGTTTATTTGTTTCAATTGTTACTAACATCGTAGTTATAGTTGTATATGTTTGATTGGAATCAACCCACAAATTATGAACAAATGAGGTTCACTTGATAATATCATGAAGCTTTTATGCAGTTTATTTTTCTGCCAATCTTCATGTTCGACAACATTCTGATGTTGTTATGAACTGAACCCTTCTGATAATGAATTGAATAGTTGATTATATCAGGTTATCTACCTTCGAAGAGCAAACATTTAATTTTTCTTATTTGGGAGAAGCACAGACATTTATAATTCAAACTCCAAACTCTGGGAAATTAATAATCATGGTTTCAAGAAAATGTAGTCACAAAGCTCAAATGCGAGTTTTTAAATTTATTGCAATATTTGTACACTCAAATGTAAAAAATCCTTTTCATAATGACTAGTAAATTAGGAAGGTATCATTGGGTGAGCCACTGTCACGATTATATTCCGAAAATGCGCAGCTGGTCAAAATAATAATAATATATAAAATAATGATAATAATAATAATGACACAAACTACACAAAGTTATTGGATTTCAACATACAGGAACAATTCAAGCTCATGAAGTAAAATAATTTGTGAGTATTAATACATTGACAATAATGATAAGAATGTAATTTGGAATGTTACATTACCTTCATTCTGGGATCAGGAGGTGTATGATTTCATCAAGTGAGAGGCATTATTCAATTATAGTTGAGACCTAAACCGGGAGTGGTAATTTATAGAAAGGTTAGATTTTTGCTATATTTGTTTTTCCATCTTTTGGATAATTGAATATTTCAATATGAATGGATTTTTTGTTTTTCCGAATTTTTCTTTCTTTTTTGGGAAACAGGGATTTATGACAAGTGACTACAGGGGCACAAACAGAAACACTGGTGTTAATAAGATCACAAATTTTTTTAAAGTCAATTCAATAACTCCACATATGTTCAAGACAGGAAGCAAGTACTAAGTATCAATTATCTAGGAAGAAGTTACTCAGAATGAATAATGTTCTATCATTTCATGGAGATAGAATTTAACGCTCGTAAACACAAAGTACATCGGATAAATCTTCCTGATTTCAGATCTTGAAACATAACCGAGCTAACAGAGCTTCTTGGTTCTTTATAGATATAAAGAACCAAGAAGCTGTGTTAGCTTCAGACTAGATAGTCTGAATTAAAATTCCTTAGCATTCGTTAGGAAGGCAACTCACAATATTAGACCCTCTAGTAAAATTTGAGCATAATATTTCTGAAGTTTTGTGATATTGAATCCTTTTTCACATAGTATAGTCAATCTTTTGAACGGTACGCAAATTGAAATGTAACTATATACAGACTGGCTGGCGAGGATTATAGAAATTTGAATACATCATTTCATGACTTTGATTGTACCACTGTTATGATAAATGATGTTTTCACCATCTTAAAATTAATCTTCATGGACAAATTGAAATTGGTCAATATGCGTAGGTATTTGATATATTAAATTCAATATGGCGCCCTATTCATTTAAGAAAAACAAAACTTTTTGAATGAGTGCCCCAAATGTAAGGATTTCAACATGAAGTACAATGTATAAGTAGTTTTATATAAACACCCTTGTATGTTGAATATATTATAAAATCGAAAATTATTAAATGCTCATTGTATAAATCAATAAATGATTAATTTCAGGGAACATTTTCTCATATTTTTCGATAGTTTTCAAACAGTTCATAGTTTTGGGTTGTGCTGAAAGTTTTGCAGAAAGTGTTAAGCAATGCCTGGATTGTGGTAAACTTTGAGACTAAATAATTAATATCGATGTTTGTTCGAAGGTGGATGACAATGTTTCATGGTGCATTTCATTAGTTGAAACTTCCATTGTCTAATATGATATAAATCAATTTGAAATCCCTGAAATAATCGATAAAAAGTTAAAAAGATTACCTGAAAAATAATAACTATATTAGGCAAAAAAACTGAAATTACCATGAAATAAAATGAAAGAAACAAACAAAAAAACAAAAAATTGAACTATTAACTAATTAAAAATTATCAATAAGAAATGAAAATTAAAAGATTTCAAGTCAATTTGTAATTTTCATTTCTTGTTAATAATTTTTAATCAGCTGATAGTTCAATTTTTCGATTTTCTGATTGTTGCCTGTATTTTATTCAATATCTTTTTTTCATAATATAATTGTTATTTTTCAGCTCATCTTTTTAATTTTTTAAAGATTCTTCAAGGGATTTCGAATCATTATATTAGATTTAGTAGACTTTATTTTTTATTAGACATTTTCATCAGACAATACAAGTCCGAACTAATGAAATGAATCAATATTGATATCAAATTCTTCTTTTATTGCTACCAGTCAGGTAAAGATAAAAAATCAACGTTACTGTTGTTCAATTATTAGGACATTAATATTTATTATAAAAAGTCATTGTTATCATAATTTTTACCACATATTTGACAAAATTTTATGTATCTTCTTTCATATGCAGACGAGCAAATATTTACTTTTTTATTTTATTTCACCAGATTGTTAAAAAGTGTATTAAGATACAAGTCCTCTATGAAAGGGCACCATGTAAATGATGTTCAATTACTACAATATCAAATGAGTTTTAATTGAAATGATTGAGAAATTAACCAATTTATGTTTTCCATTTTTTGAAGAAATAAACGGAAATATTCGAAAAGAAACTAAAATTTAAATTTTTTTTCTGTTTCACTGTTTTTCGGGGTCAATGAAATAATCAAAACTATTTTATAGACCCAATCTGAGTTTGTCTGAGCATGTTAGAAAAAATATTTCATGAATGAAATGACTGTTTTTCTCTCAAGTGAGAATTTCAAAACCACTATCAATAAGCTAGAAGAACCAGTGAAAATTAACATTATCAGTTCATAATTTTACTCTATTTCCAAATTTAGTTGCTTTTCATTCTCTCAAGTAATCAAATTCGCTACAGCAAACGCTTAGTTAAAAAATAATTTTGTTATCTAATGATTAATGAAGATATTGTCAATTTAACTATTTTAACAATAAATTGATAAAATATTTTTTCCAACAAATGTTTGACGTGATTCTTTATATTAAACTTTTTTATTCATGAACCTATTGTAGTGTTCAGTGAAACTTACCACAAAACATTGAAACATAGATGAAAACCGTATCAAAATTGGTTGAGCCAGTCTTGAGATTAGCGGGCACAGACAAACAGTTGAACACACAAGCAGATGGAAAGACTAACAGACAGCGATCAAGTACACTTTTATTATATGTATATTTATCAATTGATACATCATAAAGAGGAGGAATTCAGTGAATCCTTCAATTAATTTTATGTATTTTTCTGATGCAAAGTGTTTTTTTCAAAGAAGCAATATGTGAAAGTATTTCTCAATTACATTCTAGATAGATATGATGAAAATAGAGGTTCTTGCTCCCATTCTGAACGATAGGTTGTTCATATCTCTGTTTGACGTTTGAAAATAGTGAAATACATGTTCTGCAACAAATTTTATAAGTTTCAAAATTAATTCGTAAATATGGAGCCACTAAAAAGATATCTCAAATATGTCTTTCACTGGATATCTCAAAAATATCTAAAACAAGATATCGACGTCTTGAGACATTCAGATGTATCAAAGATGCGAAAAAGATATCCCTAAGATATATGTTGCTCTACGGGAAAGCAAGAGAAAAATTATTCAATATTTTCTTGCTCTTGAATAAAGTAGCATATTCAAAAAACAATTCAATGGGAGATTTACACTTGACAATTTACAAAACCACGACACGTGTTTCGCTATTCAATAGCGTCTTCAGGCGTTACACAGTATTGTGAAGCCTGAAGATGCCATTGTATACAATAATGTGTGATGTCTGGAGATGCTATTGTATATCGAAATACGTGTTGTGGTTTTGTAAACTGTCCAGTGGAAATCTCACATTGAAGTGTTTTTTGGATACGCAATAGTGCATTTTCATAAGGTATTGGTCAGCTCTATTGAAATATCAATCTGAGTTCGGATTAGAATGGAAATTGAGAGCATAAAATAGTGTCTCAAATGAGTATTATCAGTTGAATATGGAATGATTTGATGTTTGTATTTTAAGTGCTCGATACAAACTGATTCTAATATATGTAAAAACACAGCATGGTCAGGATTTCGTGTTCCAGAAACGATGGATGACAGATTGAAACTGATATTTAAATGCCATTTCAAAGATGAAAACGTTTTGAATAAATATTGTGTGCAAATTGTAAATTTATATTCAGCTCCTTAGAGACAACTCGAATGACATAACAACCTGAAGATGTACTTCTATATAAGTCTACAATGTAATTTCCAAATTTCAGGATCTTACTAATCTGTACAAACTTACAGAAAATCATTTCATTAAGTTTTTTATGCCAAAGGATTGCCATATCAAAATACCGCAATTTTTCAGTTTGATGAAAGTATATACAGTGCCCAATGTTCAGTTTTGTATTTCATTAATGTTGTTTTAAATTTCATAAAGAATGAAAATTCTCTGCTTCATCAACATTAACAATTTCAAGTTTGATTTTTTTTGTGAGACATAATATGGGAGCTATCAAAGAATAAGCAATAATTCATAATAATAATTTTTTTTTAAAATTTCTATGGCCATTCAGATGAGAGGAAATCAATTTCTGTTCTTCGTATAAATTCATTTTTTTGGTTTATCAAAACTGTTGGTTGCAAAAAAGCTGTAGCAGTGTTAGTTTTCAAATAAATAGTTCACATCATTGAAAGGGAAATAACGGAAAGTCTGCTGGTACTTATATTAAATAAGAAAAGTATGTTTTCAGTTGAAACTTCTAGATGAGTTAATACTTGATAGCTATGCTTATATAAAATTTTAAGGTTAACTTGGAATTTTTTTTTATACTTAATCTCAGTATTTGGTTACTATCTATTGTAGTTCAATAACTTTCACTGCAATGTGATACAAGACTGAAAAATATTATCAAATATGTTTTAAAAATAAGATAATCAAGTGTTTGATTACATTTTGTGTTCGAGGAATGTGCAAGTGAATATCATTGATCATATTTGTATTTTTAATGGACTTGCATATTTCTGTGAACATATTTTCTTTGTTCATGTTGTTATCTAGTACATGTAACTGCATGTAAGTCGCATGATTAGCAATTATTATTAACTTGAAACTTCGGAAACATTTCATTCATAGTTTATAGTGTAAGACAACTAAGTTAATTTTATCCGAGAGGTTTTCAGAGATGATTTAGTGTGTAATTATACAGTTTTACACTCTATCTATATTATACTTCCAAAATAGTAGGCACTAAATTCTCAGAAATGACTGATTTGCCTCAAGGTGTTCCTTGCAGTGGCATATGGAAATTGTACTAAACAGATGAGGAAAAATGATGATAAAATATATAGAATCACAACCTTGACAACAGTGTTTTCGTTTTAATGCAATTATATTTCTGAGAATTTAGTACATACCATAATGGAATTGTACTATAGTCAGACAATAATTTTTTCGTAAACGTGAATACAAACAATATTAGTTATATTACTTGTTTATAAATGAAGTTGTCAATTTATAAGAAAATTTAAATAAATCATTTGAAACATGCCTCTGTTTTTGATGTTCGTGCTTTTGTTTTTTTGTGAAGCGTCGAAGAGTGGCTTAAGTGAGAAAAATTGAAACTACACAGCGGATTCTCCACGTTGAAAGTGTACGTAGCTTAACAAATTCATAAATATTCTAAGAAATTATATGTTATTATATATGTTGCTTCCATTTCTAGAATATTTATGAGTTTTTAGTAACAGTAGGTTTAGGTAGTTGTGATAATCTCCGCTTTCTTGGTCATATTATTTGCCTTGGCATGTGTCTTAACCTAGATGTCTGTAAATACTAACACACACACACACACACACACACACGATACCCAAAAATTCTTTTTCATGTATTCCAGAAAGCACACAATAAAAACGGATTAATAATGTTTCTGATTATGTTTACATAATTTTTAATTTTCTTGATGAAGAGTATGAATTTTAACCCCTTTTCCAGAAAAACATGCAATTTTGGTTAAAAACCAGCATGTCCTGTCTTAGATCTAGAATAGTTTGGCATATATTTTTATGACATTCAAATATCCCCAATTCTATGAAGGATTCATTTTTTGAAGGGTGCAAATTACTTAACCCTCTGGTTGGTGATATTCGATGTGCGAGGCATTTTTTCGGTACATACTAAGAGTAAATGTTATTTGCAAAATGCAATATCCAGAACAATTCATTTACGAAATTATGTAATTTGGTAAAAGTTGACTATCGAAATACATAGTGAGTATTTCAAGAAAGGAACTTACGTGAACTAATCAACCGAAGCAAATATGGCATTTGGAAAATTATAGGGTTTTTTGATGAGAAATTACACTTGGAAACCAGGTCTTAGTTGTCGCCATATATGTAGATGAACATTCCCAATTGAAAATGAACTTCAATTATCAAATAACGTTTTATATAGACTTTGACATGAAATCAATTGATCCACTGAATGAACATTCCCAAATTATAAATCATTGGATAGGTATTGAAAAAAAATATTGTTTCAAATATAGTTCTCTCTCTATGTTATTGGCTTTTGCTTCCATTCAAGCACATTAAGCCAATTCAAAGAAGTTACTTCTCAGAAAATAACGTTTCATATAAATCTGAACAAGAAACCAATGGAACAACTGTGCATACTTTGTGCAAGTTTCCTTACAGAGGTTATCCCTACATATATTTTTAGTTACAAACTAGTTTCAGAGTATTTCAGTCTATTATTCCAAATAATTTCATCGAATTTTTACCGTTATGTTCACTTGGTGTTACCTGCATCTCGTGAACATAGCTCCGTACAGAAAAGAAGTATTCTATATATTACAAATTCAACTCAGACAGAAATCATGGCAAAGATTACTGTAGACACATACAGCTTGTCAAATTTCCTCTCTATCGCCCTTTTAACGAACGCACATCCAGTTGACGGGACCAAAACGAAATTCAGAAAACTATAGGTACAACAAATACCGAAAAAATGCCGTTTCTCTTGGTGATATGGTATTGAAGTTCACTATGCTTGATTTTATGTATACATTTTTCAATTCTGGGAAAATACATTCAAAGTGTATAACTAAAAACACATCTTTCTCAGATACTGCAGTTATATTGAATGAATGTAATCAACAACAAGTTCACTAGACTACTTTAATTTTTTCAATCATTATATTTTACACAGTTGATAATATGTTCATAAAAACAGTCCAGGAGTATTCTCTGCAATAATAGATACAGGAAGTTCATACCTACATGTGTGCACTCACATAACTGTTATTTTCAATATGAAAGTTATATGCATATATATTTTCTAAATTGATGGCAAGGTTCCATTGTAATTAGTAATAAGGTCGTGCTGGTTTTAGTTGGTTTATTTTGTAAATAATAGTTTTTGTTATATGTTTCCCAATCATTTTACCAAAACTATTCATTGAAATCAAATGAATCCGACCATCAAAGCATTTCAAACCACTGGAAACATCCTTTAAAAACAGTATTGAGCCTTTTCCAACAAATTTTTATTGAAAATAGTGCAAATTCTATATTCAGTTACGAATTCTTTTGTATGTTGAACTTCTTTACTTCCTATAATGTATATGGTCATTCTAGTTATAATATAGGACTCTTATTATACAGTGTGACATACTTGAAATGAAGACACCCCATTTCTGAAAGCAGACATTTGATTTTTGGTACAGGCATAAACATTCATGGGCCTTCAACCCAGTAATTTTCATATTCAAGTCCGATTTTCAACTGACTGTTCCGAATAAGAAGCTACAGAAATGATAAAATAGTCAAAATCAATGAAATGAATGTATTCGTAATGATTATTAGGTTTTTCATTCTCATTCCTACATTATAACGAATTTATTATTTTCGTAGCTTCTTATTTAGAACTATTAATTGAAAATCGGACTTTAATATGAAATTAGAATTTTGCGTTGAAATTCGGTATGTAGGGAAAAATCGATTTCCAAGCAACTTTCTCTAATAACTTATTTCGATATCATAAACGCAAAGCAAAATATTGAGAATTTGCCCTTTTCACAGGAACGGAGTAGGCTGCATTTGAGGCTGTCAGTCGAGCTAAGTATTGCGAAAAGTGCGGCGCTTGAAATCAAATCAGAAATCAAATATTGACGTATATGGTTATACGAGGGTGGTTTGAAAAGTTTCCGACTTAACAAAGATACAAGACATTTTTTTGATTTTTTTTCATTTCTCATATTCACCTTTTAACTCTACACACTCCTCCCAGCGATGCTTCCGTCTCTGTAACCCGTCGTACTCGGCGTTTTTCTCTGCAGAGTAATTGTTCACGAAGCTGATCGCCTCTTCATTTGATGAAAATCTCTGTCCCCCAAGTGCAATTTTTAGGTGAGAGAAAAAAAGAAGTCTTGGATCTAGATTTGGTGAGTAAGGTGAATAGTCAAGGAGTTCAAACCGTAATTCTTATATTTTTGACATGTCAGCCGCTGAGGTGTGAGACGGTGTGTTGTCAGCTTCCTCATGCTTAAATTGTTGATCTCTCTCACGTCAGTTCAGTGGTCATCTAGCACCATTTGGTGAAATTTGACGATGTTTTCATCGGTAGTTACAGTTTTCGGACTTCCCGAAAATTCATCGTCTCCCAAGCTCTTATATCCACGTTTCAATTCAGCTGTCAAAAATTCCACTGTGGTAAATGATGATGCAGAGTCCCCATACACATAATTCTACTTATCTTTGATTTGCGTAAGCATATTGCATTTCAAGACAAATATTTAATGACAGCTCGATACTCAATTTAGTCCATTTTCTTGAAAACACTCACATCAACTCACTCAAATGACTGTCACATAACAATTGCGAGTCCAAAATGGCTGACACTTTGGTGTGTAGCTGTCAACAGATGAACAACGAAATTCACTAGCTTTTATTTACGAGTGCTGCAATCTTCATGTTGAGGTCGGAAACTTTTCAAACCATCCTCGTAGATAAGTTGATAACATGAAATTGCAAAATTATTTTGGAAATTATCAAATTCATGAATTTTCAAGTTCTTTTTTCTCCGCTTGACTTGGATCATTTTTTAGCTTTGACGTCACACTCATAGTATTCACACACCATTGATAACTTCCTCTGTTATATAAAATATATCAAATAATATATTACAGACTACTTTTCCACCAATTAATAATGTACAGACTAATTTTCTACCAATGATCAATCATAAAACATTTGTGATTCACTTAGAAATTGAATGCCACTCCAAAAATAAGTACACAATGTGTCAATCGAAGAAACAGGTTAGTTCACAAGTTCATGAGCAGTTATTGATGTTTTGTAGTGGAGCCATTATTAATTGAAAGTTTACCTTTGAGCACTTAAAGATTTCAAATGATAGAGTATGTGAATGACCTGAAGGAGAGACTGCAAATTGTACACCAATTTGTCAGAACCGAATCACAGCTTTCCAGCGATTGGATGAAGATAAGATTTGACAAAAAGTCGCTGCCAGTGAGTTTCAAGGAGGGCGACGCAGTGTGGCTCCACCAACCCCAACGCCGCAAAGCTTTGTGCACCAAATTACAGAGACCATGGCAAGGACTTTACTTGGTAACCAAAAAAATTAACGATCTGGTGTACAGAATTCATTTGTCACCCAGAAGCAAGCCTAAAGTTGTCCACATATAGAGGCTGAGTGAGTCCTTACATAGGTCGTGATGTCTTCTTTTGGAATGTTGTTCGGGGCGAACAACCTCAGGAAAGGGGGTAATGTTGTGAATCATGCCCTAAAGAAAACACCACTGGTAACTATAAACCAATCGTGACGTAGCTAACAGTGCGCGAATGTACGATGTTCGCTGGCGCTCTAGATGTAGCGAGAATAATGCTACCGATTTCGATGGAATTTCGGCGAAATTTTCTAGCGCATTCGATTACGATATATAAATGCTAGCTGCGTGCATATCGAGACAGTCAAGTGGAAGTTACAGAGCGGGACGCGAAGCGATCTAGTAAGGCGATATGCATTCGAATAACAGTTGAAGTTTTAGTTGAAGTAATTGTCGTATTTAAATTGAAATAAAGTTAAGTTTGATTATTCAGTGTAGTCAATTATTGGACAACCCTCACGGGGAAAAAAGTAACAGTAACAATTGGAATGAAAAAATGGTTAAGGCTTTCGCGACAAAGGTTATACACCCAGGCTACAAATTAAACCAAATTGGGGTCATAACATGTACAGGCCCACTGATATTCACTTCTAATGGTCAAAAATTCAATATTGAATATTGTGAATTTTGATACCAATTACACAAAGAATAGGTATATCAAATCTGGGAAAACCAATTTCCCATATTAAAACATAAATTTGAAATGAAAATGGTTGTACACCACTAAACGTTTGGAAAAGAAATCGATAGTAGTTAGACACTCAGACAGCTTCATATTACACTCATTTGTACCAGATCTGTGATATAAACAAGTTTAAGTTGAACACTGGACTCGAGTACCAATCTGCCAATTGTCGTGGGTTCAAGTCATGTCTGAAGCAGTTTTTCATTTTTTTAATTCTCAATATTCAAACTATTTGAAATTGTAGAAAAAACAGAAATAGAAAATATTTTTTTCGAATGCTTTTTCTGGTTGCTTCTTGTCAGGAAATTCAATGGTATTACTCTGTGCTGGTCATTAAGGGGTGGGGGATGAGGTATAACACTTGAGATTTGAGGATATGATAAAAATATTTCCATTTTGCATTTTTTTAACAAATATGTTTTGAAGATATTCGATCTGTTTCATTTTCGGAGCCGTACCATATAGACTATCTGTTTTAAAAAAAACTGTTTGAAATCTGTTTTTCCGTTAACCAGCTGTCGCACCCCTACGAACGACAACCCTCAGAAGTCGAAACTTGTGCGAGCTAAGGATTAACGAGGTCTTACCTTTTAACGTGTGATTCCTAACACGGGTTGCACAATAGCAAGTGAAAATCGTTTGTTTGAAGGTGGTTGACAATGTTTCGTGGTGTGTTTCATCAGTTTGGATTTTCATTGTCTAATATAATATAAATTGATTTGAAATCCTTGAAAATAATTGAAAAAATTAACCGAAAATAACAATTTTATCAAACAAAAAACTGAAATTACAAAGAAATAACATATAAGCTGAAAATTAAAAAATATTAACAAAAAATGAAAATTAAAAGATTCCAAACCAAGTTACGTCACGATGTTTCGATTGTTAATATTCACAATCATCTTCGGGTGACAACTGGACTCATTTTTCCGAGATTTGACTATTTATAGGTCATTCGGGTGCTTTCACCCATCCCCAATTCCCTCTCTCCGCTCCATTGGTTTCAGCGGGAAATGACCGTTTGGCGGGAGTTGGTCGTTTTTCGCTTGATTAGAGGTTTCCATATGTCACGTATCTCTACGCTAGCTTGACTAAATGCGTTGTTGGACAACATATACGCGGCTTCCTTGAATTTTCTCCTAAACCAGTGTTCCTCTTTGTGGATGATTTCAGCTTGAGCCCACTTGATGTTGTGTTGATGAGTCCAAACATGCCTTGCTATTCCGGATTTGCTGGTTTCTACTCGGTGTGTGTGTTTCTAGTGCCGGATAACCTGCGAGTGCGGATAATCATACATCGGTGAAACTAAGAGGCCATTGAAAGTTCGTATTGCTGAGCACTAGAAACACACACAGCGAGGAGAAATCAGCAAATCTGGAATAGCAGAGCATGTTTGTACTCATCAACATAACATCAAGTGGGCTCAAGCTGAAATCATCCACAAAGAGGAACACTGGTTTAGGAGAAAATTCGAGGAAGCCGAGTATATGTTGTCCAACATGGCATTTAGTCAAGCTAGCGTAGAGATACGTAACATATGGAAACCTCTAATCAAGCGAAAAACGACCAACTCCCGCCAAACCGTCATCTCCCTCTGAAACCAGTGAAGCGAAGAGAGGAACAGGGGATAGGTGAAAGCACTCGAATTACCTATAAATAGTCAGATCTCGGAGAAATAAGTCCCGTTATCAGCCGAAGACGATTGTGGATACTAACAATCGAAACATCGTGACGTAACTTGGTTTGGAATCTTTCAATTTTTAATTTTCATTTTTTGTTAATAATATTTTTCAATTTTCAGCTTTTATTAATAATTCAATTTTTTTTGTTGTTGCTTGTATGTTATTCCTTTGCAATTTCAGGTTTCTGTTTAATAACATTGTTATTTTCGGTTAATCTTTTTGATTTTTTTCAGGGATTTCAAATTAATTTATATTATATTAGACAATGGAAGTCTGAACTGATGAAATACAAGTGAAAATCCATCGTTCAGACTGGGGCTTGTACCACCAACCAACACGCAAGTCAATTCGAGTGAGAGAACAAAGCACCCACGTCGAACCAGCTGTCTACCGACCGATTTAATAATTTTCTTTTCACAAACACAGGACTGTCAATATTTATTTGAGTTGCATAGATGCAGAAATAGCTCTCATCCTTGTCTGAAGTCATAATGCAATATAAGAATTCACAATATAACTGCAGTATAAAACACAAACCACATGGTAATGACTTCTCACTTATTTTTTAAGTTTCAACGAAATACAGAATAAATTTTTGTTATCTAGGTATTGACCCCATTGTTCCTGTTCAAACTCCAACAATGAGCAGCGCTGCCATTATTGGTATAGTAATAGCAGCTATACTCCTGGTCTTGATTGTGCTAGATATCACTTGCTATTCAGTTAATAGACTTGGGGTGATAGCGATGTGCTGCAATTCAAAATCCAAAAAAGCAGATGAAGAGGATCCTAAATTGGGAAGGTGAGAAAGTAATATGTTTCTAACGAAGATTTTTCTGGATATCATTGAGTAATGGGGTTACTATTTACTTCAATTACACATTTACTATATTTTTTCCCAAATTGTCAAGCTGACTTCACAATGTGCATTAAGATTTGAAATACCGATTTCCGTAGTTTTGAATTGGATGGAATTCAGTAAAATATTGTGTTGAGACCATGTACCAATGTGTGAGTATTTTTGCTTCTTCTCAGAATGATATAATTGTAAAGTTTTTGTGGAATATGCATCATTTTGGATCTGTGGATCAATTATTGAATTATTTGTTCACGTCTCTCATTTTTATCAAAATGAATTTAGTCTATGATTATTTTTGATTGACAAATTTCTATTTCATAAAAAATGGCGTCATTAGAAGTTTGCTGTACAATTTTTCAACACCGGTTCGTCGTATAGGCGTTAATTGATTATAGAAACAAAATTGATCTCAAATTTTAAATCGATTGATTTTATGAAAAAAATTCGCGAGCAGTGTAATTAACGGCACAACTGGAACCTCTGGCGTAAAATAAGTTCTGTTCTCTAACACAAGAACTGCAACATTCACCTCGAGGCGCGTTTTACTCATCAACTTGGCATCTTAAGGAGATGAAGTAGACTTGACACCAACTTGGTTTGTGAGACATGCATCAAAAAGAGTGTTGCAGTTCTAGTGTTTGAGAACAGTGCTCGCTTTGGAAGTAAGAATTTTTGTTTTGAGTGAGATATATAAGCCCTTCAGAGGATCAATAAACAAGTGAAACTTCGTGTATTCAAGATGAATGCATGTGCATAGATGCCCTTGAAATATTTCTTCTTCAAAATAAAATTCGACATTGGCCTTGTTATATAAATACGAAAATATATTGATATATTACAGGATTTTTTTCAAAATTACATTGGTCGCAAAATAAGCTCTGTTACGCCAGCGACGCAAAGTACAGAAATCGCATTTACAAAATACCAAAATTAGGTACTTTTTAGGTACCGAAATCAAAAATTAGCTGCTCTGTAACTTACACCGCAACTGAGTACTTAAACAATAATAACAATAATATCATCTTCATTATCTTCTTTTACATTTAAAGCAAATTAATTAGGAACAGTTCATTTATTATATGATGATGAAATGCTAGCAACGCAAGTTGCTAACATTATGTAATGCTAGCAACGCAATGAAAATAATAATGAGATAGTGAATGTTAAGGAAACACTATTAGGTGTTTAGGTGTTAAGTGCTGACGGTGAGGATTGTTAAATTTTCTAATTAATAAACAAAAGCTTCAAATTTCGCTAAACAACAGATCTAAGGATCAGGTCTCTCGAAAACGGGGATGAATGCTCAATCAGGTATAAACTAAGCATAGTAATAAAGTGCTAATTTGGTACTTGAAGGAAATTAAGATGGAAACGACCGTAATAAACAAAAAAAAACATCCGGGATACCTGATTTGACGAAAAAATCAACAATTAGCAATAAAGTCTTGGAATGCTTAAAGTGCTAATTAGGTGCTCACTAGATATTTATAGTAAACCTAGATTCAATAATGGCTATAGGGCTCATGGACCTGAAAACCACCATGACTGATGTACTGAGTTCTTATAGTACCTTTCTCAATAAATAAGGGCAAGAGAATAAAGTGCTTATTAGGTCCTCTCTAGATATTTATAGTAAACCTAGATTCCATAATGCCTATGGGGCTTATGGATCTGAAAACCACTATGACTGATGGAATGGGTTCTTACAGTACGTAACTCAATAATGAAGGGCATGAGAATAAAGTGCTGATTAGGTGCTCATTAGATATTTATAGTAAATCTAGATTCCATAATTCTTATGGGGCTTATGGGCCCGATAACCATCATGACTGATGTACAGAGTTTTTCTGGTATTTTCTCACTATCATGACGGCATTAGAATAAAGTGCTATTTAGGTGCTCACTAGATATTTATAGTAATCCTTGATTCCATAATGCCTATGGGGGTTATGGATCTGAAAACCACTATGCCTGATGGACTGAGTTCTTACAGTACATGGCCCAATAAATAAGGGGACGAGAATAAAATGCTAATTAAGTGCTCATTAGATGTCCATGGAACACCCGAGTTCCATAATGCCTATTGACATTCGCGCTCAAAATTTCCATGATTGATGTTCTTTATTGGGTTGGTATCCGATTCACTTCCTTAGTGCACGTCTGAGAAAGCTGAAAATAATCTATTTCTGTGAAAATTTCTAGAATTGAATAAAATAACGTTTTGATTCTCATTTTTACGAAAAACAATTGGAGAGAAAGTCATTTTTTATTAGCGGGCGTTGCAAGACTACTTTTAACTGGTTTGTCTATATTGAATAGAGTGATCCAATAAAAACAGTCTTTCGCTTACCATCTAGAATTTTTTTAGAATGTTACAAAAATTCTTTCAGAAGTGCAGCTCGATATCTCAACTCTTATGGAGGTCACTGAATTTATAATTTTCTTTCTAAATAACACGTAAAACAATTTTTTTCATAAAACAATTTTTTTCCGTTTTCTTTCAGTAGTACTACGAAAATGATTTTGAATCAAATTTTGAAGCTTCAGTTCTTGTCGGAAATTTATTTCTTATTGAAGAAGCTCTGATCCTTTTTTGTCGACTTAACATATGAAGATGTATGAAGCTCTAATAACCGGCAAGGACAAATATTTGCTATTATTATAGTTGAAAAATAAAAAATTCGAAATCTTTTCTTTAGTCTGTTTCAGATGATATCTCACACTTCTTATGTTAAATCAAATTATCCATTTTTATTATTCATCTTTACATTTATATTCGGTACAGAGAAGTTATTTAGTATACACTATCAATTGCGGAATAATTTGATGACTCTTAGGACGATTTTTTTTAATTCAGTCCATTGATTGTTACGGAAACAGTAATTTGAATATAGTCTTATTTGTTTTGTTGAATTTGCTTGATTTGCACTTCTTGACTGTCGTAGAGAATTGCATGATATTATTGATCTTAGGATCAATGGTGATGCAATTGTAGGTAATTGTACAGTTTTTGGAACTTCTCTAAGACTCATAGCTTCATCATTTAGTGCTGGCTCACTGTCTTTGTACGAAACAATCCCTAATAAAACTATATTCTCTGCAAAATAAAAAAAAAATCATTTACTATTTGCTTATTAAAATACACTTACCTACTAATATAATGTTTATAATTTAGAAAAAAATCTTTTTAGGCACGACATGAGGGTAACTCAGTTTTTTTGCCTAACGGAAGTAACGCTTACTATTCTACAGTCTATTCAGATAGTTTCCGCTGTTCAAAACTAGGAACTAATATTAGTCGTCAGTACTAACATAATGTTAGAATTATATCTAACAAATATAGTTTTATGATGTATCATTTTGCGTTGGTCACGCCATCTAATGAAAAGCTGGCAACGCCACTCATTGTAACAAGTAGTTGAAGTAGTGTATAAATAAAATGTCATAGTCGTGTTAGTGTGTTCCTGTTATTTTCCATTTTCTACCGTTATTACAACACAGAAGAAAAATAAAAATTCAACAGTTTTGAAAACATTGTTTATAATTGCACAGTAATATTTTTTGTAAATTTCCAACTATATTTATTCAATCATTTATTATTACTTTTGTAGTAAATGAGGTATCTATACATTTTTTAGAAATTTTCTACCGTTTGCGACATTTTTCAACATTTAATACTACATGACATGTTCTTATTCAACATTCATAGAAAAATTTTATCTAACCAAGAATACTTCTCCAATTTAATCAACAAAGAGATTAGATAAAACGACGGAGGCTGTATATAAATAGTATATATAAATGAATTATTATATCATATTTATTTTTAGTTGAGTTTAATTGTTTCAGTGATATGTATTTTAAACATTAAAGAAGTTTGTCTTCAATAGCATGTGAATATTACATGCACCGATTTCTATATTTCTATCATTCTCAATGATAGTTCAAATTTATAATTACTTTTTGGATAAAAATGTATTTCCAAGCAACCCGGAGACTTGTATCTGATCCAGCCTTCAAAATGGGAACTTTTGATAATTTATTTTTCAAAAAAAAAGCATTTTGTGAGTAGGTAGCTTGCAAGTAATGTCCACGAGTTTCCTTGTTGCATTTCTCCACTTGGTTTTTCCAATTATCAAAATTTTCAGATTCTATCAGTTCGTAGATATTGTTCTGTTGACTACAATATAGGCATACCAAAATTTCCTAACTATGATTCCTATCCTCACTTAAGTTTTTCGCTGAAAACTTATTACATTGTACAATAATAATTTTTTTTATCAAACCAGGTGCCCGCATTTTTTTCCGGTTATTTACGGTCGTTTTCATCTTAATTTCTTGCAAGCACCTGATTAGACTTTAAACCACGCTTAGTTTATAAGCTTTTGTTTATCAATTAGAAAATTTAACGATACTCACCGTTTAGCACTTAATAAGCATCTAATAGTGTTTCCTTAACATTCATTATTTCATTATTATTTTCATTGCGTTGCCAGCATTACATAATGCTAGCAGCGCAACTTTGAGTGTTGAGTTGCGGTGTAAGTTACAGAGCACCTAATTTTTGACTTCGTCACCTGAAAAGCATCTAAAAAGTACTTGATTTTGGCATTTTGTAAATGCGATTTTCGTACTTTGCGTCGCTGAAGTAACAGAGCTCGCAAAATAATAAATTTAACCACATAACCATTTCATATTGGTTGATGAAATGCGCGTTAGGAAAATGTAACAATTGAGGACGGCGGAAAAAGCTTTTTTGTTGCATTTGTCAAGATCAACTCAAAAGTAGACATATCAGCAATTTTGTTTCTTGATCTCAGTCTCTGAAACGAATACTATTCTAGTAAATAAATATCTTTTTTTTTTATTCAGTTCAAAACTACCACTCGTTCTTCATGTTAATTGTGCTTATTTATTGAACGATCACTGATCTAAATTACCATATTAGCTACTGAAAATATCTTGAACAGACAAGTAAATGTCACTTTAGCCTTATGCCCTTTTTTTCTATAAGTCATGCTTGACCCAAAAACCATCACACATACATACCAGGGTATTTCAGTTTATACAGTTGGCGTTTTCCGCTGCCTTATTGCAGTTACAAAGCTGCGCCCGCACATCCAAGCAGCCTCAATCTGCCCCAGCCTATCAAGCTCTCCTCTTCACCTATGTAAGATCATTTTTGTAGCATGCTGGAATGCAACTACATAAGTTACTATTTTATGTATCCAGAATTAAAAGCACTAGTAATAAGACATTTACTTATTCATCCATCTTTCACGTGATTCAACAATTATTAAAAATGTTAAAACAAATTTCATTTTTATAATGGAGAAACAATACTTTATATCAATTTTCAGTAATTGATTATTTGTTTAAATTGAAAGGGGTGTATTTTTAGGGGAGATTAATTTCAGAAATATATAATGAACAAAGCAACTAACTTAACAAGAAAGTATCTGAATAATAATAGAGGTATTCGATTTTCTTACCAGCTAATATGATTTTGAAAATATATGTGCATCGCTTCTATGGTCAGAAACACAAAATTATTCAAGTAAAAAGTGAAAACATTGACACAAGTATTCGTTTATTAGAACTCCAATAGTTCACACTTGTCGAGTATGATATTGATCTAGTAGAAATTATTATCATATAAGTAGATGAATTATTGATAGGTAAACGAGGAAACTACAAGTAGGTATACTCACATAAAAAGTTGAAATTACACAATTTTATTATAACGGCATTTTAAATAAAATTATTGTAAAATTTGGCAAACTAATTTATCGTATTCTGTTTTTCATTGTCAGACAGTTCTGATTCACTCTCACTGGTATCTTCTCCAACATTCATTATGAATTTTTGCACGTCATTCATAATGTGCCCTCTTTCAAAATATTCTTCTTCAATCTTCCCTAAGAATTTGCAAATGTTTTACCAGTTGTGTGTCCTGTTTGCCTCCGCACATCAGGTAATTTTAATGAAACATTACCGGATGCTACTTCAGTCTTTACTAGTGCTCATATTTTTTCTTTGGGGTTCAGGTCCGAATGGTACAGTATCAACAATGTATCTTTTATAAGCTGGTTTATGTTTATCAATTGATACTTATAATTGAGGTTTCAAAGCATTGGCTTCATATGGAATATCTCGTTTCGTTAGCCATAGCTGCATCGCTGCTTTTTTTCATGAAAACTTTGGACTGGAATCAACCTGAATATTGTGGTAGGAGACATTATCCATAACATAACGTGTTTTTTGGAACATTAAGGATGAATTCATCTTCAGACCATTGTGTTGAATTTTTAGAATCCTGATGCACCTCTAGTATGTATGATGGAAAGATGTCTTCCTTTGGACACTGGGGATTTCAAAAATTTATTTTTGCCAACGCAAAGTCCCAAGCATTTGGTACCATATATGAACTGTAGGTTTCATTGCAATATATTATGGTTCGTCCTTATTTCTTATATTTTTTAAATTTTCGTGAATATCCAGTGCGCATAGATTCACTGTCAAATTTCTCAATCAATACTTTTCTATTGGCTTCTGTTTTACTCCTTCAGAATTCCATTTTACAAATTTTCTAAAAGTATCAATCTTGCCTGTAAAATTAATTCCCTCTTCATTTTCAATAGCTTCAATTATTCTTTTCATTGTAGGCCTTCTTTCATGAATAGCTGTATAGAAGTAAATGATTTTTCTGGTAATTTCCTCTCAAATTCATCAACTGATCTCTTGGAAGTTGAAGGTTTGTTCATGGATTTCCTTTCCTTAGTGATTTGAAGGGAGCAGCAGATGTCTTGTTCTTATCTTAGGTAAGTATGCTTATCACAGTAGTGATACCAACTCTACAAACTTCAGCTACTTTCTCTTGTAGATTGCTCAGAGGAATTATTACTGCTCGTCGATCTTTCTCGATTTGCATAAACTTACACCTAAAGATTATAAAAAATTTTTCGACCTTGCCTGTGAATTACTTTCTTGGAACTGTAGACTGGCATTTATAATGAAGGAATGAACAAATTATTGTTAAAGACTCCTTGAGTTTAGGTAACACATTATGGTGAGTTTTTCACAAGGCAGTCTACAAAACCACAAGCAACCGCAACACGTGTTTCGCAATACAATAGCTTTCTAAAGCGTTATCTACTGACTAAATTCTACTTAATTCGATGTTTTAAAACACTTAATAGACAAGTTTCGGAACGTAAAATCGTTATCTGCGCCTGTATGAGTCATTGTCGGTAAGAAAATCAACAAACACACGCATTATGTTTTATTAAGTATATTATTATTATTTTTGTGAACGTTGAATTTTTGTATTTTTTTATTGAGATGAACGTCGATATTAAATAGTCTTATGAAAATGAAATATTCATTGTTTGATTGATATTTCCGAAAAATCTTGTCATCAGTATTGAAAACGTTTTATTAAAAAAAGAAGGCCATACAATTTTTGTTGAGGTGTTATGTTTCTCCATATAGAGATTCTTTTACAGAAACTTGTGTATGGAGCGGTCACTGTAAACGTGGCACCACTGTGTTGAAACCACATATGAACTGTAGTTTTTGGAATCATGCATTCTGCTGTAAAAACAGAAGCCAGTGTTCCTTCTACCAAATGCGATGGTGTTCAAGACATCTTATTTGAAAAAAAATCATGTGTGTGTGTCTTGTGGATAAAAGACTTATGGATAGGAATGATCAAAATGTTGAAAATATTGATTTCGGAAATGTCGTTTGTTTTAATTGCATGAGCCTAACACAAACCATTTTTGGAGTATTCGATTAAGATTGAGGTATCTATATAAGAGAATAACCCAAATTCTTCATTGAAAAGATTTTTTGTTTCTGGACGGGAAAGTTTTTCTCAAGAGCTTTTTCGTTTTTTCCATAATTATAAAAAACATGTGGAAAACTTCCGAAGAAAGGAAGAGGGTAATTAACATCAATCAAAACTCTACATAGATATATACATCGTACACTAGAGTTTCATTCAGATAAAGAAGAAAAAAAATCTTGATAAGTAAAATTTGAAATTTCTTTTGTAAAATGAATCTATTGGTTAACAAACTTAGCATAATCAGGAGACGACTAAAACTTCTTCTGTATTAATGTTTTTATATACATCTAGACAAATCTATATCTTACATAATGAGGGTCAATTAATTAATTCCTAGTATTTCGTTATTATTCCTATTGTTCAGTGTCATTCCCCCTACTTTATATCCCTAGGGTCACAGATAGTGACCCTAGTAATATAAGGTAGTAAGAACGGTAGGACCAGTATTTATAATTTTCCCAAAAGGTTGAAAATACATCCCAAAACGGGTAATCTGGCTTGCGCACGACACGCCCACTTTGGACCTTCAATGAAAAAATTTAATTTAAACTCTTCAAATATCAAAATTAAGAATTGAAGAAATTCAGGAACCAACTGGATGAATGAATGAATGATAATACCTGGTCAAAAAGTTTCATCAAATTCAAAAAAATCATTTTCATGTAGCTGCCGATCCTTTAAAACGAATCGATAGTAATATGGAAAAGAAAATATATATTTTCAATGATTGATGAAGCTTTTTATTTTTAACCTAAGTAAATTATTGAAAAAAATTTTCACAGCTTTGCTAAGTCTTAGCGTTGTTCCTTGGATGTCGAAACTTAGTGGTTTCAGTCTTCTTTTCTTAGAGAGTAGGACATCTTCAGTTTTCTCGGGAACCAATTTCAAGCGCAGCCGGTTGATTTTTTTGAGATACGAACTAGTCCTCTGTTCGTCAAATTCACCAGAAGGTCTACTGTTTTTGCTGTCACTATCGCGGCAACATCATCCTCTAAACCGATAAGTTTTATTTCGTCAGGCATTTCCGATTTCAGAAAGTCGTCATATTGGATGTTCCATATAGTTGGGCCCAGAATCCAGCCCTGGGGTACACCACTACTTATTTCAATAGATTTGACACTTTCTTCGCTCTCCAGCATTACCTCCCTCTCCGATAAGAAAATACCAATCAGGCTCTCCAATATCCCTCTATCTCTCAGTTTGTTCAGAATCAACTTCACTATTGACAGCGTTCCTGATGTCTAGCGTTATCGCAACGCAGAGAAGTCCTTGAGCTATGGCTTCCCTTGCACAAAGTATCACTTTATTACTGCGTCCGTGGTTTGCCGTTTTCGGAAACCATATTGGTTCGCTGATAGTCCCCCGGTTCGTTCCAGTTCTTCGTTGATGCGCTCGAGCCTTAGGTGTTCATTAAACTCGTCTTCTACATCCAGTAGGCAAATTGGTCTAAAGGAAGAAATATTTTCAATTGGTCTGTCACCTTTCCTTTTCAGAGCTATTTTTCATTCTGTGGGAAAATCTGCATGATCTGTTGTCACAAATGAATTTTACCTCCTCATGAGTCGGAAAGAGGTACTTGGTTACTTCATTCATTGTGTCCATTGTGAGACTTATTTGGAGCGGATACCTCATTACTTCCCTCACAGAATGTCCTTTGCCGTTGTTGAGGTTGTTCTAGAGTTCCCTGTATATTATCTTCACTTCTTAAGACATTCTTTTCGAAGGCTAGCAATTTCGTGATTCCACCAGTAAACCGGTTCCTTGCAGATTCTTTTTCTGGTTCTCGGCATAACCTTGTCACATATCTGTACAGGGTTTTCTGAGAAATTATTTGGGGAAAGTATAGCCTCATTTTTCTCCACTTCTTTCAGTATCGAATAGAGCTTCTCTCGGTCTATTTTTTTTGCCAATCTTGTGTATGTTTGGATGTATGTAGTTGGTTTTGTTCCGTGACTTCAAACAGTTGGTCACTGAGATGTTCTTCATCCAGCACATTTCATGATGTTATGAGCTGTGGAGATTGTGAGGTCTAGAACCATAACTTCTGTGGATAAAGGTAGGTTCCTTGGTTTATGATAACCAGGTCAGTAGCTACTATTCATTCTGTCATTTTGTCGCTAGATCATGCGCTTGTCGACTCCTGTTGGTAGTGATTTGTAGGATTCTTATCCTGATCGAGATGAATTTCTGATGCCTCCGACCTTATCATATTTGAGATTATTTGGCATTTACGAGTTTCTGTCTGGTGGCCCTCCAGATTGTATAGAAGGCAGTGTGGTTCGTTTTTGCACTCCTCCACCATATGGCCTCCCTTCCCACATTTTATACAAAGTTGTTTACTATTCGGCCCAGTGCACTGCATTGCTTTTTCAGATGCCCACGCTTCCAACACCTGAAATATCGCTCATCATTTTTCCTCTCAGAGAGTCTCCAGCCAATTTCTGCTGATTGAGCTTCCAGTGATTTTTCAGCGCCATTTTCTTCAGTTTTTTTTTAATAATCTATCTTTGAAATTACTACGCGAATTTCATTCTCGGTCACCACCTCATCCATTCCCCTAACAAGTATAGTCTTGTTGATTTTGAGTAGATGAGTCGTAGTTTCCGGTACTTTTTCAGTGCTTCAGCTTCACTCCATCTATTTTGAACTGTTGAGATGACTTCGTTGTTTCTACTCTTCCTGATTTGCCTGATTTCAGCGCCCACTTCATAAGGGTTGACTGTCTCTTTTATTTTTCGAAGCAGATCAGCTTATGATTTTTCTTCCATACGTACCAATAAGACGTCCTGTCTGGGGTTTCTTGCCTGCTGGTTTTGTAATTTACGTTTTTGGGTGTTACTCATGCTTCTTTTCCGTCGTATCGTTCCTTTCGTTCTTGCCTATTCGCTGTTATGGTCTTGATATACCAGACCAAGGAGACCACCTGTCTCAGGAATGACGAGCTTGTTTAGGTTCTGTCTTATTGCGTGTTCCTTTATATTCGCTAGAGAATGAAAAAGTAGCTTGTCTGACTTATTATTCACTACCATGTCTTGCTCAAAGATTGGATAATACCTCTCCTGCCGTCAAACTTCCTTATGATTCCATTTATATTTTTATCCTTGGACTCTATTTTACTGGTACACAGCAAGATGATATTCATTTGAAGCATCCGTGGTCTGTAAATTTTCGATGCGTTAATGAATATGCACAAAAGTCTTCGTATGTCCCGTCTTTTCTCAGTTGTTTTCTTCATCTCATTCTTTGCTCCATATCACAGTTTCCGTACTTTGCGTCAGGAATATTGAATAAAACCTCAAAATACTACTTACCTCGCAGATTTTCATTTTTGGCTTGTAGGCTTGTTTTAGAACTTGCTCTGATGACTTCCCCTGGCTTGTAATCTGCCTCAGCACTTCCATCAGCTGATGAGAATCCATTTTTATGGTCTAGGGGGAGTCCTAGCTAAAACGTTTCTTTTTTTAACAGGATTTTCCTTACCAACAAGTGCCCCTTCTCCAACTTTTTCATTCCAGCTCCAGCTTTCATTCATTTGATTTCCACGAGATGGGTGGTTTTAATGTCCGGCGTGGCAGAAATATCAGTATTTTTGTTGTTTTCATTTGTATTATTCTTCATGTAATTCCCACGATTAGGGCAGAAAGTAGGTCAGCCACAGCAGTGCTCCCTTACTGTGACAAGGTCTATATCATTACCAGATATCCAACTGGCATGTTTGCGGCACGATCACGCAATAAAGAGATTTTCCTTAGGCACGATAGGCTTACACCGTGGGATTCCCGTCCAGCAAGGGAGGCCCTACCAGTAGGTAATCTACCGCTGGCATTGCTCTTAGGATCATAAAAGCACGCAAGCCCCATCACCACGACAAGGTGGAGTTACCGCCGATGGGTATATAAAAAAAGTAGCTACCTAACATCAATTACTGTCGTTGTTAGTAACTAAAACGGCAATCAGATAACAATTTTGAAAAAAAATCCAACATTATTTTTTTGAAGTTTGAAGTATTGTCTCAATTGGAAGGGGTATTTTTTTATAAGAGATAAGTTTCTGGGAAAAAGTCATATTGAAGTCTTCAACCACCTGTGGGAATACCAAAATCTTAGGTACAGAACCGTCTGAGAAGATAACTGAAGAACTGCTTCAATAAGGCAGGGATTGGATCAAAACATTCACACCGTTCATTGAGAAAACACTTCAACAAAAAAAAAGCTTTACAATAAAAACCCTTGCTACAGGCAATGCAAAAAGGGACTGAGACAAATCGTCGTATTTTATGCAGATGCAAGGCACTGGATCACATGGGGTAAACAATTTAAGGACAACCAAAATTATTTCCAGAAGAAGATGACATACATTCAGGAAGAAACCTGTACAAAATATCACAGGAAACAATACTGTTGTAATGTGTGTTATGAAAAAGATGGGGCCAAAGCGCAATGAGCTCATGAGGCTACAGTGTTTCCCGTAGGCTCGAGAGGAATGAACGAGTCAGACGGCTCCCAAGTAGTAGGAAAAAATATCTCATTCTGAAACTAATGAGCTATCCCTCATTTTAGGAGTTTTATATGTCTCAACTCACTAACCAGACTAGTAGTTCAGTTAACAATTCTGAAAGTAATAGTTGTAGAAAAACAGCACAATTTATTTTCGGTACTATTTCAAACATTTTTTATTTTTGTAACTTTACTAGAAGACCGTGGAATGGAAAATTCCCATTGAAGAATATAACCTCACGAGCAGAAACAATCACAATCATTGCGAACTTTCACAACTTGGTGAATATCTGTGAAAAATGGATGAGTATGGAACACACACTGAGCAATCATGATATTGTTACTGATGACTTCTCGTTTTCCTACACAAAAACATGTTATGTGCTTTATGAATTATAACAAAATATAAAACAATTGATACATTCAAAATGCATGATTTAGAGTTTATTCAGGCAGATTTGTTGATTATTATTCCGAATACATATATAAGAACTTTTTCATGTTACGAAGTTGTAGAGTGTACCAATGAAAAGATCTCTATATATTCTGGTGAATGACCACTTATTGTCTATCTTTCTATTATTTAAACAGATGTAGAAGTCTTCGTGTCTGATAAAATTCAGTCTGAATTTTTTCAGATGACATTTTCAAAATACTTCTTTTATTCAATTTACTTAACGAAATCCATTGACTTAATGAGGGATTTGATGTATTGATACATACATTTTTATATTTTGTTGATAACTTTTAAGAGAAACACTTCATGTACTATCCACCGATGGATTCATTATTCTCATAAAAATCTGAGACTATTATAATGATATAAATATCTGGAGAATCTAACTATATCTTATTTTTTCCTTACTGTTTTGTTTTTGTAATTTCATGATAAAACTGGATATTTTTCTCTCGATAGCTCAAGTTGAAGTTATTTCGGTTTTTAATTTGATCTGAAAGGTATCGATGAAACTGAGCATTATATTCTTTAATGGCTTTTTTATGAAAGTAATAACATAATCGAATATATTCTTCAGGGTCACTGATCATTACGAATTTTTTTATTTGTAAGGTCCCTTAATTAGAATAAGAAAAAAAAAAGTTAAACTTAGGAGAATATCACAATTAAAACATATCTGATATGATATATAGAGATTAAACGAAGTCATGGTCAGTAAAAATAACTACTTTTCTATCTGCAATATATTATAACCTCGCTAGGATAAATGAAACAACAGAATGTTGGGAATGCTGGCATAGGAATGTTACATTAGAAGCAATTTGATATTCAACTTAAGAATTGTGGAAATATCAATAAAATGAAGTATGAGAAATAATGGGAATGTAAAGCCTGACCTGTTTTTCATTACGTATTCTAGATCTGATCATTCGTCTAAACTTAATTATCACTTATTATTCAATAGAATCAATCATTCACCAGGATACCTATAGGAACAGTATATTACAATAATCAGATTGAGTACACCAGTAGAAATGAAAACATATTTTGCCTGATATTACTTGCATGTGATTATTTACAATTCATTCGTATGTAGTGTGTCTAATTAATATTTTTTGTTGATAGGGAGGAAAGAGAACCTCTTAAACCAGAAGAGAAACCGATGACCGTGGAATATGATGGCAGATTTGTTCATTCAAAGCCAGGAGAAATTATCGGGAAACATTCAGCTGTTTAATTTGAGTTCCCAGAAACTTAAATGTTCAAAGATGACATTTCAATTTCGTGACATTACTGTGTACCAAAAACTTTTGATTTCCTCTCTCTTTGAAATGAGCACTGTATATATCAGATAAAAAACTCATTTGTTATGCTCACATTCAGATTTGGAATATTGATTGAAAATATACGGAATAATTTGTTGGACGAATATCTGACTCACAATTTGTTGTATAAGTAGTTCATCTCAATTTTTGAAATTATCTTTGATTGTAGTGTATTTCAGAATGAACCGAACACTCCATAATCTGCTGTCAATATAAATATCACCTATATATAAAATATGATTTCATATGCTTTCTGTTAACGAAATACCTACTCATCATCATCATCATCAAAAACACATATATTATAGAAAATTATCTTTTGATTGAACAAGCTGCAACGAACACATTCCTTGAGATTCATACATTAGTATTAGATACATGATAAGTACCTAATTGAAAATGACATAAAGAAAATTTTTGTGAACATTTTCAAAAAGTTATGGCTTATGAATATACTGATTCGTTACTTGATGAAAATTAATAACACCATCCATGATATTGAAAATATAATTTTCATACTATTATTTTTATTCAAGATACATAGCACGGCTCGGTAGTTTCATCAGTTGTACTGGTACATCAAACTGGTTCAAAGTATCAGTCCGATTGCTGAAACTACCGTGAAGTGAAACGCGTCTTGAATAAAATTCGTAGTGTGAAAGTTGTTTATTTATTATTATGGATAAAAAACGGCTTTTCGTGAAAGTTCTAGATGTGAACCATCATGCAAAACGTAAATACAACTACTTGTCGCAAATCTAACTATTGGTTCAACCAATCACAGGATTTTCATTGAAATGATTTGTCAGAAATTGACCAATTTATATCCCAAAAATTTGGGAAATGCTTTGTTATTTAAATATGACTCTTCAACAATTATTTTATATTGAATGAAATATGGTTCCCAAAGAGATGAAATTGTGATCATAGTATTCAACAAGCAGAGTTTTTTGCCTTATGATAACTTGGAACATTTTACTCAATAAGCATCTTTATGTAAATTTATAGCAAATACTTTCCGAAATCATGAAATATTTGTGTAGGTATATCAAAACATGACAGCTTGCCAACATACAGCCTAAATCTTTAGCCTTAAATGTATTTAGTGTTTTTGCCAAAGCTTCAATATAGCTGTGGGTTGTATAAATGTATCACTTTGTATATTTAAAAATTTTTAGGTATATTTTATCACCGTATTTTATTATAACAGTACTTAATGTTGTGATTGAACACAATACAGTAACAATGCCTGTTCCTACAATTTGTTATCTTATGATTCACTTGCAGAGATGAAATATAAAAACTATTGACTTGCTGTGGGGATATTGAGTTCATATTCCACTTTTTATATCTCAATTAACATTCACGAACTATAGTTCAAATGGTATGAAGATGGTATTATTATAAACAGAATACAGTATTAAAATAATCTTATGTATTTCATTATTAGACTTGCACTATTAGTACCTTGTGCAAGAAGTAATTTTTTTCAAATTTATCATTTGATTATGTATATTACATTACCTAAGTTATTTAGACGTTATTATTGTATTTATATGAAATATCTGTATGGGTAGCTTTTTATATGGAATAGATTACATTAAACTTTCACGACGTGTTTTTATTTTTCATATATTTCAGTCAGCCAACGACAGTTGGCCCACCAAAGTCCCACCTTTGAATGAAGTTCTTCAGGATAATGTTACTGTAGCGTTTGGAAATGATTGACAACTCTGAAAATATGCAAACTGCAGACATGTGTTGACACATGATTTAACTCTTCAGTTGATATCAGTATGTGTAGCCAAATGAAAGGTCAGGCAATACTTAGTTGCAGGAAATGCAGGGAGTCATCAACAGAAGCCAGCTGCACTTTGTGGTTTCGGTCAGATCGCCTCGGCTTAGAGGCATCACTCAAGTTTCCACGGAGTCAGCTTCACTAATTTGCATGACGTTCAAGTCCACTATATGAAACAGACAATGGTTTAGTGGGTGTATTTGAAATGAAAGAAGAACAGGAGAAATTCAGGCACAAAGCACTCCCGGTTTTTTATTTCTATTTGTTTTTTTCAAAAGTTTTGTCCGTTTCAATGTCATGTGTTTTTGTAGCTCCATATCCCAATAAATATTTATTCTACTGTATCGTGGTATATACTGATCCATAAAGAATTTCGTACTCTATACATTGAAACAGTCCAAAAAATCAACCAGACATTTGTCAATGATATTGTTGATGATCACACTGTTCGACGTAAGTTTGCAAAATTTTGTTCCAGAGATTTCATCCTCGAAGATGAGCCCCGAAGTGGTTGACCTACAGTGTTCCAGGACGACGATTTGGAGATTCTGGTGGAGACTGATCCATCATACACGTTTCTTGGAATCGTAAAAGAACTAGGCGCCAGCTCCCATGCGATTTTTGATGGTTTAAAACGCATTGGAAAGGTAACAAACCTCGAAAAGTGGGTGCCCTATGATTTGAACGATCGATAAAAATGGTCATGTTTTGAGATCTGTTCTTCTTTGTTTTTACGCAACCAAAACGATCCTTTCTTGGATCGGATCATCTCGTATGATGAAAAGTGGATCCTTTACGACAACAGGAGACGTTCAGGACAGTTATTGGCCACTTCCCAAACCTTTACAGGAGGATATCGACGAAATGTACCGGAAATTACATCAGCAGCAGCCGGCACTTCTCAAGAAAAGAGGTCCTATCCTGCTCCACGACAACGCCTGTCCGCACGTTTGACAAATAAACATCCTAAACGCCTTAACTTTTGAGATACAGGGTGGCAAAGTTTTCAAAAATATTCAGTTTTTTAATAATAACTGAGATAATTTTGTAGACATCTTTGGCATATTTGGTACATATGTTCTATGCCTCAAGGCGCATTTTCTGATGTACACAAATTTGTATTTTTTCAAACAGTGGCATCCCTACGGGTTTCGCATTGAATATTTTTGGGGAAAAAGTACTACGCCAATGCTTTCTTTTCAAAATAAAATCATTTTTAAAATCCTCATTTATTTTTGAGAAAATTTGATCTCCTGGTATTTCTTTGTCCAACGCATGATTTTCACTCAAAAAAATAAAAATCGACAGAAAGCAAATTAAGAAATTAGATCAATACTAAAATGAATGAGAATCTGAAAATTGCTTCATAACGCATTAACAATTCCCTACTTAATAATATTTGAAAACATAATCTGCAAAAAAAAAAATTTTCACAAAAACGAGTTTTATTTTATTTTGTGACAGTAAAAGTCTAAACGAATAGCACAAATTTGTTAATTAGTAATAATACCAAAATTGATTATAAAAATTTTTGGAAGTGGCCACCTGCACTTAGTATGCATGCTTCCGCCCTTCTACGCATGGAGTTACGCACCCGTTCAAATATTCCCGGCGTATTTCGTATAGTTTCACACGAGGCAACTATTCGCTCTCTTAAATCTTCTAAAGTATCAACGGGAGTTTTATACACAAGAGTTTTAAGGTGACCCCATAAAAAAAAATCTGAACTGTTGTGATCGGGGGATCTTGCTGGCCATTGCTGAGGTCCTCCGCGATCTATCCAACGATTAGGATAAACTGTATTTCAATGGTTTCGGACAATTACACTGAAATGAGCAGGGGCGCCATCGTGCATGTACCATATTCGATTCCTTAACGCAATTGGCACATCTTCCAATAACCCAGGTAAGTCTTCTTCGAGAAAGTGTAAATAAGAACGACCATCAAGGCGTCCAGGTAGAAAAAATGGGCCTATTAGATGATCACCTATAATTCCTGCCCATACATTAACCGAAAATTGGTGTTGGAAATGGGTTTCGGTTATTGCATGGGGATTTTCTTCAGCCCACACATGATTGTTATGGAAATTTTGAATGGCATTCCGAGAAAAATTTGCTTCGTCTGTGAACAAAATTTGTGTCTCAAACTGCGGATTTAGTGCAATACTTTGTAGATACCACTGACTGAAGTTCACACGCTGTGGAAAATCTCTGGGGAGTAATGCCTGCACTCTTGAAATATGGTATGGGTATAACAAAAAATCAACCAAAATACGCCAAACAATTTGATGACAAATATCCAGAGTTCTAGCGATCTTCCTCGTACTCGTCTCAGGATGTTCCTCAATTTCTTACAGCACCGCTTCCTCAATTTCAGGAGTTCTCACTACACGAGGTCTACCTTCCGGAGTCCTTTTCTTGAAACTACCAGTTTCCCCAAGTCGACGATGAATATTTGAAAAGGTTTGGATATCTGGTAAGGCACGATTAGGATATCTTTCCTGATAAATGCGCCTGGCTTCTGTTGTATTACCTTCGGCAAGGCCATATACGTGATGCATTTGCGCCATTTCCGCATTCGTATAATTTACCATATTTACTGATATTCAGAAAAACAGCGGACTACCAATATAACTTCAATAACACTTCAAAATCAATCAAAACGCGCTGTGACAGTTTTTAACACCAACACTTTACTTTAAACCAACATCAATATTAGCTACTGACGTTTGTACATACAGAGAATTCGTTTTTTATTGCTATGGTGGGTACGCTGTTCTGCTTTTAATCTTTAAAAGAAATCACATATCGACAAACTCCATATTTCCAAGAGGTGCAGTAAATAAATTCTGCTACACGTCATTTATTCCAGGATAACTAAATTTATGTTTTCAAAAATTATTAAGCGGTGCTGCGTTATGACGTAATTTTAATTGAGAACAGTGCATCTGACAACAAACAAATACCTTTTAGATCCTCAATTATTTTGCAACAAATCTGATCTCTCAGTTTGCTTTCAGTCGATGCACGACACCGCAACAGATTTTTAAGGAATTTATCCTTGAGTAAAGCGATTTTTAATTTTTTGAGCGAAAACCATGCGTCGGACAAAGAAAACCCATCAAATCAAATGTGCTCAAAAATGTATGGAGATTTTAAAAATAATTTTTAATTCAAGATAAAGCAGTGGCTAGTGTTTTTTTCGCCAAAAATATACATTTCAAAACTCGTACGTACGCCACTGGCAGAGAAAATTAAGAAAATTGTACATCAGAAAATGCGCCTTGAGGCATGGAACATATGTACCAAATATGCCAAAGATGTCTACAAAATTATCTCAGTTATTATTAAAAAACTGATTATTTTTGAAAACTTTGCCACCCTGTATCTCAAAAGTTGAGGCGTTTAGGACATACGTCCATAGAACTTTTTTTCCTCGAAATGGGTATATATATATATATATATATATATATATATATATATATATATATATATATTTCTTCAGAATCGATTTGACCAGATCATCACAGTATTAAAAATAAAATGGGGTTATTTGTGTGAAATACCGTATGTCGAAAATGGGTGATTCTACTCTAGTTCGGATTTCTCTACAATCTTTTGTATCATTTGAGTATTCCCGAATTTCTAATTTTCAATTTTTTTTTATAATGATCTGTGTAATTATTGATCTCTTGGTTGAGATGGTGTGCTCTCTGCGTATTTGTTGATTGGGTTGAATAGCTCATGATCCTTATTGATTTGGGTATCACCTCCGGTGATACGACAAAATTTCAAATTTTGATTTCGTGTTGTTGGTTGACTTGCTCTGTAGTTTAGCTTTTGGGGGTTTCGTATTTGAAAACTTTGCCAAAAACTTTGTCTTCAATAATTCTGTTTGAAATTTTGCCTTCAGAAATTGTGTGAAAAATTTGTTTGGTTTTGAAGATTTTCTTTCACACGAATGTGCCTCTGTCATTAAAGGATATTGCAAACTTTCGTTTTGAGGGTTTGGTTTCTGTGCTGGCCGGAATTAGAATTTTTGTTCATTTTTCAACGTTCGAAAGAAGCTTGATACTGAAAATTACCAAAATATTGATATAGGAAGGGTTTAACTATTTTGCAGGTCTGCAGGTCAGCAAATTGTTCTCAGTAGACAGTGGTCTCGTAATCTCGTAGGAGGACAGACATTTTTGCAGGTCGGGTCTACCAGACTTAAAACTTGACCAGGTTAATCATTTTAGACAGAAAAAACTTCGAACCCCCACCCTTTAAAGGGTGGAAAAATTCCACATTTCTCATTAAATTGAAAATAAACCTTGCAGGTCGGCAGAAATTCTTGCAGGTCGGTTATGCCAAACATGAATCTAGACCAGGTTGATCATTTTCGACAAAAAAAATTTCAACCCCCACCCTTTGAGTATGGAAAAATTCCACATTCCTCATTAAATTGAGAATAAACCTTGCAGGTCGGCAGAAATTCTTGCAGGTCGGGTATGCCAAATATGAATCTCAACCAGGTTAATCATTTTCGACAAAAAAAATTTCAACCTCCACCCTTTATACCTATAGGGTATAACTATTTTGCAGGTTTGCAGGTCAGCAAATTGTTCTCAGTAGACAGTGCTCTCGTAATCATGTAGGAGGACAGACATTTTTGCAGGTCGGGTCTACCAGACATGAATCTCGACCAGGTTAATCATTTTAGACAGAAAAAACTTCGAACCCCCACCCTTTCAGTATGGAAAAATTCCACATTCCTCATTAAATTGAAAATAAACCTTGCAGGTCGGCAGAAATTCTTGCAGGTCGGGTATGCCAAACATGAATCTCGACCAGGTTAATCATTTTCGACAAAAACAAATTTCAACTCCCACCCTTTGAGTATGGAAAAATTCCACATTCCTCATTAAATTGAAAATAAACCTTGCAGGTCGGCAGAAATTCTTGAAGGTCGGGTATGCCAAACATGA
Organism: Leptinotarsa decemlineata; assembly: GCF_025532065.1. Lineage (NCBI taxonomy): Eukaryota > Metazoa > Arthropoda > Insecta > Coleoptera > Chrysomelidae > Leptinotarsa > Leptinotarsa decemlineata. Next base: position 17,886,574 of record NW_027412533.1, read on the forward strand.
ATCTCGACCAGGTTATTCATTTTCGACAAAAACAATTTCCAACCCCCACCCAAAAATTTCACAATTCTCAAAAAAGTGGAAATACATTTTGAAGGTCGGCAGAAATTCTTGCAGGTCGAGTATGCCAAACATGAATCTCGACCAGGTTAATCATTTTCCACAAAAAAAAATGTCAACCTCCACCCTTTGAGTATGGAAAAATTTCACATTCCTCATTAAATTGAAAATAAACCTTGCAGGTCGGCAGAAATTCTTGCAGGTCGGGTATGCCAAACATGAATCTCGACCAGGTTTATAATTTTCGACAAAAAAAATTTCAACCCTACCCTTTGAGTATGGAAAAATTCCACATTCCTCATTAAATTGGAAATAAACCTTGCAGGTCGGCGGAAATTCTTGCAGGTCGGATATGCCAAACATGAATCTCGACCAGGTTAATCATTTTCGACAAAAAAAATTTCAGCCTCCACCCTTCGAGTATGGAAAAATTCCACATTCCTCATTAAATTGAAAATAAACCTTACAGGTCGGCAAAAATTCTTGCAGGTCGGGTATGCCCGGTCGAGATTCATGTTTGGCATACCCTACCTGCAAGAATTTCCGCCGACCTTCAAAATGTATTTCCACTTTTTTGAGAATTGTGAAATTTTTGGGTGGGGGTTGGAAATTGTTTTTGTCGAAAATGAATAACCTGGTCGAGATTCATGTTTGGCATACCCGACCTTCAAGAATTTCTGCCGACCTGCAAGGTTTATTTTCAATTTAATGAGGAATGTGGAATTTTTCCATACTCAAAGGGTGGGAGTTGAAATTTGTTTTTGTCGAAAATGATTAACCTGGTCGAGATTCATGTTTGGCATACCCGACCTGCAAGAATTTCTGCCGACCTGCAAGGTTTATTTTCAATTTAATGAGGAATGTGGAATTTTTCCATACTGAAAGGGTGGGGGTTCGAAGTTTTTTCTGTCTAAAATGATTAACCTGGTCGAGATTCATGTCTGGTAGACCCGACCTGCAAAAATGTCTGTCCTCCTACATGATTACGAGAGCACTGTCTACTGAGAACAATTTGCTGACCTGCAAACCTGCAAAATAGTTATACCCTATAGGAATAATTTGATTTCTTTAGAAGTTGAAGGGTTGCAAGAATTCATTAATTTCGCTGATTTGCCTTTAAGTTTGTTTTTGATGTATAACGTGATCAAATTTTTGCGACCCTGCACTACCATATGGTAAGCGGTATACACGAAAGTATAAAGGTGTTGGGAAAATCTGATCGCCGTCATTCTCTAGCATAATTGAGAAAATTCCATTCAGTTTGTAAGATTCAATTGGGAGTGCTGGATTTTGCATGTTGACAAGAGAAACAATTTTCAGTAAAACCAATGAATATTCACTTGTGAATAACACTTAAAAAAATCCATATAATTCTTTGTTTGTTGCTTAATTCATTAATTTCGCTGCTTTGCCATTCAGTTTGATTTTTATGTGATCAGAAATTTTGACCCTGCACTATCACACGGTAAGCGGTATACACATAAGTATGAAGGTGTTGAAAAAAATCTGATTGCCCCCATTCTCTGAGATATATAATGGAGAAACTTTTGTTCACTTTGTAGGATTCAATTGCGGGTGCTGGGTTTTGCATGTTGACTATAAAAAAAATTTGCAGTGAAACCAATAAATAACACTTGTTTGTTGCATACCAAAGGATGTTCATAGAAGATGAAATCGGGTTTCAACAGAGTTGCTCCTAAGAAGTTGGTATGCGTGTATTATTCGACGTCAAAGAGACTATCCTGCTATGGACCAATGACTAAGGTTCTTTTGAAGGATTGAGAATCACCACTAAGGCTGATCCGTGTTTCAGAAATATTTAAGGATCTTACCGCGACTGCGACAATTTTGTTGTAATTTAATTTGGAAAAATAACTTTTTGAAAACTTTTATAAATCGTCAAAGGCTAACGGAAGTTATCCATTGAGATGATAATAATTACAATAACTTATTGACTATCAAAGCAATAGGGATAATCATCAGAAACAACTCAGAAGGTGAATAAATAGCAAGCACCCAGAAGACGTCAGACCTCGTGCATTGATGAATTTAGTACACTTACCTTAGAGTTGCTATCTAGTATATGATGAGTCCTTGTTCAGAAAGATCGCCACACTACATCACAATAATGTACAAGACTTTTCGAATATAATAATGGGATGAGATAAGAAAATTAGGTTTGGTTATTATAAATTGTCTCTTTATTGTTAATGAAATTTTCTTAATGGAAAGTACAATTTTGGGACGAATTATATCACTTAACAGTTATAATTGAATTTTCGACAAACTACAACTCACATTTTTCCGTAGGACATTTTCATTACATCAGCAATTTTCTCAGCAATTATATAAGTCGGTGCATTGGTATGCCCCCGAATTATTCGGGGAATCACACCAGCATCTACAATCCGCAACCTCTCCATATTATGTACCAAACAATCCTCATTCACAACTGAATTCAGGGGAGATGTTCCCATTTTAGTGGTTCCAACTCCATGGTATATCGTGGTAGAGGAATGACGGATAGCGCAATACCAATACATTCTCTCAGATGGATGATTCTTCAGGTGCTCACATCCTGGATAGGTGCTAACAAAAGTGGCGTTGATTTTTCTGAAATCTTTCGTGTTAGCTAAGCTTCTGATGAACTTGATTCCTTGATACATGGTTTCGATATCCTTGTTACCTTTATCCGAAAAGTAATTAATGTTGATATATGGAAAATGTATGGCACTATTCGATTTCAAGGTTACTGTTCCTCTAGACAAGGGTTGAAGTAGAGGCACGAGAAAACTGAGATCTGTCAAGGAGTTGTAACCTTGATAAACTTCTTGGAGTTTCTCATTGAAATTATTCAAATCTTTGACGTTAGGTGGTACGGAGGCTGGAGGTGGTAATAAAATAAATTCTATGTCTGCATCACCTTTCTCAGGATTTTTTGTGTTGATAAAACCTACGTATTCTAAACCAGCTCCATTGGTAAGAGGAGTTTGGCCATTGAGGTATCTGTGGAGATTTTCCTCCAAACTTCGGTTAAGTGAAGTCAAGTTGGTTCTGAAGAATAAGTTGATGAACATTAGATGGTCCTGGAGGTTTTTTCCTACTAACGGTAAATTTTTCTTAACTCTAATACCTAGTTTTTCCAATTCTTTTTTCGGACCAACTCCTGATAGAAGCAGAAGTTGTGGGCTATTGAATACCCCGGCAGAAAGAACGACTTCCATCTTTGAAATATCTTTGACCACCCTTCACAAACTCAACCCCATAAGCGACACTCTTTCTCAACAAAATTTTAGTAACGAAAGCATTCAATGTGATATTCAAATTGGATCTACCTTTTCTGATGGGATCTAGATATGCTCGTGCTCCGTTACTGCGTTTGTTGAAATTTATATTGAATTGAATTCTGGATACACCAAGCTGACTCTTTCCGTTATAATCTATTTCTTTGAGGCCCCGTTCGTGAACAGCTTCAACTAAATATTCGGCTGTACTAGAGGGCGGTGCTGTATAGTTGACATGAATCAAACCATCGGATCCGTGATATCCTTTATCAAAATTTTTAAAATCTACAACTTCCGATTTCAAGAAATAGGGTAAGACATCTTTGTATGACCAACCGTGAACATCAAAGTCTTTTTCCCAACTTTCGTAATCTGATGGACTTCCTCGAACATACATTAGTCCATTTATTTCTGAAGATCCACCAAGAACTTTGCCTCTTGGCTGTACACATTGATGATTATCCATACCTGAAACAGAGTTTTAATTTAATTTTAACAGAGCCAAAAGTATTGAATTCATGATTCTATAATAGACAGCTCTGGTTCGATTCACTATATATTTTATTATTCGTACTAGACCAGATATACATTGAGTCTTGAGGAACACCATCATATAGACAGTATTTCCTGAAAGATCGAGCAATTTTGTTCTATAGAAACAGTTTGCATACGATTATGTTGTCCACGATGGATAGCAATGAGTGATGTGTCATTCGATCGAAAGATAATATGTGTATTGTAGATAATATGTATATCAACTTTTTAGTTTTTTCATAAAATAAAAACAACAATGAAAATTAAATGGCGCTTCGGGGCGACTTCATTGATTCCAGTGGCACATTTGCTTTTTCAACTGCAGGAAAACCCGGAAAAACCTGCAGCACCACATCATCTGAAGATCTTGATCCAACAATGTCCTCTCTCTTATAAAACAAAATGTAGGGGGTCTCCAGAGGCTCCAATAAATTCAATGCATCGCCAGAACACTTCGTGACACGATTATCGTCAAACTTAAACCAGTCCGTTTTTTTATATTTTCTCGAAGCAAGTCACTTATTGAGTATATAATTTTCACTTCAATACTCAATATATGAAAAGAAAAACCATTGGTTCATGGTCACTAGAGAAAAATAGAGGGGGTAAGAGACTTTTGGAGCGTATTCCCTAGGGGACGTACTTACGGTAGTGAGTGGGAAAGAGAGATGTGCGACATGATCGACGCATAGAAGGATGGAATGAGCATCGAGTAGATTCATTTGATAGATAAGGGCGCGGTGGAATTACAAAAATAACGGTATAATATTGATAATGAACGAAAAATCGGATTAAAGAAGAAAACATGGCCACGGGCGTTAATGAAAAAAACACGGCTGTCAACGTAATAGAAAAAAACATCGCTGCCATACAGGGCGTCTCATCGTTATTTTCCACGTCAGCGTGGAAAATAACGGTATAATATTGATAATGAACGAAAAATCGGATTAAAGAAAAACACATGGCCACGGGCGTTAAACAAAACAACATGGTTGTCAACGTAATAGAAAAAAACATGGCTGTCATACAGGGTGTCTCATCGTTTAGGAAAAAACATGTACGTTGGCGTGAAAAATAATGGTATAATAATAATAATGAATGAAAAAGAGGATTTAAGAAAAAAAACATGACGTCAATGTGTACAGGGTGTCTCAAAGTACGTCAATTTGGAAACATGACAGTTTAACGAGGCTCTATGGTTTTGGTGTGTGATTCTTCAATGTATAGAGGGTGTCTCATTTAGGAAAAAAACATGCCAGGTGGGGGCCTAACGTGTTAGCGTGCGATCCTAATGGAAAACATTTGAAAATGGGGGCAATGGTGGTATTCAGCAATGACATTTCAAAATACGTCAGATGCGCCTTTTCGTGTTAGTTAGGAAATGGGGGAGTGGGGGGGGTAAAGAAAACACATGGGAGGGTAATATTATTTTTTAGAAAGCATGTTAATGTCGTTAAACAGTTGAAATATTCAGTGATAAAATAATATCTGAAGAATACATACGGAAAGTTGGAGAGTTTTGTAAACGTGTTCAAGAATTAAAGAAAGCCATTTAATTTTTCGAAGAAAAAAAGATTGTTTCGAATCGGTTGGATAATTTGAATATTCAAGACAGAGTGTTCGATCGAAAAGTGCCTCAAACGAGATATCCGCTGCGAAAAATTCAACCTCACAGCGTAGGTTATGTTGCCGCCAATGCTGAGATTGAATTTTGTGCTTTTAAGTGCAATAATAAATAATGTTTTGTATGTGAACGTACCAAAGGGCGTTAAATTTATGGCAATTTGTGTGAAGCCCAATAATTTCGATCATGGATGCAATAGAACACAATGGAAATTGATGAGTTCAACATTTGTCAATGACGACCATCGGCAGTTTTAGCAAGTAAAGTCCCCAAAAAATACCTCCTTCAAATATAAACTGAGGCTGATATTCCACATCTTCGAAAAATTGAATCAAAAACTGTCGAATTCATTCCAGAACACGCAAGGCTAGCCAAAAAGAAGTCAAAAATGGAATTTGACCTTTATAGAATTCTCATTATAGTATCTACGATATTAGCATGTATTTTGATCAGAGTTTTTCAAGAAATAATTATGAAATTGAATGAAATGTATATAATTTGGTTTAAATGATAAATATTTGAATATTCACAAATATTCGTTTTATTTCACATTTCGAGTCAAGGATGAAATATAATATGGGGAGTATGAGGCGGATGTTTGCTACGGTTAGTAGTGGGCCATCTGCATGAAAACGGTTGCTTCATCAGTTGTTACTGTGCTTCTGTTGCGTTTGTGTGTGTACATTATCTTCAATAAACAGATGTAAGTACGGAATTTGTCTTGAAAACAATGTATAATCATGTATTTTATTTGCGAAACTCAGTGAAATGTTAATTGAAGAGCCTTCAAAATTTTTGGTCAAAATTGCGTGTGTAATCAAAAAATTTCATTTTTCATTCCAAAACTGAAATTTGTTTCCCAAGGTGTTTGTACTTACTTATAAATATTTCGAAAAGTATTAAAAATTTTTAGTTGAAATTGCGTGGGTGTAATAGAAAAATTCCATTTCCTTTTCAGAAAGTATTCAAAATTTTTGTTTAAAAGTGTGTGTGTGTAATCGAAAAATTTCATTTTTCATTTAAAAACCAAAATATTTCGTTTTCTGTAAAACGTTAGTTTAAAATTGCATGCGTTTGTGCAAATAAAAAATTTCATTTTTCATTTCAAAACCAAAATATTTCGTTTTCCAAGATGTGTGTACGTATTTATAATTATTTCAGACAGTCTTCAAAATTTTTGCTCAAAATTGTTTGTTTTTCATTTCAAAACCGAAATATTTTGTTTTCCGTAAAATGATATCAAAATTTTTGTTCAAAATTGTGTACTATACAGTGTTGGCGCAATCAAAAAATTTCATTTTCCATTTCAAAGCCGAAAGATTTCGTTTTCCAAGGTGTTTGTACTTACTTATAATTATTTCAGAAAGTATTCAAAACTTTTTTTCAAAATTGCGTGTGAGTAATCGAAAAATTTAATTTTTCATTTCAAAACCGAAAGATTTCGTTTTCCAAGCTGTTAGTACTTACCTATAATTATTTCAAGAAGTATTCAAAATTTTTGCTCAAAATTTAATTTTTCATTTCAAAACCAAAATATTTCGTTTTTCAAGATGTATGTACGTATTTATAATTATTTCAGACAGTCTTCAAAATTTTTGCTCAAAATTGTGAGTTTTTCATTTCAAAACCAAAATATTTCGTTTTCCGTAAAAAGTTTTTAAAATTTTCATTCAAATTTGCGTGTGTGCAAACAAAAAATTTCATTTTCTCATTGTAAATGGATCTAAACAAAATTAACGGAATTTCTCTTGTAGACACAGAGAATAAGGAACCTGTGGAGAAATTACAAAATTTTCCGCTATGAGAGCCGCAGAAAATTTTCTAAGCCGAATCGTGCAGAAGAAATTTGGAAAGACAGTACTGCTCGAGTTGGAGAAGCATATAAAGTTTCTACCGCAGAGAGTTACAAAGACCTACGAGGGATTGATGAATCATTTTGAAAAAGAGAAGTACGCCCCTACAGCATATGCAGGAATAACTTCAGTGAAGAATCCTGCACTGACACCTGTCGGATATAATCCAACGCCCTTCGTGGTATTAGCCAGGGGAGTAGTTGTTTTCTGATAGGTGTCAGTACATTAAACTACTGTGTAGGGTGTTGAGACTGGCCTGAACGAATTGTTCTTTTAGATGATTTGATTTATAGCCAGTCTTCAAGTATGCCCACTGACTATACGTGAAAGTACACATAAATATTTTTCAATAGTGTGCTTTGGAAAAATGAATAAATCAATTATTTAATGTCAGACTTTCGTTGGTGGTTTTGACTGATTCTGATAGCTACCAATTATAATAGAATAATGTCAAGATTTGGTTACAGTAATGAAGATTTCTTGAATTTATTAATAATTTATGGTGAGTGCAATTGAATTGCAAGTGGAACATGCCGAGTATTTCATGAAAGATATCCACAACTTCCGAAGCCGAATTATAATGTGATAAATCGACTACTAAAAAACTGTAGGTTGAAAGGAACCTTCCGTCCAAAAATCATTCGTAAGAAGACTAAAGTGGATGATGATGACAACAGTTTTGGGATACTTTCATGCATTTCCAAATGCTTCTCTGCACGAGGCTGAAAGGGAGATAGATATACCCTACGTGACAATTTGTCGAATTCTTAATGAGCATAAATGGCATCCCTATAAGTTCTACTGTGTCCAACATTTGAAAGAGACTGATTCACCTCGTAGAGTGGAATTCATTGAATGGTTACTTGTCATGACTCAAGAGGATGAACATTTCCTTGACAATATCATATGGACAGATGAGGCCAAGTTCACAAAAAATGGAGTTTTCAATAGACACAACAGTCATTATTGGGCGCCAGAAAATCCCCATGTTGTCCGCCAAAGGAGTTTTCAAGAAAGATGGCAATTCAATGTATTTTGTGCCATAAAGAATGAGTCAATTTTTTATATCGAGTTTTATGATGATAATTTGAATGGATCAAAATATGAAGATTTACTGAGGAATGGAATTCAAATGATTTTAAATAATAGACCAGGAAGAGAACGTGTATGGTACCAAATGGATGGTGCTCCACCCCATAATTCTCATTCAGTCAGCGAAGCTTCAACCGAAATCTTCGAAACCAGATGGGTTGGTAATAATGGACCTTTTTGTTGGCCTCCTAGAACACCAGATGGCAATCCATTAGATTATTTCGTGTGGGGTTTCATCGAAAATATGGTTTACTCTACTCCAATAACAACAATGGAAAATATGAAATCGAGAGTAACAACTGCTTTCAATAGTTTGACTCCAGACTTGATCAGATCATGTATAGCGACATGACAATCTTTTGAAGAGATTACATGTTTGTTTAAGAAGAGGTGGAAATGTGTTTGAACATATTCTGAAATATACTGACGATTGAATTAACTCATTAGTTTATGGGTTTATTATTTTCAGTTTGTGTTTCAGCGTTAATGAAACTATTGTTTGAAGAGAAGTTTCATTCGATGGTTGAGGAGTATTTTAATAATTATCATTTCATTGTATCATCTGTGACTAATTGTGAAATATCAAACGAAATCTGTTTTACAAAAATGAGTGATGAACAAGGAAAACATGTCAATTTCCATTTGAAACAGTTTATCTCGAAAACGGTTCAAAATAGAAATAGTATTATCTGGACAAAATTAATTTAAAATTGGATGTAGAGCTCAAAAATGTTGAAATATACAGGGTGTTACATTTGGAAAAATTGAGTTCCACTCATTTTTTCATGAGATCAAAGTATCTGCATTTTTTGAAGACCCTGTATAAGGCAAATGAAAATATGACTCGGAGTGAAGATCCTCATAGTATCACTCCACTCCATTTCAAATTTGATCGTTTTAGTGCAAGAGAGTTCAAGATTATCAGCATTTATAAAAGTTCATGTTTGGTAAAAAAAATATCGAAATCAATTTATATCTTCTAAACGGTAATAGATAGTTATAGAGAAATAGTATATGAATTGGTTGACAAAGTGATAATGAATTATAATATGATATTATATACGGGGTGTTCCATTTGAAAAATCAAAGAAGCCGCTACTTTATAGTAGAAGTGATAACGCCGTTTCGTCTGAATTTTCAGGTTGATCCGTTGAATAGTTTGCCAGAAACGGCTAATTAACCCTCATCATGAAAAGCCCTGTATAAATGAAGCAAGTTCTTTATCGGTTTCATCCACATACTTCTTATTAGCAACATCGTAATCAGTGGTGGGGCTCTTCACATGACACAATTTCACCACAATGAATATTACCATCCGAGGTATAATGCAACAAACATCCTCCAGAGGGCGTTGGCAATTTTCGCTTTCTGTTGCTGTCGCTGCGTCCAAACTTACCATAACCATTTTGAAAATGATGATGTATTGGGGAACGTAGTGTATCTTATAAAATTATTTTTGCCCCTTTGAGTTCAAAAAAATGGCAATGATTTCATTGTCGTGTGGAGTATTTCCTGCATCTCGAGAGGCTAGCAATAATTTGTAACGTTCGCATAGCTCGTTGGGATCGTCCCAATAAATGTATTTAATGGGTTTCGTCTTGAATGTCATTGCAAGAGGTGACGTTTTGGGTAGACATGATGTCATCGCAGAAGTAGTAGTAAGAGGTGTTTTAGGTTGAAAAAACCCAGTACCAGTTTTACGACGATTTCCTGCTGTAGGAAACAACGGTTTGATTAAGTTGGTGTACTTGTATCTCTGTGTGCCTTTTAGATGCCCAGCCGAATTTTCGTGAGGGCTCGATAAATCCAAAATCTTTTTGTATACATTCAAATCCTCAGTATTATAATTTTCAAGCATGTCGAGAAATAACAGTTCATATATACCGGGTGTTCCTTTCCAGTGATATCCAGCCAATTTTATGTATCCGCTATGCTTGTTAAATTCAATTTCCTTTTGGCCTGGGAACCATTTTGAAGATACCCCATCATATATGGAACCGTAGTCGGTTTCTTTGTCATTACCCCAATGTTTTTCAATGTACGGTTGAGACATTATCGAATATTGATCTATATATTCTTCTAAAACTTGTTAATTTATGCCTGACGCAACTGTCGTCTTGTTCATCTTCTGCATACCCACTAAAGACGTTTTCATCATCATCCTCATCTGTACCTGAAACGAGGGGTTGGAATGGAGTCGTTAGGCTCTTCCACTGTCTCTTGTTTGTGTTCGGTTTTTGCCTCAGTTTTCAATGGGGTAGTAGCTTACTGTGTTGCTGTTTTATTCGCTATTTCACTCAATGGAATAGACAGAGGTTTGAAAGATCTTTGCAATGACTCATCTTCTTCGGATTTGCTCAATTTCAGAGCCAAATATTTTTTTCGAATGACGCGTGCAATTTCGTTGATTTTATTCTTTCGAATAACATCAACTTCTTTGCTCAACGGTTTCATGATGGTGAATGATACTACATCACACACTGTGTATAATTATATATTTGTCGAATCCTTGACGATAACGTCCACCATTCTTATCGGAATCTTTCATTATTACAACGGTTTCATATCGATGTTGCCAACATTCGGCACACATTCTCTTGAATTCATCGAAAGACATGTCGGGAGAGACGTGTTCATCGAATACATGTTTCAAATTCATTTCATCCTGTTTGAAAAGTACAATCATATTGCAATTGTCTCGTATCAATTGTTTGGTGATTTTTGAATATGTCTGACAAAGATAGGCGGCGTCCATGTTGTTATGCCTACATACAGAATAATATTCGGGAATTTTCTGTTGACCATCGGATGCGATATCATCGAAAATGAATATGGAATTTGATTTGGCTTTGTGAGGGCTTATGATAAACTCATTTTCCCTGAACGGATAATATCCCAACCCCTTAACTTTACTGAACATTTTTTGAACCACTTGATATTTAGGTTGATACAATGATTTTGAATATAAGTAGATATTTTCAAATTTGGCGCCATTCGGGTGGAATAGCAATGTTCAGATACCGTTTGTCTTTCCACAACCACTCGGCCCACAAATTATTGCACGAAACGAATTAGGAAATAATATACCATGCTTCCCAACCACACTACTATTGTTGGCTTCATTCAAAAAGTCTAAATTTTCAATAGGTAATGTCTTGTCTTGTTGAACGACTTTCATGATGTGATGCAAGACTTACTCTGGTGCAGGTTGCGTCAATTCGCTTATCAATGAGCTCCCGTTCGAATTACATCTAGCTGGTTATCAGTTTTGCTGACCAGGTAAATCCTTTGGACGAATATTGTAAAGATCACGATATTGCGTACTCTCAAAGCGACTCCTTAGAAGACCGTCATAAAGCAGATCAAGTGTTGGAAAATAGAGCTTGGGAACGTGTTAAATCGAAAGACGCTAGATTTGGTGAAAAAGCTGCAGCTTGGCTCGTAACTACAACAATGAAAGCGAAACGTAATCTCGGCATAGGGTTGTCCTTTCGACGTAATATGCTTCAAAAAATTACTAGAAATTGGAAGTCACAACCTACCAATATTAAGAAATCTAGTGCTTCGGCTTTGCGAGCTGCTAAAACGGCATTGAGTCAAGCTAGAGGACGTAAAAACATACGGATACCTAGGATAATCCCATTCGAAGCAAAATCCGGAGGACTCTTTCCCCTCATACCTATATTCGCTGTCCTTTCAGCTTTGGGTTCGTTGGCAGGTGGAGCAGGCGCTATCGCAAAAACCGTAATAGATGCTGAGAATGACAAAAAGAAACTTGAAGAAGATCAACGTCACAATAAAGCTATAGAACATTTAGGTTCCGGTTTGTACCTACGCGAAACACCTCGAGGATTTGGTCTGTTCCTAAAGAAACAACAGCAACGCAAAGGGCGAGGTCTTTACTTGTAAAAGCAAAAAAACTCCTACTGAAGCTACCCCATAGAGCATTATACGATTGGGAAATTCAAAAATGTGCCCGTCAACTGAGAATTCCACATTTTCGTGAAGTCTTTATGCGCGATACGTTGCCAAGTCGTGGAGAATGTGCTCTATTGAACTTGGATTCTCGATTGAATAAAGGCACTCATTGGGTAGCTTACATTAAAAACGGCAATGCTGTACAATATTTTGATAGTTTTGGTAATCTCGGGTCAAACGATTACATATAACAATTATCAGTATCAAAATTTCGACCAGAGTTATTGCGGACATCTGTGCCTACAGTTTCTGCTCCATAATGTCTGCAAAAATGGTTGGAGATAAATCTTTGCGAGATTTAACCGATGCTGAATTGAAAACTTTATCTATCGACTATTTGATTGAGAATGCTGAACCTTGGGAATCATTGGATGTTTGGCATAGATTACCAAAAGACTACCAACATCGATTTGCTTTGCAGATTCGTTTACCATGTTTCATCCATTACCGACATGAGGTACCACCACCTACATCAGCTGCGTCATCGATACAGAAAGCAATGTATTATGGTCCTGTGAGTTCACAATTAGAATGTTATTATTGTAGAAATAAATGATTTTTATTCAAAATCTTGTTTTTGTTTCAATACTTATTTAAGGAGATGTCATAATGACATTATATCAGTCTTGTCTATGCTATTAACGCTAACGAGTCGTTTTTTGCCGCTCTCCATCAATTTTAATCCACCCATTCGATTAGATTCTGATTCTGAATATACTTTGGCTTTGCTTAGTTTCCATTCGTACAACACTATACCCAACATTGAAGAAGGTACGACATTTCACTTCTATGAAAACGCTGACAAAACTAAACAAAAAAGCATCGATATCTCTGTTGCATCTTACGAAATTGGTGACTGAAGAAATAATAAACAAATACATCTCACCTAATACATCTCAAGGAAAACCCTGAGGATTTTTTTTGCAATTGACGAAAAACCTAATTACCCCATTTACCTACCTATTGCACATAGAGACGAAATAAACAATATTACGCTGCGAGTGCTCGACCAACATTCTAGGCTCATTGATTTACGAAACGAAGAAATAATAACTCGTTTGGAATTGAAGTGGAAGTATGGTGCTGACTATCTATAAAAATAATTCACCTCCGTACCCCAAGTCAGTCTTCACCAAGACCTTCACTAGTTGACAACTATTGACAACGAAAAATAAATTGTTTCTGTAATCTCTTGGTTATCATGTTGTCCAATCAAGTGTTCAACATTTTCCGAAAACTGCAAATCGATGAGCAATCTGCTAGTTATGAGCAGAGTGGTGAGAAAATGGAAGCAGTTCGTGAACTTGGAATTGTAAGTATTGTTAGAGGCTTTCTCATCTATACCGACGAAGATATCAAACACTTGGCCTCCTCCGGTTGGTCTTTTCCCAACAATACAGGCGTCATCAACACAGCTCATCTAACATTAAACCCATCAAGCATTTTTTGAATATCTTCAACGATTATCAGTGTGTTTCCTACGGTAAACATACCATTCGATTGGTACGAGCTGGAGATGATAGCAACTGTTTCAAAATAGAACAGACTCCTGCTGCACTAACGCCGAAAACGGAAGTTGAATTGGAAATTGAAAATATCGAACTGAAAGTTAAACGAATCTTTCCGCATGATCAAATTGAATTGCAACTTTTGATAGCTATCCAAGCAGACCCTCCTATTCTCATACCGTTCAGAAAATTAGAACTTCATATGCTGCCTGCTCTCACACAAGGTGCAAAAATGAAATATGGACCGTCAAGACTTCCTCGTTCCTCGAAAGCCGTCGCTATGTGATTGTATGTTTCTAAAAAAATCGTGACTACACTGAAGTCAATAATGATCCAACAATATTCAATCATTTGAATATCACCAATATAACGCTCACTCTGAACGATGAGAATTACCCCAAGCAAAATATGCATTTGAATTTTGCAAAGGGGAATTTTTCGCAAGCTTATTTCAACTACTCACAATTTGGTCTCAGCTACAAATTGACTAATCAACATAATTCTCTTCTCACTTCCACCGTCTTTACGGACCAAGCTGTCTTTGTCATCGATTGTTCCAGAAGGGACGAGAGCATCAAAAGTTCCAGTGTTGATGTAAAACTTGAAATCGAAGCATCCGAAGAATTTCCTCAAAATACTAGAGCCTATTACATCATTGTGCACGACACTGTCATAGAACATCTCCCACTCAGCGAAATTATTAAAAAATGGAACTGAGCATGTGATTTTGCTTCAGTATCAATCGAAGAGTCAACTGTTGTAGTAGATATTCAAGGTTTCACCGTTGAGCAACAATTCCACCCTAAAGAAATAGCCATCAGGATTGGAATTCAGTGTAGTGACTTTTTACTGCTGCCAAACACACCATTTTCCTGTTTGAGTGAAGAAGATCGCCGTACCGCCTGTTATTTGGAGCGAAACATGCACAGATTGAGGTATTCCTCTGGTTTTGTGGAATATAATCAATTGAATGCCATCCTCATGGAAAATCTACATCTAACTGAAAAATTTCACGAGTTGAATATACCTACACACGTTGTGAATTTGGAGGGCTATGACAATACAACATGGATGGTTCCTACGTTCGACAACCCTGTATGCATACATTCGCAACCGAACCAACTACAATTGCAGTCTCCGAAACGTAGATATTTTATACAAATGGCTTTGTGATATATTACCAAAATAAAAATGTATAATAAATTTCTATTCGAATTCATTTCTTCTTTTTCATCTAACCTCACCGCCTTATGACAATATACCCTCAACAAAAATAGAAAACGTATGCAAAACGAACAAAAGCGCACGAAAAACGATTGAAAACGCACGAAAAATAATCGAAAACGCACGCAAAATGATCGCACCCAAAACGGGCGAACGCTAAACGATCGAGAACGGTCGAGAATGCACGAATAACGGTCGAAAACGCAAACAAAACGGTCGAAACTTATGCAAAATGTCATTGTCGAATACTTCGCTCCCCCATTTCCCTCACGTTGAGTCCACAACGCTTAACCTCTCGACACTTTTGGATGCAAAACGATCGAAAACACACGAAAAACGATCGAAAACGCACGGAAAACGGTTGAAACTCATGGAAAACCACGTATTTTGAAATGTGATTGTCGAATATTTCGCTCCTCCATTGCCCGCACATTGAGTCGACAACGCGTAACCCCTCGACACTTTCGGGTGTCCTCTTTCTCCTGATGATGCTAACTTGGTTAACAAAGATACGAGACATGTTGGAACGCTAGACTTCTGTTAAACCGACATGTTTTTTCTTAAATGATATATTTTTACGCACCTTGTACACTTCCACGTCATGTTTTTTTCTTTTAATGATGTATTTTGAGACATCCCATACATCCCAGTCGTATTCCTAACCCTTCATTATCAAACCGGCAACGCTACATTACTCCACAAATAACGATACATTTTACAACTGGCTAGCAACCGGTAAAACCTCAATACCATCTCCATCTCTCTTTGCATAGATTATGTCACACGCGTCTCTCGCTCTTACACACACATACACATCTTTACATGAAATATTAATTATTTCCCAAATCTAAGTATATTTTTCTATCTTCAATATGATAATGACGATTACATTCTACGGAAATAAAAAAAAATGCTGTGTATAATGAATGAGTCAATTTCGGTCCCGATAAAACTAACGCTATGAATACCCAACATTCGCAGTTACTTTCAATATCTTACGTTGATGTAGAGGCTAAGGACAATGTCTACCACGCGGACGTCGTGGGTTCGATTCTCATAACTATAAACTTTTTTTAATCAGAATCACGTGACTGGAACGAGACAAGGGGGCCGAGGAATGAGGCGGAGTCCCAAAGGGAGCCGATCGGTGATGCGGAGTACTAAGTGGGCCGAGTTTCACGCTTGAATCGCTACGATACTCATTTCATCCTGCGTCGATGACGTCACACGTGTCTCTCTTCCACTCACTAAAGTTTCTCTCTAAAATACTTACCAGCGACGCACGACCTTGAAGTGGGATCGTACATACATTGTTGACGGATGAACAGGTTTTTCATCCAACACACCCTAGCCAGGTAGGGGTACCCCGTGAAGGGCAGTACTGATGTCTGAGGACTTCATGCCGCCAATATCCCCTCAGTCATGAACTCATTTGTCCTTATTTGACAAAAATCTGCTAAAAGGGTAAGGAAGCTGGGCTCCAACCTGAATAAATTGAAGGCGCTTGGTCAAACTTTAGTCAGTTGATTTTTGAATACGAACCAGTACTAGGCGCTCTTGAAAAGTTGGAAGATTTTTCAAGCTATAAAAATTTTGAATCGACATTCATTGAAGAGAACTACAGTGGCAGTTATATATTGGAATATTTTGATTCGCTAAGTATTGGAGTTCTTGCGAGAACTAAGCGAAGATTTTTCAACAAGGAGACTTGCCGTCTGAGAGTCCATATATAATACTTTGACTGAACCACATGGCCTCAATCCAAAAATGTATCTTCTCGGCTATCAGCCTATTTTGTTTTATATAAGTCAAATATTACAAATGTGCCATGTACTTATTCTGATACTTCCTGTTGCTTGACAAGTGAGCACTGATGATGACGAAAGTCGAAAGCGCTTTGCAATAATTTCATAATTATACACTTTCATACTGAAACCTCTTCGATTCATTCATTCAATAAGTGTATTCAGCTTTCCAAATCTATTAACAATCACTAAATTCTTATACTTTTAGTTTAAACACACAAATCTTATTATTTAACCAATATTTGGCATTTTCAGCCATTCAATTATTGAATAATGAACACTTCTATTATTAAATAATAAATGAAGCTGTAGTCGTGATGTTTTATTGAAGTTTTTGTTTGAATTGCAAAATGTCGTATGTTAAATTTTCCTGGTTCTTTGAGGTTATTTGATACGGTGTATAACATACGACTTTTTGCAATTGAGCGTAAAACTTTTTTTAGTATTTGTTTGAAGGTGATTGACAATGTTTCATGATGAATTTCACGAGTTCGGCCTTCTATTGTCTACTATATAAAATGATTTGAAATTCCTGAAACAACTAAAAAATTAAAAAAGAAGAATTATATTAAACAAAATAAACCTGAAATGAAATAATAGTGAAATAAAATACAAGTAAAAGTAAAACAATTGAATAAATAAAAATGAAGAAATGAAAAAAATAAAAATAAAAAAAATAAAAAGTGGCGAGATTCCAAGTCACGTTAGTTCACGAAGTTTCAATTGTTAGTATCTACAATCGTCTTCGGGTGATGACTGGACTGATTCCTCCGAGAGATGACTATTTATAGGTCGTTCGAGTACTTTCACTTATCCCACTTTACATTTTCCGCTTCACTGGTTCCGTGGGAGATGACCGTTTGGTGGGAATCGGTAATTTTTCGCTTCATGATGGGTTTTCATATGTTGCGTATTTCTACGCTGGCTTGGCTGAATACGTTGTTGGACAACATGTATGCGGCTTCCTTGAATTCTCTCCTAAACCAATGTTTCTCTCTGTGCAAGATCTCAGCTTGGGACCACTCGATGTTGTGTTGATGGATCCAAACATGGTCTGCTATTTCTGATTTGCTGGTTTCCCCTCGCTATGTGTCTTTCTTGTGTTTGGCAATGCGAACATTCAATGGCCTCTTAGTTTCACCAGTATAGGATTTTCCGCACTCACAGGTAAATGCAATTCTTGGAATAGCAGTCCGCGTTTGGTGGCCTGGTTTTCGTGAGGCTGCTACGGATAGTGTTCCCAGATGTTTCCCACTTAGTGTCGGTTCTCTTCACCAAAACGTCTAAGAATGGCAATTCGTTGTGGATTTCCTTCTCCATTGTGAAAGTGATGGAAGGTCTCACGCTGTTGATGTGTTTCAGGAAGGCGTCTAGTTTAGTATTCCCATGGTTTCATATTATGAAGGTGTCGTCAACATATCTCAACCAGACTCGAGGTTTCTTGTGGGCTTCTTCAATGGCCAGAGTTTCAAACCACTCCATATATATGCTAGCTATGACTGGTGAAAGTGGCGATCCCATTGGCAGTCCTTCATCTTGTGTGAATAATTCGTCCTTCAGTGGGAAATAACAGTTTCGTACACAGTATCCTAGTACTTCCATAATTACTTCTATAGGTAGATTCGTTCTCTCTTTCAGGTTCCTGTCTTCGGATAGCTTTCTCTGTATGATTTGGAGTGCTTCTTCGACCGGAACGTTGGTGTAAAGGCTTTTCACGTCGAAACTTATTAGTTGATCTTCCTGTGTGACCTCAATTGACCCTAGTAGTTCGACAAAATTTTATTTAGAAATCGAATGATGGGGACGAAATTGTTGATCGTAAATATTTCACTACACCAAATAAAGTTATCGATTCAGGTACGGACTTGACTGCTTGGTACAATGAAAACGCTGTGGATGTTATATTGAATGAATTAGGTGAATTTGAAGAACAATTGTCGGGGTGGGCTTTGAGTAAAATTCTTTTGTTGGAAGTAGCAATTAATAAATATGTCATTGGTAACGGTTCTTCTTTCATTTCATTGCCACAAGAAATCGCAAGGAAGAAGGCATGCATTAATGTACAAAACAATGACAAAATGTGCTTCTTTTGGAGTATTATTAGCGCCTTGTATCCTGCAGCAAAAGATCCACAAAGGGTGTCAAAATATCCACACTATTCTTTAGTTTTGAATACTACAGGGCTGAATACTCCAATGGACTTACATCGAATTTCCAAATTTGAAAAACTTAATCATATTTCTGTAAATGTTTACTCTTTAGAATTGAATCAAGCAAAGGAAAAATCATTTTTTGTAGTAGTACCTGCCAGACTCACGACAACAAAACGAGACAGACATGTTAATTTGTTATTATTCAAGACAAACATTTTCCAAAATTGAACGATTATGAGGCTCCACCCATTAATGACGATGACGAGACTGAAATTAGATTCCATTATTGTTGGATCAAAGACATGTCTAGACTATTTTCAAAACAAATGAGTATACATAGAGGACAAAAGTTTTTTTGTGATAGATGCCTAAATTATTCTTCAAGTCAGCTAAAATTAAATGATCATACTGTTTTGTGCGAAAAAGTGAATGATTGTAAAATTTCCTTTCCTTCATACGATTATGTGGAATTTCGAAATTATGTTCATAAACAAAAATGCCCGTTTAAAATTTTTGCTGATTTCGAGTCACTGTTGCAAAAATGTAACGAAAGCATATCTAACAAAACTACAAAATACCAAAAACATATACCTTTCAGTGCAGGCTACAACTTCAAGTGTTCCTATGACGACAGTCTCTCTAATTTCAAAAGCTATCGAGGTGAAGACTGTATGAAATGGTTTGCCGATGAGTTGTCTGATATTGCAAAATTTGTTGAATCTGAAATTAAGAATTTCGAGCCGATGACAGTGCCTTTAAATAATATCGGTGCTGCAACGACTTGTCATATTTGCGAAAAACCGTTCGTCCCCAAAGATGTTATCGTGTACGATCACGATCACTATACGGGGGCGTTCCGCGGATTCGCGCACCAAGCCCCCTGTAATGTCAACTTTCGAAAATTATTCGTGGTACCCATTACTTTTCATAATCTTTCAGGATACGACAGTCACTTCATTATCAGAGATATCGCAAAAAAGGCTGTGTGAGCATACTTCCCTCAAATAAAGAAAAATACATTTCCTTTACACAAAAGGATGCTGAAACTAAAATTAAATTTCGATTTATAGATTCTTTTCGATTCATGGGAACATCGTTGGATGAATTAGTATCCACATTGGATCAAAATGATTTGTAAATTAAAAAAAAAGAATTTAGTCATTCAGATAATGAGAAATTCGCTCTTTTCACCAGGAGAAGATCACCGAGTTACCATCACGAGAAGAATTCTATAATAAATTAAATGATGAATACATAACAGAAGAGAAATATGCTCACGCACAAAATGTTTGGGAATCATTCAAAATAACAAATTTGGGATCGTATGCGGACCTATATTCGAAAACAGATATTTTATTACTGGCAGACGTTTTTGAAAATTTTCGTCAAAAAAGCATGGCAACTAATGGGTTGGACCCCGCTTGGTATGCCTGGGTACACGTGGGATGCCATGTTGAAGTATACGAAGTGTAAATTACAAATTTCAAAAGACAATGACATGATTATGTTTGTAGAAAAGGGGATATGGGGCGGAATATCGGTTCGTTCGAATAGATATTCTGAAGCAAATAATAAATATATGGAAGCATACAATCCCCAAAAACCTTCAAAATATCTTTTATATTTAGACGTCAATAATTTGTATGGGTGAGCAATGTCAGAATTTTTACCTCACGACGGTTTTCAGTGGGTGGAAAATTTTGACGAAGATGTAACTGAAATTCCTGACAATGCTTCAGAAGGCTACATATTGGAAGTTGATTTGGAATACCCTGAGAGGTTACATGATTCACATAAAGAGTTTCCGTTTCGTCTAGAACATCAAGCACCACCAAATTCCAAACAAAAAAAATTAATGGGTACCCTGTATAATAAAAACAAATATATTTTGCATTATCGCAACTTGAAACAATCATTGAAAAACGGTTTGATTCTAACCAAAATTCATTGGGTTTTGAAATTCGAACAATCTGCATGGCTGCGTCTCTACATCGAGTTGAATACACGTCTAAGGGCTGCAGCCACCAGTCCTTTTGGCAGAAATCTATATAAACTGATGGTAAATGCTATTTTTGGGAAAACGATGGAAAACATTCGATTACACAGGGTGGTCAAACTTGTGAATTCCTGGAACGGTCGTTATGGCGCCAAAAATTTAATTGCGAGCCCTCGATTTCAGAGTCAAACTGTTTTCGATACAGACTTGGTGGCTATTGAATTGAAAAAGACTGAACTCGTTCCCAATAAACCTCTGTACATCGAAATGGCAATTTTAGATATTTCAAAAACATGCATGTTTGATTTCCATTACGATTTCATGGTGCCCACCCTAGGTATAGAAAATTGCAAGTTAATGTATACAGATACAGATAGTTTCATCTACGAAATAACGTGTGAAGATGTCTATTCAGAACTCATCAAAAATAACCTATCGAAATTTAATACTTCCGATTATTCGCCCGATAATAAGTTTCAAATTCCACTTGTGAATAAAAAAATTCCTGGGTTAATGAAAGATGAAGCAAATGGTAAAATCATCACGCACTTTGCAGGGTTACGTTCCAAAATGTACACCTACAAAGTGCAGGGTGGAAAAGTTATCAAAAAATCAAAGGGAATTCGATTTAATGTAGTCAAAAATAAAATTGATCTCAAAGGTTATATCGATTGTCTCAGAAATTTAAAAGAAAAAATATGTGAGCAGTTCACTATTCGATCATATGCTCACAACGTTTTCAGTGTAAAGCAGGTGAAAATAGGCTTGAGTCCACACGACGATAAACGTAAATTGATCCCCAAATCATCCGACACTTTACCTTGGGGGCACTATAACTTGAAATGAGGTTATCATTTGGATTTTATTTATATTGATGTGATTTATCGAAAAAATTTATCCTTGTTTGAATATGACTGATAGGTGTGTGTTATTCTGAGAATTTTCAACAGCGGTAGGAGACCACCAACTTTTCAAGAATTGACTGCAAACAGAAATATGTTTGAGTATTTCAGTTTTTGTATACTATTTATTATTGTACATGTACACGTTGATATAATTTGAATGGAATATATTGAAATTTTGTATACTTATGTATTGTTCTACACACACGTTGATAAAATTTGAATAAAATATATATTGAAATTTTGGTGTTTTATTCTATCAAATAACTTTTTAAAGCTGATTTTTTTTTACCTTATACATTAAATGAAACAAATGTTACATTTTCTCATTTATTACATAAATCATACACTATTTTCTGTTTATAATGAAATAAATATTCACGTAAAGCATAGCATACAGACTATCTAGAGCTGAGGCTTGACAAAAACCTTCTATGATTTCTTCCAAAGTTAAATTAGTTTTATTCTCACATAACCATGATTTTATTATATTGAAAACACCTCGATAATAATTACAAAAGTTCAAAGCATCCAGCATAGCGATACGGTCAGAGAGCACACCAAGGTGAGTATTCAGGATCTCGTTTACATCTCGTTGAAACAGCTCCATGTTCGTGGTGTCCTTGGAAATGAAAACTTGTTTGGTATTACTTTCGATGTACTGTGTGACGTAAATGTAATCCCCGCAACGTGGTGTAATTGGATCATATTCGTCTTCATATCCATCGATTTGTGATTCAAAGAAATTTTCCTTTATTTGTTGCAGGATGTCAATGAGGGTCGCCCATTCATAACTTGTTAAATTAATGGAACGAATGGAGAACTGCTGCTTCAAAATTATGCATGGGCTGAAGTCTCTGCATGGACTTAGGCCACATCGAATTTCATAAGATGACATGGGGAATGCCATCAACAGCAATTGATGTTCGTTTCGAGCAGCCATTTCATATTGCTCCAACGCTATGTCTATTGCATTTAGAGTTCCATTGTAATATTCACCATCACTTTCGAACATTACTTCAACTTCACTACCGTAACCACTATAGAGAGACATTTTCAAACTGAATATCCATCTGTGTTTGCATGCGCTCTTATAGCTTCAGATCACGTGGTCCGTTTCAGATATTGTGCGTTTGTTGAACACACAAATATATCTTCACTGAAGGCCCTCCTAATACATTGTCAGTGTGCTTGTTTTCCATAAGATTCTATTCAAAATCGACATTTTCGATCCAACTGTTGTGTTTGTTATCCAAACCCAGCCATTTTACGTACATTTTTTATCTTTCTTCCTCAAGACTTTTTCAACGAGATATATATTAGGATTTGCAGTTTTTTGTAATTCTTCTCTATAAAAAGCACCCCTAATAGGTGCACCCTGCATATCTTCTAGCATGGAGGAGGTGGGGTTGGTAATATTGACTTTAATAATTTTGAATAATTCCGTAGTCCAATTGAGCGTATAGCCCTTTTAAAAACGTGTTTTGTCTAACTGACTCGTACAACATCACCGACTTTGAATTTTCTCGGTCCAGCTATTTTCACATGGGTGTATGTTGATTTGAGAATTTGTTTTTCGTTAGTTTTGGTGATTTTCGAAGGTTGTATGCCCGTCTTCGAGTGTCGCGTATCATTGTAGGATTTTGTGATTTCAGGCAAAACAGTCAACCATTTGTAGGTGCCATTCAAACTGAAATATTTGAAAAGTCTTTCTATTAACGTTCTAATGATACGTTCAGCCATAGAAGCCTTAGTGATGCTGTACGTATTGTAGTGATTTATTCCATGTTTTTTCATCAAAGTTTGAAACTTGTTGTAAAATTCTTTACCTCGATCGGTTTGTAAATTTTTTGGACAACGTTTCGTATGTGTCAAGATATCTGCAAATGTTTTCGTAATTTCCTCTCCCGTTTTTGATTTCAGCGGTCGAGTCCACACAAATTTCGAAAAACAATCTATGACGACTAGAATCAGTTTGAAATTTCGATTTTGGTGAGCGATCGATCTCATCTCAGCCAAGTCCATCTGCCATAAGTCATCTATTCCTTTGATAACTGTACGGCGTCGAGGAAAATTTTTTCTAATTGGTTTATGTAGTTCGTTGACAAGTTGAATCTTGTCTTTGGAAATCATGACGACTGATGGTGAAGATGTGTGAAACCCGCTCTTTTATTACGGTTATGCTTGAACTTCATTTTGTATCTTTTTGATTTCCTTGATAGTAGATTGTACCTTCGAATTTATTTCGGTAATTTGTTTGGAGATGTCACGTTGAAATTTGGTTAGTTTTTCATTTACTTGGATCATTTCTTTTTCGTGTTTGTTAGCTAGTTGATATATAAATGAAGCAAGTTCATTATCGGTTCCATCCACATACTTTTATTAGCAACATCGTAATCAGTGGTGGGGCTCTTCACATGACACAATTTCACATCACAACAATGAATATTACCATCTGAGGTATAATGCAACAAACATCCTCCAGAGGCCGTTGGCAATTTTCGCTTTCTGTTGCTGTCGCTACGTCCAAACTTATCGATAACCATTTTGAAAATGATAATGTATTGGGGAACGTAGTGTATCTTATACAATTATTTTTGCCTCTTTGAGTTCATTCAAAATGGCAATGATTTCATTGTTGTGTGGAGTATTTCCTGCATCTCGAGAGGCTAGCAATAATAATCCAGTCATTTAAGCTTAAATTAGGTAAGAATCTCGGAATTCGAGATACCCAGCTTTAAGTCTGTAAATACTTGTATATTGACACCCTGGAAGTTGTCTCAAAACCTACATATGGTAGGATGTAAGCAACTATTGAATTTCAAGGTCAAAGGTCACAAAAATCGGTTTTTTGCGCTTTTTTTGGAAATATCTCATTTCCTATAAGTTTTTTGCAACTTGTATTTATTATCAATATTGTAAAATATAAAATTATCTACAAATTTTGTTTGAAAAAATTTTTTATACGGTGAACCGTTTTCGAAATAGAGGGCGGAGAGCGCGCGGTCGCAGCATCACTTCAGGTCAACCGGTGCCTCCGGTCGAAAACGCGCCTTATATAGTTGATGAACTATCGATAAATCAATGATTATAAATATTTGTCAATTTTTATAAACTATTATATTATATTTTATCATTTTCTTCATGAATTAAATCTATATCTAACCGTTTACTAAAATTAAAAAATAATTAAGAGAAAAACTTAAATCATAATATAATTACATTTTCATTTACATTAATGACATTTTAAATAGAAAAAGTTGGGAAAGGTAATGTAAAAACGGAGATATACTCGACTAAAAGTTTTGATAAATATCCTCATTCTAAAAAACATATTTTATTTCTGCACGCATTAAGTAGCTGTGACACAACTTCTGCGCTTTTTAAAAAGGGAAAAAATCATTTTTAAAAGTTTTTGGGAAACTGACAAATTTGGATGAACTAGCTGCAGCATTTGAGGAAGAAAATTGTTCGGCCCAGAGATTATTAGAGAGTGGAACTCGAACCTTATTGGCAGTCTATAATGCTCCAAAATCTGTGAAAAGTCTCGATCATCTTCGTTATATGCATTACGTCAAGTCTACAAAACTCAATAAACCTGTGCAACTTTCAAATATTCCACCAACAAGTGCAGCTGCTCATCAACATTTCAACCGTGTATATTATCAAGTTCAAACTTGGTTAGGACATGATTTGGAACCCCAGGTATGGGGTTGGGCAATGCGAAACGATTTTCTGGAGCCTATCATGACAATTTTACCACCTGCTCCAGAAGATTTGCTAAATACAATTTTCTGCAACTGCAAGAGTGGTTGTGGTTCGCGATGCGGATGCAGGAAAGCGGGCTTGCAATGCTCTTTAGCTTGTGGCCAATGTAATGGGCAAGCTTGTCTCAATGCTCTACCATATCAGAGCGACATTAACGAAGATGGAACCTTTGACCCCAAAATCATGGAAGAACTTGAGACAAATGTCGTTGAAGACGATAATGAAGACCAGTTTGAAATTTACCAGCAGCCAGAAGACGACGATGAAGAGGAAGAAGATGATTAAAATTATAAATTGTAGATTTTGTACCCTTTATTCCATTTCTTTACTTTCAATAAAAATAAATGTATTCAATGATATTTTTTAATAAAAAGAATAATTCCTAATTTAATTGTTTTTTTTTTCATCATGTAAGAAGTTATAAATATTAATTAGGTTAAAATTCAAATATAATTCCTATATTTTCATTAACAATTCTGCAATTAAATGGGCAGGTAAGTATTGTTGAATAAATTAATACTGAATAAAAAGTGGATAAATTAGTAAACAAATTATAGAATATAATATAATAGTTAATAAAAATTGAGAAATATTTATAATCATTGATTTATCGATAGTTTATCAACTATATATGGTGCGTTTTCGACCGGAGGCACCGGTTGACCTGAAGTGATGCTGTGACCGCGTGCTCTCCGCCCTCTATCTCGAAAACGGTTCACCGTATAAAAATTTTTTTCAAACAAAATTTGTAGAGAATTTTATATTCTACGATATTGATAATGAATACAAATAGCAAAAAACCCATAGGAAATGAGATATTTCCAAAAAAAGCGCTAAAAACCAATTTTTGTGACCTTTGACCTTGAAATTTAATAGTTGCTTACATCCTACCATATGTAGGTTTTGAGACAACTTTTAGGGTGTCAATATACAAGTATTTACAGACTTACAGCTGGGTATCTCGAATTCCGAGGTGAACTTACTATAATGACTGGACTATAATTTGAGACGTTCGCATAGCTCGTTGGGATCGTCCCAATAAATGTATTCGATGGGTTTCGTATTAAATGTCATTGCAAGAGGTGCCGTTTTGGGTAGACATGATGTCATCGCAGTAGTAGTAGTAACAGGTGTTTTAGGTTGAAAAAACCCAGTACCAGTTTTACGACGATTTCCTGCTGTAGGAAACAACGGTTTGATTATGTTGGTGTACTTGTATCTCTGTGTGCCTTTTAGATGCCCAGCCGAATTCTTGTGAGCGCTCGATAAATTCAAAATCTTTTTGTATACATTCAAATCCTCAGTGTTATAATTTTCTGGCATGTCGAGAAATAACAGTTCATATATACCGGGTGTTCCTTTCCAGTGATAACCAGCCAATTTTATGTATCCGCTACGCTTGTCAAAATCGATTTCCTTCTGGCCTAGGAACCATTTTGAAGATACCCCATCATATATGGGACCGTATACTTTGTTGATTTCCTTGTCATTTCCCCAATGTTTTTTAATGTACGGTTCAGACATTATCGGATATTGATCTATATATTCTTCTAAAACTTGTTCATTCATACCTGACGCAACGTTGTCGTCTTGTTCGTCTTCTGCATACCCACTAAAGACGTTTTCATCATCATCGTCATCCTCATCTGTACCTGCAACATGTACGAGGGATTGGAATGGAGTCGTTTCAGGCTCTTCCACTGTCTCTTGTTTGACTTCGGTTTTTGCCTCAGTTTTCAATGGGGTACTAGCTGACTGTGTTGCTATTTTATCAGCTATTTTTCTCAATGGAATAGACAGAGGTTTGAAAAAGCTTTGCAATGACTCATCTTCTTCGGATTTGCCCAATTTCAGAGCCAAATATTTTTTTCGAATGATGCGTGCAATTTCGTTGATTTCATTCTTTCGAATAACATCAACTTCTTTGCTCAACGGTTTCATGATGGTGAATGATACTACATCACGCACTGTGTATACTTATATATTTGTCGAATTCTTGACGATAACGTCCACCATTCTTATCGAAATCTTTCATTATTACAACGGTTCCATATCGATGTTGCCAATATTTGGCACACATTCTCTTAAATTCATCGAAAGACATGTCGGGAGAGACGTGTTCATCGAATGCATGTTTTGAATTTATTCCATCCTGTTTGAAAAGTACAATCATATTGCAATTGTCTCGTATCAATTGTTTGGGGATTTTTGAATATGTTTGACAAAGATAGGCGGCGTTAATGTTCTTATGCCTACATACAGAATAATATTCGCGAATTTTCTGTTGACCATCGCATGCGACATCATCGAAAATGAATATGGAATTTGATTTGGCTTTGTGAGGGCTTATGATAAACTCATTTTTCCTGAACGGATAATATCCCAACCCTTTAACTTTACTGAAAATTTTTTGAACCACTTGATATTTAGGTTGATACAATGATTTTGAATATAAGTAGATATTTTCAAATTTGGCGCCATTCGGGTGGAATAGCAATGTTCAGATACCGTTTGTCTTTCCACAACCACTCGGCCCACAAATTATTGCACGAAACGAATTAGGAAATAATATACCATGCTTCCCAACCACACTACTATTGTTGTCTTGTCTTGTTGAACGACTTTCATGATGTGATGCTGGATAATGAGTGCGCTACGGTTATAAATAAAAACATCACAGTCATCACCTAATCATTCTCAATGTTGACTAACTCCGGTGCAGGTGTCATCAATTCGATTATCAATAAGCTCCTGTTCGAATTACATCTACCTGGTTATCAGTTTTGCGGACCAGGCACCAAATTGAAAAAGAGATTGGAACGCGGTGACACCGGTGTAAATCCTTTGGACGAATATTGTAAAGATCACGATATCGCGTACTCTCAAAGCGACTCCTTAGAAGACCGTCATAAAGCAGATCAAGTGTTGGAAAATAGAGCTTGGGAACGCGTTAAATCGAAAGACGCTAGATTTGGTGGAAAAGCTGCAGCTTGGCTCGTAACTACAACAATGAAAGCGAAACGTAAGCTCGGCATGGGGTTGTCCTTTTGACGTAATATGCTTCAAAAAATTATTAGAAATTGGAAGTCACATCCTACCAATATTAAGAAATCTAGTGATTCGGCTTTGCGAGCTGCTAAAATGGCATTGAGTCAAGCTGGAGGACGTAAAAACATACGGATACCTAGGATAATCCCATTCGAAGCAAAATCCGGAGGAATCCTTCCCCTCATACCTATATTCGCTGCCCTTTCAGCTTTGGGTTCGTTGGCAGGTGTAGCAGGCGCTACCGCAAAAACCGTAATAGATGCTAAAAATGCCAAAAAAAACTTGAAGAAGATCAACGCCACAATAAAGCTATGGAACATTTGGGTTTCGGTTTGTACCTACGCAAAACACCTCAAGGATTTGGTCTGTTCCTAAAAAAACAAAAGCAACGCAAAGGGCGAGGTCTTTACTTGAAAAAGCAAAAAAACTCCTACTGAAGCTACCCCATAGAGCATTATACGATTCTGAAATTCAAAAATGTGCCCGTCAACTGAGAATTCCACATTTTCGTGGAGTCTTTATGCGCGACACGTTGCCAAATCGTGGTCCTCGACTGCGAGAATGTGCTGTATTGAACTTGGATTCTCAATTTCAATGGAATTGGTCAGATATTTTGGAGGGGGTATAACGATTACATATAACAATGATCAGTATCAAAATTTTGACCAGAGTAATTACGGACATCTATGCCTACAGTTTCTGCTCCATAATGTCTGCAAAAATGGTTGAAGATAAATCTTTGCGAGATTTAACCGATGCTGAATTGAAAATTTTATCGATCGACTATTTGATTGAGAATGCTAAACCTTGGGAATTATTGGATGTTTGGCATAGATTACCAAAGGACTACCAACATCGATTTGCTTTGCAGATTCGTTTACCATGTTTCATCCATTACCGACATGAGGTACCACCACCTACATCAGCTGCGTCATCGCTACAAAAAGCAATGTATTATGGTTCTGTGAGTTCGCAAATAGAAAGTTATTATTGTAGAAATAAATGATTTTTATGTAAAATGTTGTTGTTGTTTCAATCATTATTTAAGGAGATGTCATACTGACATTATATCAGTCATGTCTATGATATTAACGCTAACGAGTCGTTCTTCTACGCTCTCCATCGATTTCAATCCACCCATTCGATTAGATTCTGATTCTGAATATACTTTGGCTTTGCTCAGTTTCCATTCGTACAACAGTATACCCAACATTGAAGAAGGTACGAAAATTCTACTACTATGAAAACGCTGAAAAAACTAAACAGAAAAGCATCGATATACCTGTTGGATCTTATGAAGTTGGTGACATTGAAGAATTAATAAACAAATACATCACGCCTAAAACGTTCAAGGAAAACCCTATCTAAAACCGAATAATAATACGCTGAAAAGTAAAATATTCTGTCTGAAGCACTCGATTGATTTCCAACCTGCAAATAGATTGGCTCACATACTGGGGTTTTCATCTACTCTTCTCAAACCAAACTTACATCACGAATCCGATCTACCTGTGGATATCATTAAAGTACGCACCATACACATAGATAGCAACATTACGTTTGGAGCCTTCTACAACGACACACCGACTCATACGATATACGAATTTGCTGTTGGTGTTGATCCGGGGTATGCAATTGACGAAACACCTAATCACCCCATTTACCTACCTATTGCACATAGAGACGAAATAAACAATATCACGCTGCGAGTGCTCGACCAACATTCTAGGCTCATTGATTTCCGAAACGAAGAAATAATAATTCGTTTGGAATTGAAGCGGAAGTATGGTGATGGTGATAGTTATCATAAAATATAATATCTTTAACCTATTTTACTGTACTAATGTTTCCCAAAGAAACAAACAACAAGTATGTTTTTATACTTTTATATATTCGCATACCAGTCCTCAATAAAGCAGTTCTCTAGCAAAAGTCGTATGATTTAAAACCTTTACATGGCGCAGTCAAAGTAATTGATATAAATAAGTTTAAAAAGTGAAAATGCCTAATTCATTGAAAGAAGAATCGGTTGTGTATCAGCACATTAATACTAATATAAAACAGCCAGAGCCAATGAGTATGGAAGGATGTCTCTCTGACAACTGGAAGTTTTTTAAACAAAAATTTGCATTTTTTCTTCAAGCAACACGAACTACGAATGAGCCTTCTGAATATAAATCATCGCTACTGTTAACTTGTATAGGAGACAAAGTTCTGAAGATATACAACAATTTCACTTACGAGGCAGGAGAAGACAAAATGAATTTTGAAGTACTGGATAAAAAATTTGAAGAATATTTCAACCCAGAAAAAAATGTAACCTATGAACGGCACATGTTTCTTTCAAGGGATAAAAAGCCAGATGAAAGCATCGATGATTACATAACGGATCTTAGAGATCTGAGTGCATTATGTGAATTTGAAACCCTTACCGACAGTTTAATCACCAGTAAATTAATTTTGGGACTTAAGTCGGACGTAGAATTACAAAATAAATTAATAAGAACAAAAAATATCTCCCTTTCAAAAGCTGTTGATATCTGTAGAGTAGCAGAAAGAACTAAGGAGCAACTGGAGAAAATTAGTAGTGTAAAAAGTAACAACTTAACAGTAGACAAAATAAAGAAGAGAGGACATCATGGAGAAAATGGAGCAGCTGTTACAAAATTCACTTCAAAAGAAACTCGTTTTGTACCCTGGCCATCGACCAGTCAAGGCACATCAAGATGTCAGAGGGTGACAAATGAAAGTGTGCGTGTGAAAAATAATAGTGAATATGTGAAATCGGGAAAGTTTAACTGCTACCGCTGCGGAACTCAACACGAGAAAAATCGCTGCCCAGCCTTCGGAAAAATGTGTGCAAAATGTAGAAAATCGAATCATTTTGCTAAAATGTGTAAATTAGTTAGTGAAGTTCAGCTACAGGTATATGATGATTTGTTTATAGATTGTGTTAATGATAATGATGAAAATGAATGGAAAGTTTCATTAGATGTTCATAATGGTACAAAAATTCCATTTAAACTTGATACAGGTGCTCAGGTCAATATAATTCCTGCAAAATTTTTAGAAAAATTAGAAATTAATCCAAATAATTTAATCTATGATAAAGCTACTTTGAAAACCTATACAGGAGAAAAAATAAGAATTTTAGGAAAATGTAATTTAAATTGTAAATTATCTGAATACTTAACATTTTATATAGTAGATGAACAAAATATTGTACCAATATTAGGTAAAGAAGACTGTCAAAAATTGAAATTAATTCAGTTGGTCCATTCTCTGAAAGCAGAACACTCTAAAGATGCTCATTATGAAAAAATAATGAAAGAATTCAATGATGTATTTACAGGTTTGGGTTGTTTAGAAGGCACATTCAATATAGAATAAGAACCAAATGCTTGTCCAAAAATTCATGTTCCCAGAAAAGTTCCAATTGCTGTCCAAAAAAATTAAAAAATAAATTATTAAATTTAGAAAAAAATAAAATAATTGTTAGAGTTGATCATCCCACAGATTGGGTAAATTCTTTAGTAATAGTAAATAAACCAAATGGAGACAAACGAATTTGCATGGATCCTAAAGACCTTAATAGGGCCATCAAAAGAGAGCATTATCCATTACCATCAATAGATAACATAATATCAAAATTAAAAGGTGCTAAATTTTTCTCAGTTCTAGATGCTTCTGATGCCTTTTATCAAATAAAATTAATCAGGAAAAGTTCGATGCTTTGCACATTTAATACACCTTATGGACGCTATAGATTTTTACGACTTCCGTATGGGATAACACTTGCTTCAGAAGTTTTCGAAAAAAAGATTAAATTTCTGTTTGAAAATATACCTGGCGTAGAGTCTTATATCGATGATTTTTTGGTTTGGGGAACAACTAAAGAACAACACGATGAAAGACTAAATAAATTATTGATGCGATGTAGAGAAGTTAATTTAAAAATCAATTTAAGGAAATATAAATTTGGCATAAATAATTTAATTTTTCTCGGTCATAAAATATCAGATAAAGGTATCGAACCTGACTTTGATAAAGTACTGGCAATAAAAAATTTCAAAATTCCTTCTTGTAAAAAAGACTTAGAGCGATTTTTAGGAATGATTACGTACGTTTCAAAATTCATACCAAACTTATCAATGAAAACAGAAATTTTAAGAAATCTTTTAAAAAATGATGTACTTTGGCATTGGGAAGAATACCACCAAAACTGTTTCGAGGAATCAAAAAAAAGTTTGTCATCAAAACCTATTTTACAGTTCTATGATGTGAACAAACCTGTCACGGTTTCAGTTGATTCATCTCAAACTGCAATAGGACCTGTTCTTTTACAAAATAATTTACCGGTTTATTACGCATCAAAATCATTAACTCAATCGCAAAGTAGTTGGGCCCCTATAGAAAAAGAGACACTCGCGGTTTGTTTCGGTTTGGAACGTTTCCATCATTTTGTAAATGGAAGAAAAAATGTAATAGTCGAAAGTGATCACAAACCACTTGAAACCATTGTAAAAAAACCTTTAAATATGTGTCCACCACGTATTCAAAGAATGTTCAGTCAAATTCAGAAATATGATGTAAAAATAATTTATAAACCTGGATCATAAATGTACATAGCAGATGCATTGTCAAGAGGTCATGATAATAATTATAAATCTGAAGCAGATGAAATTAATTTTGAAAAAATATTCGAGGAAAATTTAAATGCTCAAGTTTTTCTTGTAACAAATAATTTACAGGTTTCTGAAAGTAAATGAGAAGAAATTAAAAATGAAATAAAGAAAGATCAAGAAATGGAAGAATTAATTAAATTATCAAAAAATGGCTGGCCAAGTGAAAAACAAAAAGTACATGAATGTGTAAGAATTTATTTTTCAATGCAATGCAGAAATTTCATATCACAATGATTTATTGTTTAAAAATTCAAAATTAATAATTCCTAGAAAATTAAGGAAGAAAATTTTAGAAAAGTTACATACTAGTCATTTGGGTAAAGAAAAAACAAAAAATAGAGCAAGAGAGATATTATTTTGGCCAGGCATGACCCGGGAAATAGAAAATGTTGTTGCTAACTGTACAGCATGTGCTATGTATAGTAAAGGTAATCCTTCAAAACCTCTAAAACAACATGAACTTCCGAAAAGACCTTGGCAAAAAGTTGCTTTAGATTTTTTTGAAATTGAAGGAAAACATTATATTTGTATAGTAGAATAATATTCTAAATATCCAGAGATTGTTAGATTAGATTCATTGACTTCAATAGCAGTGATTACTCAACTTAAAAATATTTTTGCTCGTCAGGGCATCCCAGAGATTCTGGTTTCAGATAATGGACCCCAACTAACCTCAAATGAATTCAGATGTTTTGCAAATGAATGTGACTTTATTCATCTTACATCAAGCCCAAAACATCCGAGATCAAACGGGTTAGTAGAGAGAACTATACAGACTGTGAAAAATATTTTCAAAAATGTGAAGTGGCAAAAAATGATTCTTTTTTAGCATTATTGGAGCTAAGAAATACTCCTCTGTATAACAAAAGATATTCACCCACACAATTATTATATAATAGATCTTTGAGAAGTATTTTACCTGTTGCAGATCATCATTTGAAACCAGTTGATATTAAAAGGAACTATTTTAAAAAATTTTTTGAAAAAAGACAAAAAAGTCAAAAATATTATTATGATAAGAGAACAAAAAATTTGCCAAAACTAAAAAAAATGAAATAGTTTATGTAAAAACAAATTCTAAAAATATTCCTGGAGAAGTAATAGGTAAAAATTTCAGACATAGATCGTATGACATAAAATTAGCCGATAATAACAGACAAATTGTTAGAAATAGGAAATATCTCATAACTCGTGGAACTTACAAAAATAAGCATGTAAATAATTCTTTCAATAACAATTATACTCCAAAGGTAGATTTATGTTCAGATGATGACAGTGATTCTGTAGAAAGTCGAACCTCTGAAAATGAGAATACATTGAATTGTTCCACTCCAGTTTCAACAAATAATGATTATGTTACTAGGTACGGTAGGCTTATCAAGCCTCCGCAGAGACTAATGGTTGGTTGTTTGGGGTAGTATAAGGATATTGTATAGGATAGTTTAAGTAGGGTAAAAACAAAAAATATAAAAATAGAAATTTAAAGGAGGGGATGTAATAGTTATCATGAAATATAATATCTTTAACCTATTTTACTGTACTAATGTTTCTAGTCGACAACTATTGACAACGGAAAATAAATTGTTTGTGGAATCTCTTGGTTATTGTTTTTAATGTTTGAATATATCGTGGACTGTATGATTTGTTTTGAATGAAAATTTTGTCTATAGATGATTGAACGTCTTTACTGAATGACAATTGCTTGTACACTGGTTTTTACATTAATATTCGATACGACCATCTTATCTACTTTTACAAAAAATCATTCATTTCACAGCAGGCACCTCGCAGGGTTGCCGGTTGAAACAAAAGTAATGAGAAATGTAATTAACATAAGTTTTAACATAGCCCCCCTTTGAAGGGCACCTTCAAAATATGACCTTGCATAAACACATTACTGACACAGAAGTGTTCAATGAATTGTTTCTGATTGAAGTGGCAGGATACACAAATGTCTTGTAGATCGCTTGATAACTCCTGAAGACACCTTGATTGTGGCTATACGTGCTATTCCATCGTGACCGGGTAGCAGTTCAATGATGCGGCCAAGCATCCAGTGGTTTGGAGGTAGCTTGTAATTTTTGACCAATACCAAAGTACCGTTGGTGAGTGGAGTTGAAAGTCCTTTCCATTTGTATTGCTGGTGTAGTTGAGTTACATATTCCTTATTGAAGCGAATCCAGAATTGCTGTTGCAAATTCTGCACCAATTGAAAACGAGACATCTTTCCAGTTGATACTTCGGACGAATCATAATCTGGGACTGAAGTGACAACTCGCCCGATTAGGAAATGGGATAGGGTAATAGGCTCAAGGTCATTAGGATCATTTGATAGGGCAAATAGAGGCCTTGAGTTCAACACTGATTCTATTTGAGTTAGTAAAGTACTGATTTCCTCATAGGTGAGGATTGTATTCTGCATTACTCGTTTCAGATGATGTTTTGTACTTTTCACCGCAGACTCCCAAAGACCGCCAAAATTTGGAGTATATGGAGG
This sequence comes from Leptinotarsa decemlineata, assembly GCF_025532065.1. Classification (NCBI taxonomy): domain Eukaryota; kingdom Metazoa; phylum Arthropoda; class Insecta; order Coleoptera; family Chrysomelidae; genus Leptinotarsa; species Leptinotarsa decemlineata. The sequence goes on from NW_027412533.1 coordinate 17,922,582, forward strand.
AATGAAGTGCCATTTTATATTCAGTAATGATGTTTGATTAATAATTGAATCAAAATGTTGAGATAAATATTGTCCTAGGCCATGTAATTCATTCTTGGCTCCAACAAATGTGGTTCCATTGTCAGAAAAAATGTGCGCTGGAATACCTCGTCTGGACGTGAAGCGTCTGAGGCATGCTATAAAACATTTTGTGGTCATATCTGTGACCGCCTCTAAATGTATGGCTTCAGTGCTGAAACATATAAATATACATATGTAACATTTAACAAGTTTGAAACCTCTACTTTTACGATTCTTCAGAGATAATGGACCGGCATAGTCTATTCCAGTGACCTCAAATGGAAATGATTTTTCAATCTTTGTTCGGGTAACTGACCCATTGGCATTGAAATCAAGTCGGGTTTGTACTTGAAACATGTTAAACATGATTTTACGGTTTGTCTGGTTGAAGTTCTGCCACCAACAACCCAAAAATTTAGATTTATATTATATATATATATATATATATATATATATATATATATATATATATATATATATATATATATAAATATATATATATATATATATATATATATATATATATATATATATATATATATATTTATAGATGACAGCAGTAACTGTGGCCCTGGATGAAGTAGTGTATGATGCTTATGAACAAATAATAATCTAGCAAGATTATGTTTGGCTGACAGTAAAATTGGATGTTTAATATTTGTATCAAATGAAGGAAGACGAAGACGTCCTCCTACTCTCAATAACCCAGAATCATCAATAAAGGGTGAGAGGGATGATAGATGATGTTTATTGTCTAAAAAACCTTTCTTGACTAAAATCATTATGTCATTCTTGAAGCTCTCTTGTTGAGATATTTTAATGAGCGCGTTAAAAGCGGAACTAAGCTCTGATATTGTTAATAGACCCGTTTCTATTTCCAAATTATCTTTTTTAAGTTTCAAATTCTGAATGAAACGGAAACAAAAAGCAGTGACTCTTTCCAATTTGCTTAAGCTAGAATATAAATTGAAAATATTGAATTCATTATTATGAGAATCAGTTTTTACAGTAGTAACCACTTGTGTTTTGACTTTCAACTCAGGGATCTCATCCATAGCTAAATTGAATGGTAGCTGGGGCCATTCACCCTGTGGAGAATATAAAAATTGAGGACCATCATACCACAGAGTTGAAGAAAGTAATTTTTCTGGATAGAGACCTCGTGAAGCCAAGTCTGCTGGGTTATCTTTGGTGTTTACATACTTCCAATCGGATACGTTAGTGATTTCTTGTATTTTGGAAATTCGATTTGCTACAAATACTTGCAATTGACTTGGATGTGTTTTAACAATTGTGCACCCAGAAGGGCAGCCGATAACTCGAGTTTTGGAATTGACACTGGTTTTAGTGGTGACACCTTTGATTTGGAACAGAGCAATTGTACCCTGAATTCACCATCAGAGCCTTGGCTCTTGAGATATATACATGTGGCATAGGCTTCTTGTGATGCGTCACAGAAGCAGTGTATATCAGTAAGAATGTAATCGGTTTTCAAACAGTTTCTGGGAATTTTCAGACTATTCAATAAATTCAATTGATATCTGAATGTTGTCCATCTCTTGGCGTAAGCTGATGGATGATAATTTGAGTTCCCATAAACGTTGTATTATAATTTTCGAGATAATTATACAAGGGCTGAGAACTCCGAGGGGGTCATAAATTCGTGCTGTATCCGACAGAATGTGACGTTTGGTGATTATATCAGGAGGATTATACAATGATATTACGAACCCCAAGGTGTCAGATTCACACAACCACTATACACCTAGAGTTTTGGTGCTTTCATGTTCACCCAAGTCAATAATAGCATTTTTTATATGCCAGTGTCCAATGTTGGATAGTACATTGGCGTCGTTTGATATCCATTTTCGAAGTTGAAAAACCCCACTTGATAAAATTGAGTTGATTATTCGACAAGTAGAATTCAACTCTTGAGAATCGTTATTACCAGTAAGTAAATCATCAACATAAAAGTCCCAATGGATTACTTTACTTGGATTGGAATGCTCATTTTCATATTCACTTGCTAGTTTTCTCAAACAGTTCATCGCCAGATATGGAGCAGATTTCGTTCCATAAGTCACGGTATTCAATTTATATATTGAAATATCATCATTGGGAGAATCTCTCCACACAATTTCCTGTAGATATTGATGCTCGTCATTCATTTTGATTTGACGATGCATTTTACTCACAAAATTGGACACCACAAAATTGTAAGTCCGAAAACGAAATAGAATAGGAAAAATATCGTTCTGAACTTTTGGTCCAGTATATTGGAGATCGTTCAAAAACCACCCAGAAGTAGTTTTGCATGATCCATCAAAAACCGCACGTAATTTAGTTGTTATGCTACTTTCTTTCAATACCCCATGATGAGGTAAGTAATAGTGATGATTGTCCTTGTATTTCATATCTGATTCTGATAGTTTGGACATATGACCTAATTCAATATATTCATGTAAGAATTCTTTGTACAAATTTTTGAAATGAATGTTTGATTCAAATTTTTTCTCCAAAGAGTAAAATCGCCGTTTTGCAATTTCTAGTGAATCACCTGAATTATTTGAAGAATATTTCAGTGGAAATTTGACAACAAAACGCCCATTATTGTCTCTAACCGTATTTTTCTGAAATAAAGTTTCACATTCGATATCATCGATTGACTGAATAAAGTTGTCATTAGGAACTTTTTCAATTTCCCAAAATTTTTTTAATAGATCATCTTCTCCTGGATGCAATTGAATAAAGTTACACACTGTTCTAGAAGATGAAGTCGGAACAGAACCTGCAATTACCCAACCAAACATTGTATTCTGTAAGAAGGGTAAACCCTTTCCTAAATTGATTTTATCGTCAAGTAGTATTCCCCAAAAAAGATTGGCACCTATTAGCATATCAATTTCTCCTGGCTGATTGAAACGTGGATCGACTAAAACAATGTTTTCTGGAAATTGGCATTTTGAACTATTGATATGTTGAGAGGGTAAATTGTTTGAAATCTGATGTATAATGTAGCATGAGATTTTTGTTTCAAATTCAATGGTATTGGATGAAATGGACAAATTGCATTTTTTGTTCAAATTTGATGTAACTTGGTTAATTCCAGAAATAATTAAATTCGTTTTACTCGAAAGTAAGTTCAATTTGCTAAAAAACGTGTTTGTTATCAAGTTGGATTGAGCTCCACAGTTTAATAAAGCTCTACAATAATGATCATTCTCGTAAACATCTTTTACCCGTAAAATAACAGTTGATAATAACACCTGTGAAGGATCAACATCAGGATTAACTAACATTACAGTACTTAAATATTACTGGAGTTTTTTCCCAACACCAAATCGTTATTTTCACACCTCGACACGTGTTTCTATCACCAAGTGATCATCTTCAAGAGGAAGATAAAACTAAAACAGTTTTAGAGTTTTTTCCCAACACCAAATCGTTATTTTCACACCTCGACACGTGTTTCGATCATCAAGTGATCATCTCCAAGAGGAAGATAAAACTAAAACTGTTTTAGTTTTATCTTCCTCTTGAAGATGATCACTTGGTGATCGAAATACGTGTCGAGGTGTAAAAATAACGATTTGGTGTTGGGAAAAAACTCCAGTAATATTCATTACTACACCAAAGGTTCCAAACAGTAGATCACAATTACAGTACTTACTGCTTGTTCATTTTGACTTGAAATATTGTCTTTATTGTGTATATGAAGCAAAGTATTGTGCCTTTGCTTACATTTTGGATAGGGTCTTAAAAACATTTTTCTTTGGGATGCCTTAACTTTAAGCAATTTAAACAAAGTTTGACTTTTTTTGCATTTTCTATTCTTTCTGTAACTGATAGATTTTTAAACGAATCACATAAATAGATAAGGTGTTTACCTTTGCAATAATTGCATGTAGGATTAGAAATAGAAACATTAACTTGAGATTGCCTTGCATTATTTTTATGAAAAAAAATTCTATCTTTGCTACCATGAACTTGATTAGTTTGTAATGTTTCCAATACATCGGCTTTAGATTTTAAAAATGAAAAAAGTTCATCCAATGTGGGCAGTTCCTCAACAGTTTTATTTTCCTCCCAGTATCAAGTAACTGTCTAAATTGAGATGCTGAATCTTTTGTGATCAGATCGGTACCAAAAATTGCTTTTATGTGATTGTTTACTAAAATTCTGGTATTATCAAATCTTTTACACAAGAGTTCCCAAGCAGTCTCATAATTTGACTCAGTGAATTCAAGAGTGTCAATAACTCGCTTAGCATACCCTTCCAATGAGGATCTTAAATACTGGAATTTCTGAATGTTACCTATGTTCAAATTAGTATGGATAATAGAAATAAAAGTAGATTTAAATTCAATCCAATGTTCATAATCTCCTTTGAATATTGGTAATTTTATAGTTGGCAATTTGACTGACTGCAAATCAAATGAATGAGACGAACTTGTTGGAACCGACAATGGATTTATTATGTTTTTACCTAAAACAGGTCCAGAAATTTGACCTAAATTTGGGCCTGCATTCTGAACGAGTTGTGGCAAATTAAATATATATTCTTTCAGAAAGGCTGAATAATGGATAATATTTATTTCCAAACTCTTCAGCGACCTCAATTTGTTCCTTCAATTCTTGTTCATCACATTCAGTTTCTATGAGAGACTGAATTTCTTGAAACTCTCGCAAAAGTGGTTCATAATTTTTTAATCGAAGTTCAGTTTCGATTAAACCTGGCCTATTTTCAGGAGCAGAACCTTTAATACTATTTACAAATTTTTCACAATTTCCTATTTTCGTTTTAATAACACCCCTCTTTCTTTTGAGAGCTGACATTTCTTCAATCATTTCACTAAACAATGTAATTAATAGCCGTAATTTTTCAAGATAATTGTAAAATATTACTGATAGTAATTAATGATTAATAAAACTTGAACAACTTGAGTTCAGAGCGCTTGAATGCGACCACACGAAACAGTTGAACTGTTTTATAACTGCAGAATACAACCTACCTTCTCTTTCTTTTGATTACAAATAGATAGCAAATATCAATCAAGCCTTGATATTTCAATAAATTTTAACACTAAGGAACTCAAAACATCGAAATCACAAATTAGGAAAAAATTGTAAAGGTTGATAAAGAATGAATAATGGAAAACCGGCTCACCGAATTGTTGCCAATTTTTTTTAACGTCCCTGCTGGGCCCCAGTTCCTTTTTTTGGAATAGAATCGTCGCTGTTCCACGTTGAATTCCAGCGGTTGAATGTAGGTAAACAAGCGAAAAAACGAAATATCGTTTAGTTCACTTTTTGATTTCTATGATTGATTCAAATAGAATCCGGCTCGAAGGACCAATGTTTTTAATGTTTGAATATATCGTGGACTGTATGATTTGTTTTGAATGAAAATTTTGTCCTTAGATGATTAAACGTCTTTACTGAATGACAATTGCTTGTACACTGGTTTTTACATTAATATTCGAATCGACCATCTCATCAACTTTTACAAAAAATCATTCATTTCCCAGCAGGCACCTCGCAGGGTTGCCCGTTGAAACAAAAGTAATGAGAAATGTAATTAACATAAGTTTTAACAGTTAACAGTTGTCCGTCTTTACGGACAAAGCTCTCTTTGTCATCGATTGTTCTAGAAGGGGTGAGAGCATCAAAATTTCCAGTGTTGATGTAAAACTCGAAATCGAAGTATCCGAGGGATTTCCTCAAAATACTAGAGCCTATTGTATAATTGTGCACGACACTGTCATAGAACACCTCCCACTCAGCGAAATTATTAAAAAATGGAACTGAACATGTGATTTTGCTTCAGTATCAATCGAAGAGTCAACATGAGAATTGCTGTTGTAGATATTCAAGGCTTTACCGTCGAGCAAAAATTCCATCCTAAGGAAATAGCCATTAGGATTGGAATTCAGTGTAGTAACTTTTAACTGCTGTCAAACACACCATTTTCCAGTTTGAGTAAAGAAGATCGTCGTACCGCCTGTTACTTGGAGCGAAACATTCACGGATTTGGTATTCCTCTGGCTTCGTGGAATATAATCAATTGGATGCCATCCTCAAGGAAAATTTACAAGGTTCGATGTCATTTATGTGAGGGGACATCAAAAACATGACTTTCTAACTGAAAAATTTCACGAGTTGAATATATCGACACGCGTTGTGAATTTGGAGGGCTATGACAATACAACATGGATTGTTCCCACATTCGACAACAACAAAGGTGTCTCACCCTGTATGCATCACATTCGCAAGCGAACCAACTACAATTGCAGTCTCCGAAACGTAGATATTTCATACAAATGACTTTGTGATATATTACCAAAATAAAAATGTATAATAAATTTCTGAATCATTTCTTCTTTTTTATTTAACCCACCGCCTTATGATACCCTCAACAAAAATTGAAAACCTATGCAAAACGGTCGAAAGCGCACGAAGAACGGTCGAAAACGCACGAAAAACGATCGAAAATGCACGAAAAACGGTCGTAAACGCACGAAAAACGATCGTAAACGCACGAAAAATGATCGAAAACGCAAGAAAAACAACGTATTTTGAAATGTCATTGTCGAAAACTTCGCTCCCCCATTACCCTCACGTTGAGTCCACAACGCTTAACCTCTCGACACTTTTGGATCTCCTCTTTCTCCTGATGATGCTAACTTGGTTAACAAAGATACGAGACGTAGTGCACTTTTGGCATTTTGGAATGCTAGACTTCTGTTGAACCGACATGTTTTTTCTTAAATATATTTTGACGCACCCTGTACACTTAGACGTCATGTTTGTTTTCAATGATGTATTTTGAGACGTATACAATGACGGATCGCAGGTTAAGTTGTCATATTTTTTCATAAATCTGATTCATTATTATAAAATATATCATTTTCGCGCTTTCAATTTTCGTCGAGTAGTTCACGCCTAATTTTCAAACCGACAACGCTACATTACTCCATAAACAATGATTTATTGTACAACTGGCAACACCTGCTTGCACTAGCAACCGGTAAATCTCGATACCATCTCCATCTCTCTTTGCATCGATTACGTCACACGCGTCTCTCGCTCTTACACACACATACACATCTTTACATGAAATATTAATTATTTCCCAAATCTAAGTATATTTTCCTATCTTCAATATGATGATGACGAATATATTCAAGTATAATGAATGAGTCATTTTCGGTCCCGACAAAACTAACGCTATAAATACCCAACATTCGCAGTTAACTTAAATATCTTACGTTGGTGTAGAGGCTGGAACGTGACAAGGGGGCCGAGGGGTGAGGAAGAGTCGCTAGAGGGCCTGAGCGGTGATGCGGAGTACCATGGGGGTAAATGGGCGGAGTTCCACGCTCAAATCGCTACGATACTCGTTCCATCCTGCGTCGATGACGTTTCCCCCACTCCCGTTTGCGCCAGAAGTCTCTTTGTTCATCTACTAATGTGACAGTTTAACAAGGTCCTAAAAACGAAAAACGCATGACAGAAAGGCAGTAAACCCTTCATGATAGAAACTAGAATCGAAATCTCCTTAGACTTGGAGAAAAATGAAATTTCATTAGATATTTGAAGTGTAATTTAAAGAAAGAGTATTTATAATATATAGTGAGAAATTCATTGTGATAGCATTCCCGTGTGAAACATAGGACCCCATAATCAAATTTTTTTTAAATGTGGAGATATCGTTCGTTCGCGGAGTGTTCGTCTGTTCGTTCGCCACATTGTGTCAGATACTGTATCATTTCTTAATTTTTTTTGTGTCACATTTTGCAAGTAATGAAGTACGAAAAAATATGGACAATTTGAAACAATAGTGATTTTCGAGTTATTGTTCATTTATATATATACAGAGAGACCAATTCGTTTGTTTGTTTGCTCGTTCATCTGTTCGTTTGTTGGTTTGTTCGTTCGTCTGTTCGTTCGTCTGTTCGTTCGTCGATTAGTTAACCCATCTGTTTGTTCGTTCACCCTTTGGTTTGTTTGTGGGGAACGTATACAGCTCGTATTGAAATACGACGTTTAGGAAAAAGAAGTGTACGTTAACGAAAACAAAGAACCGTTTTTGTTTTGCTCGTTCGCAGTGGGTCGTTCATTCGTCTGATAGTTCGTTACATCGCATCAGATATTGTTAACATTTTTTTGTCACATTTTTACTAGTAGTGAAGTATGGAAAAATATAAAAATTATACAGAGCTACCACAGTTAGTAGAAACGACTCATTAGTCTGTTTAGTAGCATCTTTTTACTCAAATGTATGGCTCTTTCCATTGAAAAGACTACACGAACACTAATCTTTAAATTGATAGAGGCGGTTCATTTATTCGTCTAGTGACATATTTTTTTTAAAATCAAATAGTATGGCTCTTTTCATTGAATAGACTACAGGAACACTAATCTCTAAATCAATGGGGATGGTTCATTCATTCGTCTAGTGGCATCATTTTACTCAAATAGTATGGCTCGTTTCATTTATCAGTCTGCAAAAACAGTAATCTCCAAATTGATAGAGATGATTCATTAATTCGTATAATGATATATGTCAATTTGAATTTTGTTAATTATAGGGATAGGTAAGGGACATAGGAAGTTAAGAAAGTTTATAAAATCTTAGTTTATGACGGGTTGATGCTTAGAGTGAAAAGTTTACCATCTTAGGGATCTACACCAACCACATAAAAATTTGTGAACTGAATATTTTTTCATCAGACCATGTAAAAAACTAGGACAATTTGATGTTTGTTTCAATGTTGTAATAGCAGTTTGTGAAATTTTTTGTGTTTGTGTTTAGTTTTTGATTTCTTGAAACCGTATGGTATGGAGGTGTTATAAGACTGGAATCGACGTTTCAGGCATACAAGTTTGTACTTTTTGATGAGATCAAAGGTAATGAACTTGTGTTCTTTGGAACATCTTATCTGTTGGCTTGAAATTTCGACGGAGGGTCCAGGGTTCAGAATTGTTTATTTTATTGAGTCGAAATTTATCATCTGTGAGGCATCGTAGTTTAGGCATATGCCCTTCACTTTGCAAACAACTTCAAAATCTTGCTCTCTAGTGCTCCAGAGTCTGAAACTGTGATTTTTGGAGCCTGCAGATACAAATTCGGTTATATGTGAACCAGAACCGTAACCTGCTAATTGATCGGTCATATCACCAATAAATTGTCCCGTGGTAATGTCATATTCCTTCGATTTCGACACGTAGATCACATAATCTATATCGTAATACAGCACTCTGTCATCAAGCCTTTCTAAAGAGTTGTATAGTTTCAGGCGTGCCAATGCTGTGACGTATGCAGCAATAACCACATTGACTGTTGAAAGACAATCAAAACTTTCACTTCTGAAAACCCAGTTGACAATTAGGGTGTCCTCATTGATTGTTAATACGGAATTAATGACACGAGAAGGATCAGTAATCATTTTGAAGAATTCGGCTGGCTGATTGACAATAGATGTTTTACGTTGATTCTCACTCTCACCAAACTTACCCCAAAATGAATTCAACATGAGCTCAGCCAGCGATCTCAAACCAGGGTTATCAGTAATTTTGGAAAATTCCAAAAGAACATTCTCACGCTGCAAAAACTCTTCAATGTATTGTTGTTTCTCCTCATTGGTTTTGCATTGTTGTGGCCAATTTGATGATTCTTGTTTGATTTCGATGAATTTATTCATCATATGAGTGAAAAGACCGACTGTGTTTTCATCAATCTGTACTGTATCATAGGACCAAATCTCCATGGTTTCGAGAATGCGATATTCCATCTCAACGGCTTTTACAATTTCTTCAATCACCCAGGTACCAGTTAATGCTCGCTCGCCATCAGAATGTTGACACTTATGGGAACTGAAGTTTTCACCACATCTTCGACAAAAAACAAACATTAGTTTATTGTTCATTTTATGTGGCAGAACAGGGTGAAAGAGACTTTGAGGAGGAAGTATCGTACACTTTATGAGTTCTGGGATGGAGGAGAGAGGAACATCGCATTCCTCTTCACCAACAAGTACTTTGGGATGACCAACAGAAAATTTACCATATTTATACACCCAAGGGTATAAAGAACAAACATCTACGTATTTGATTTGTTCACCCTCTTTGGCTTTGTATTGTTTGACAATATTTCCTGTACGACCACTATAGAAAGAATCTCGTGGGTTAAGTGGAAGATTTTTCAAAAGAGAGTGATTTTCGATGAATTTTTGAATTTTCTCAGAAAGTTCCCGGCGAAAATCACATTCCCTCTTCTCGATGATCTCATAACCCAAAGCTTTGATTTTATCTATTTTTGCAAGTGTCATGTCATAGCGATGAGCAATTGTTTCGGAAGGACAATTTGGAAATAATACCAATGTGAGAAAATTTCTGCGAAATAATTTATTGCATGTTGGGGCAATTGTTACGGCTTCCGTGAATGGACATACCTTCGTTTCAGTCAACATGAGTTGACGAAATTCCAAACAGGCTTTGGTCAAGATATTAACATCTGAAATACAATAATCTATGATTTCTCGAGAAAAATCGAATACATAATTTTCAGCGACTCTTTCCGAATGCCACTTTATAAGGAAAGAACGTGTGCCTCTGAAACACGATTATCCGGAGAATAAAATTCAAGAAAGGGAATAGGACCCTTATAATTCTGATTTTCCATACGGTTAAAAAGATGCCGGAAGTATCCCTTTTTCAATTCTGAAAATCCAAAAGATTTGGGAAGTTTTGCCAAAGCCATTGGGAAATAATTGAAAGAATCCAAAAATTTTACATTTCCAATGGTCATTGATATGAGCTTACTCCCGCGTATGATCAGATCATGGGTTAGATAAGTTCGTGTTAAAATATAATTCAGAATGAGTTGATGGTCAAAGCCTCTTCCATTGTGGGCGATGACTATGATTGTTTTGAATTTTTTTCTGATGGTCAACACATGGTGAACAAATGGAGAGATGGGATCGTTGCACTTGAGAATTTGTAGACGTGCACCACAGTTTTTGCAAATTTGTTGGTCGGTTTCGAAGCAAGCGTCACAGCATTGGTGGAAAACATACAAATTCGGCTCGTGAAGTACCGATCCATCGTCCTGCATACTCTCCTGACGAGTCTCCAGATCATAAAATATGAACAAGAGAATATCAGTCTGAGGCTTTTTTGTGTCCGGTTGAATATAACAAAGATTCCCGGCGGGACACTGTTTGTTGCAAATTTTGCAGAAGATCTCTCCGCAGACGTGAGAACGATTAGTTGGTACAATTTTGAAATATTCCTCGCATCTTCTTATTTTTTCACAATTATCCCGAATATGATTTTCGAAACACACTTGACCTCGAAAAGATATTCTGCATGACTTGCATGACTAGATTATTAGGACAAGCCGGTGAAGTCTGACACGAAAATCAAGTACCGCCGCACCGATGGTTTTTCTTATGATCGAAGGGAACATGACATTCTACACAGTAATAATGACAGCAGAACGCTGCAGTTAGGAAAGTGATAACATTATAATGACCCTCATGAAACAATAAGTTCAACGAAGCTCCAAAACCGTCACCTTTGAAAAACAAATCACGACCCTTGGTCCCATATTGATTGAAAGTTATTTTATATGAAGAGAGATGGCGCAACTGCTGCAACTCAGGTATTCCGCAGCCATCTACAGGTACTGACACTTTGGCATCGGTTATCAATTGCGGAGCCCGTTGGGTCTGCAATTTCCTGATGTTCTGTCGTACATCGTTACATCTGGGGTTTTTATTGGCGTATGCCTGAGCTACAACAAGCGCTCGAGGAAGGCACAAACTATCATTATTTTTAATGGTTATTATACCTCGACGTTTGTTAAACTCTTTTTCGTAAGTATTATGCAAGCGGTTTCGGCCTTTACCTTAGGCATCCTAACGGATGTGACACCAAGGCAGAAGGTCTCGGTGTTTAAGCCACAAGAGTTTGACTGGTAGATGGCTGATATTTTAAAAAAAAACATCATCCACCAAAATGTCAGAAGCATTTTTGAAGGAGATCCACCCTGAACTTCTCGTGAAATCTTTGGAACAAAAGGTGGCCTAAACACAGAGACCTTCTGCCTTAGTGTCACATCCGTTAGGATGCCTAAGGGTAAAGGCCGAATCCGCTTGCATAATACCTTCGAGGAAGAGTGTAACAAACGTCGAGGTATAATAACCATTAAAAATAATGATAATTTGTGCCTTCCTCGAGCGCTTGTTGTAGCTCAGGCATATGCCAATAAAGACTCCAAATGTAACGATGTATGACCAAAGATCAGGAAATTGCAGACTCAACGGGCTCTGCAATTGATTACCGATGCCAAATTATCAGTATCTGTAGATGACTGCGGAATACCTGAGTTGCAGCAATTTTAGCGCCATCTCTCTTCATATGAAATAACTGTTTATCAATACGAGACCAAGGGTCGTGATTTGTTTTTCAAAGGTGACGGTGTTGGAGCTTCGTTGAACTTATTGTTTCATGAGGGTCATTATAATGTTATCACTTTCGTAACTGCAGCGTTCATCTGTCATTATTAATGTGAAGAACGTCATGTTCCCTTCGATCATAAGAAAAACCATCGGTGCGGCGGTACTTGTTTTTCGTGTCAGGCTTCACCGGCTTGTCCTAATAATCTAGTGAAAATCCCCTGCAAGTCATGCAGAAGATCTTTTCGAGGTCAAGTGTGTTTCAAAAATCATATTCGGGATAAAATTTGTGAAAAAATAAGAAGATGCGAGGAATGTTACAAAATTGTACCAACTAATCGTTCTCACGTCTGCGGAGAGATCTTCTGCAAATTTTGCAACAAACAGTGTCAGTGTCAAAGAAGCCTCAGACTGATAATCTCTTGTTCATCTTTTATGATCTGTGGTGTACGTCTACAAATCTCAAGTGCAACGATAACGTCTCTCCATTCGTTCACCATGTGTTGACCATGAGAAAACAATTATAAACAATCATAGTCATCGCCACAATGGAGAAGGCTTTGACCGTCAATTCATTCTGAATTATGTTTTGATACAAATTGACCTAATCCCTGATCTAATCATGCGCCATTTCCCAATGGCTTTGGCAAAACTTCCCAAATCTTATAGATTTTTAGAGTTGGAAAAGAGATACTTCCCGCATCTTTTTAATCGTGTGGAAAATCAGAATTATAAGTGTCCTATTCCCTCTCTTGAATTTTATTCTTCAGATAATCTTGTTTCAGAGGCACGCTCTTTCCTTATAAAGTGGCATTCGAAAAGAGCCGCTGAAAATTATGTATTCGATTTTCCTCGAGGAATCATAGATAATTGTATTTCGGGTGTTGATATCCTGACCAAAGCCTGTTTGAAATTTCGTCAACTCATGTTGATTGAAACGAATGTATGTCCATTCACGGAAGCCGCAACGATTGCCTCAACATACAATAAAGTATTTCGCAGGAATTTTCTCAGGCCAAATACCATTGGTATTATTCCCAAGGGTGGTTATAGACGTCGTAATAATCAGTCTGTGGTAGCCACCCAATGGCTGCTTCGGGAGGAAAAACTGCGAAATATCAAAATTCAACAAGCATGTCGTTCTTCTGAGGCACTCTTTGGCAATTTCAAACTTGATGGTTGGTGTTCTGAAACCAATCAGGTTTTCGAGTTTCAGGGTTGTTTTATTACGGATTCCCAAGGTGTTTAACCATCAGAGAGATACTCCTCTCCAAAATTGTCCTTCCGGAACAATGACTCATCGCTATGATATACCCTTGTAAAAATAGATAAGATCATAGCTTTGGGTTATGAGGTCATCGAGAAGTGGGAATGTAGTCATTTGCGCCAGGAATTTCCTGAAGAAATTCAAAAATTTACCGAAAATCACCCCCTCTTGAAAAATCTTCCACTTGACCCAAGAGATGCTTTCTATGGTGGTCGTACAGAAAATATTGTCAAACATTAAAAAGCCAAAGAGGGTGAACAAATCAAATACGAAGATGTTTGTTCTTTATACCCTTGGGTGTGTAAATATGGTAAATTTTCTGTTAGTCATCCCAAAGTACTTGTTGGTGAAGAGGAATGCGATGTTCCTCTCTCCTCCATCTCAGGACTCATAAAGTGTACGATACTTCTTCCTCAAAGTCTCTTTCACCGTGATCTGCCACATGAAATGAACAATTAACTAATGTTTGTTCTTTGTCGAAGATGTGGTGAAAACTTCAGTTCCCACAAGTATCAACATTCTGATGGCAAGCGAGCATTAACTGATACCTGGGTGATTGAGGAAATTGTAAAAGCCGTTGAGATGGGATATCGCATTCTCGAAACCATGGAGATTTGGTCCTATGACAGTACAGATTGATGAAAACACAGTCGGTCTTTTCACTGATATGATGAACAAATTCATCAAAATCAAACAAGAACCATCAAATTGGCCACAACAATGCAAAACCAATGAGGAGAAACAACAATACATTGAGGAGTTTTCGCAGCGCGAGGATGTTCTTTAGGAATTTTCCAAAATTACTGATAACCCTGGCTTGAGATCGCCGAATTCATTTTGGGGTAAGTTTGGTGAGCATGAGAATCAGCCTAAAACATCTATTGTCAATCAGCTAGCCGAATTCTTCAAAATGATGACTGATCCTTCTCGTGTCATCAATTCCGTATTAACAATCAATGAGGACACCCTAATTGTCAACTAAGAATTCAGAAGTGAAAGTTTTTATTGTCTTTCAACAGTCAATGTGGTTATTGCTGCATACGTCACAGCATTGGCACGCCTGAAACTATACAACTCTTTAGAAAGGCTTGATGACAGAGTGCTGTATTATGATACAGATTCTGTGATCTACGTGTCGAAATCGAAGGAATGTGACATCCCCACGGGACAATTTATTGGTGATATGACCGATGAATTATCAGGTTACGGTCTTGGTTCACATATAACCGAATTTGTATCTGCAGGCCCCAAAAATCACAGTTTCAGACTCTGGAGCTCTAGACAGCAAGATTTTAAAGTTGTTTGCAAGTAAAGGGCATATGCCTAAAATACGATGCCTCACAGATGATAAATTTCGACTCAATAAAATAAACAATTCTGAACCCTGGATCCCTCATCGAAATTTCAAGCCAACAGATAAGACGTTCCAAAGAACACAAGGTCATTTCCGTTGATCTCACCAAAAAGTACAAACCTGTATACCTAAAACGTCAATTTCATTCTGATAACACCTCAATACCATACGGTTTCGAAATATCAAAAAACTCAAAAATACAAACTATCACAAACTGCTGTAACAACATTGAAACAAACATCAAATTGTTCTAGATTTCCACATGGTCTAATGAAAAAATATCCATTTCACAATTTTTTATGTGGTTGGTGTAGATCCCTGATATGGTAAACTTTTCACTCTAAGCAGCAACCCGTCATAACCTTAGATTTCATAAAACTACTATCCTTCCTATGTCCCTTACCCGTCCCTATAATTAACAAAATTCAAATTGACATGCGTCATTATACGAATTAATGAATCATCTCTATCAATTTAGAGATTACCGTTTTTGCAGACTGATAAATGGAAAGATCCATACTATTTGAGTAAAAAGATGCCACTTGACGAATAAATGAACCATCTTCATCAACATTGAGATTAGTGTTCCTGTAGTCTATTCAATGAAAAGAGCCATATTATTTGATTAAAAGAAAAAGATGCCACTAGACGAATAAGCGAACCGTCTCCATTAATTCAGAGATTAGAGTTCGTGTAGTGTATTCAATGACAAGAGCCATACTATTTGAGTAAAAAAAGCCACTAGACGAATAAATGAACCGTCTCTATTAATTTAGAGATTAGTGTTCGTGTAGTCTATTCAATGAAAAGAGCCCTACTATTTGAGTGAAAAGATGCCACTCAACAGAATAATGAATCATTTCTAATGATTTAGAGGTTAATGTTCATGTTGTCTATTGAAAAAGAGTCACACTAATTGAAAAAAAAAGATACCACCATTCTATGATAAGTTGTTAGTTTGAATTTTGTTAATTTTCCTTATGGTGTACAAAATGTTTTGGCCTTCTCGTTGGCGTGCACTGGTAACAATTTTTGAATTGGCAAACAAAAACATATTCACTTTCATTTCTAAAATATCCTATGTATGTGAATTGTTTTAACCAACCTTGTATTTTTCAACACGGTGTTTATGCATTACTATGAACCCTCGTATACAGGGTGTCCCTGGACTTCCTCTTTTCCTCTTGGGAATGTATAGATGGGGTCAAAATATCACCAGTACTTCATATAACTTTTTTTCCTAAAAGTCTTCGTAACCAAATAACGGGCTCTCGAAGTTACAAAATGAAAAATGTTTTTCTTTGATAACTTTTCAAGTGAATATTCAAAATCATCCAAATTTTGGTAATTGACTAAACAAATGAATTCCGTCGATGAGCTTTCATGCAGGAGTCAGTTGTTTTGCTACAAAGTCAGGAACGGACTACCCCCGATGGTCCACACCCCAAAACTTTGAAATGACAGATATTTTTCAATATTTTTCAACAAAATAAGGTTACATGGACAATTTTATGAATAAAAGTACTCGTGTGGAAAGTCGATCGGAGCAACGAGTCTTGATAAAAATGTAGTTCTACTCGACGACATCAAACCCGCTCGTCCACCATTATTTGAAATGAATAATTATCAAAGCAGAAATAATAATGATAACGTTAATTCAACAACATTTATAACAGGAATAATACAAAGTATGCTAAAATGAAGTCGTAAACAAAAAGTACAGTACCTATATGGAAGTTTAAGTCACAATTGTGATAGCAGATATTTTTTCAAAAGGAATATCAAGTTCTGTAGATTCGTGGTGTTTTTAAACTAACAAGCTACTCTACTATGAAATATCGAATTCATTCCATATTTTGTATGTACATAATACGTGTGGAATAATCACGTTTCGTGTTGATCAGTTATCTGAATCTCATGAAACTCAACATTCGAATGTTTCAAATTCTTCTTCACAGCTAAACTGTTGAGGAGTTTCACTGATAATTATAATTTTATGAGAGAAATTCTTTAACACGAATCTAAATTCAGCTGAAAAAACGCACATCGGAAAAAATATTTACTTTACTAATAAAAAGCAAACGAATGAACTACAAAAACGGCTGCACATGATCAGGTGAAAAATATCCAGGGAATAATTATGTTCCATTTATTTCTTTCACAGATGTTGACAAAAAAACCTTTTAGAAAGTTTTGATAAAAAATGAGAAACTGGAATGCGATTTTGTTTTGTTGAGTGGTGCGTTGTCATATGACTATCATTGTATTGTCAATATTCTATAGGATATTTTGAATTTTTTTGATATGGCCGAATAGTTTACATTCAATGAATATGCAGATATGCATGTATTTTATGGACGAGCATTTTGTAATGCTGCAGAAGCTCGTCGTCTGTATTCCGAGCATTTTCCCAATCGAACGGTACCGTCAAGAGAAACATTCGAGCGTGTCGATCGCAGCTTGAGGGAGACAGGTATGTAATCCGTTGTATTGGAGGAAAATATTTTGGAAGCCGTCGCTGATGATCCTTCAATGAGCATCAGAAATCTATCAGAACAGTTCCATACATCCAAGTCCACTATTCATAGAATAATTAGGGAACAACTGCTCCACCCATTTCACATCCAGAAGGTACATGCCATGACACCTCAAGATTTTCCAGCACGACTGGAATATGCCAATTGGTTCATGGATAGGCAAAGAGAGGATATGACTTTTATTAATCGAGTTTTATTCACTGATGAAGCAGGTTTCAGTAGAGATGGAGTTATCAACTCTCATAATCTCCATATATGGGCCGAAGAAAATCCCCATGGGATATTGCAAACCAAACACCAACGGAAATTCAACGTGAATGTTTGGGCTGGTATCATAGGAAACCATCTTATAGGACCATTCGTTCTACAGGACCGATTGAATGGAGAACGTTATTTGGAGTTCATTCAGAACGATTTGAATGGACTTTTGGAACATGTTCCATTGCAAACCCGAAGAGATATGTGGTTTATGCATGATGGCGCTCCTCCTCATTTTAGTTTGATTGTGCGTGACCATCTGAACCCTATTTTCCACAATAGATGGATTGGTAGAGGTGGACCATATTCATGGCCATCGCGGTCTCCGGATTTAAATCCATTGGATTTCTTTCTGTGGGGGCATCTAAATAGCCTTGTTTACGCTACACCTATTCACACAAGAGATGCATTGTGGAATAGAATAACATTACATTGTGAAGCCATACGAAACGACCCTGGAATGCTATTTCAAGTACAGAGAGGGTGTCTTCGCAGACTAAGAAAATGTATAGAGAGAGAAGGTGGTCATATCGAGCAGTTTCTGTAGCGGATTTTTCATTTCTGTTTGCTCTTGAGGCTCTTGAGTTTCGTTAGTTAAACGTGTTTGCATTATAAAAATTCGTTATGAACATTTTACCTATCATTTCCATTTTCCTTAAAAACTAATATTTTCGAATAATGGTAGACATCTCAGGATAAATGTTGTTGAATTAACGTTATCATTATTATTTCTGCTTTGATAATTATTTATTTCAAATAATGGTGGACGAGCGGGTTTGATGTCGTCGAGTGAAACTACATTTTTATCAAGACTCGTTGCTCCGATCGACTTTCCACACGAGTACTTTTATACATAAAATTGTCCAAGTAACCTTAATTTGTTGAAAAATATTGAAAAATATCTGTCATTTCAAAGTTTTGGGGTGTGGACCATCGGGGGTATTCCGTTCCTGACTTTGTAGCAAAACAACTGACTGCTGCATGAAAGCTCATCGACGGAATGCATTTGTTTAGTCAATTACCAAAATTTGGATATTTTGAATATTCACTTGAAAAGTTATCAAAGAAAAACATTTTTCATTTTGTAACTTCGAGGGCCCGTTACTTGGTAACGAAGGATTTTAGGAAAAAAAGTTATATGAAGTACTGGTGATATTTTGACCCCATCTATACATTCCCGAGAGGAAAAGAGGAAGTCCAGGGACACCCTGTATAATTTTTCGTTATTGCATATTTTCGACAACTTTTTCTGTATAAGACGAGTTTTCAAATTCTTCTTTATTTTTGTTATTTCATTGTTTTCAATTATATTCTATAATATTTGTATTCATATATACTATACCTTGTTTTACTCACTATCTTGTATTGTCACTCCAGAAATGTTCAACTAACTGGAGTAGCTCTGTATAATTTCTATATTTTTCCATACTCCACTACTAGTAAAAATGTGACGAAAAAAATGTCAACAATATCTGACGCGATGTAACGAACGAACAGACGAACGAACGACCCGCTGCGAACGAGGAAAACAAAAACAGTTTTTTGTTCTCGTTAACGCACACTTCTTTTTCTGGAACGTCGTATTTCATTACGAGCTGTATACGTTCCTCACAAACAAACCAAAGGGTGAACGAACAGACGAGTTAACTAACCGACGAACAAACAGACGAACGAACAAACCAACAAACGAACAGATGAATGAGCAAACAAACAAACGAATTAGTCACTTTGTATATATAGAAATGAACAATAACTCGAAAATTACTATTGTTTTAAATTGTACATATTTTTTCGTACTTCATTACTTGCAAAATGTGATACAAAAAAAAATAAAGAAACGATACAGTATCTGACACAATGTGGCGAATGAACAGACGAACACTCCGCGAACGAACGATATCCCCACATTCAACGAAATTTTGATTATTGGGTCTTTTGTTTCACACGAGAATGCTATCACAATGAATTTCTCACTCTATATTATAAATACTCTTTCTCTAAATCACACTTAAAATATCTAATGAAATTTCATTTTTCTCTAAGTCTAAGAAAATTTCGATTCTAGTTTCTATCATAAAGGGTTTACTGCCTTTCTGTGATGTGTTATTTGTTTTTAGGACCTCGTTTAACTATCACATTTTTCTCATATAATTTATCACACTTTGCACACATTGCCGTCATGTTTTCTTTCTTGATGCATTTTGATGCACGTTGAATGGTCATGTGTTTCCTTGGAACGACGTATCCTGAAACATCCTGTACACATTGAGGGATGGCATGTTGAAACGTTAGGAACCCGACACGAAAACAAAAAACGATTGAAACGCCTGTAAAACAACATATTTTCGAACGTTAACTCCACAATACTTTTGAATATGAAAACTTCTCTCATTGGGATGACACGCTGAAACATTAGGCTCCATGGCTTAGTGCCTTTCTGGCCGCAATCTTTGTTTTGTCTCTGTAGATGAATTCTGCATTTCTTCTCCTTCCATTTGACGTGCTGTAGTGACGATGTGACTTTTGTTAAGGAAAATGTGGCATAGTGCCCTCCTGGCCGCAATCTTCATTTTTTTCTCTGTCGATGAATCCTGCATTTCTCCTCCTTCTATTTGGTGTGCTGTACGTGGCCATGTTTCTTTTCATTAATCCAATTTTTTATTCATTATTATTATTATACCATTATTCTCCACGCTGTCGTATTTGAGACACCCCGTACACGTGTTTTTCTCAAACGATGAGACACCCTGTATGGCAGCCATGTTTTTTCTATTACGTTGGCAGCCATGTTTTTTTCTTTAACGCACGTGACCATTTTTTTTCTTTAATCCGATTTCTCGATCATTATTATTATTATACCATGATTTTTCACGCTGACGTATTTGAGACATCCCGTAAACATTGACGTCGTGTTTTTTTTCTAAACGATGAGATACCCTGTATGGCAGCCATGTTTTTTCTATAACATTGGTAGCCAAGTTTTTTTTCTTTAACGCCCGTGGCCATGTTTTTTTCTATAATCTGATTTTTCGTTCATTATTAATATTATACTGTCATTTTTGTAACTCCACCGCTCCGTTATCTGTCGAATGAATCCATTCGATGCTCTTCACGTTTTGCGCGCGGTAGCTTCTGATTGCTCGGTGAAAAGTGGAGGAGTGAGGGGCGCAGTAGGGGCGCGACTCCTACTCCCATCACTCAGTTTTTGATCGAAACTACTTTCAACTATACTCAATTGATCAATTAAATTGTTTAAACTATTTTTTCAAATATCATCATCAGTTTCCAATCTATTCAATTTACCCAGTAAATGTTGTAACTTTGCTTCAACAAATGTTGTTTCACTACTAGAAGCTGAGCGAAAAACATGACTCCTAGTTCGTCTCTAATCAACTTTGACACATCCATATTCATAAACTTCGATTACAAATATCAAAATTAGTTAATCAATAAAAAATTCAATCGTGAATAATATAAAATATCAAATTTAATAATGGTAAATGAATATCGTGCTACAAAAGCGATAAACAATCATACAATATTCAGTTCGTACAGCTGCAAAGATATACCATTAAAATATAAACAAAAACAAAATCCTTATCTTCACACTACAAAAAAAAAGGATTACAATTGGAACACGGTCCCACA
This sequence comes from Leptinotarsa decemlineata, assembly GCF_025532065.1. Classification (NCBI taxonomy): domain Eukaryota; kingdom Metazoa; phylum Arthropoda; class Insecta; order Coleoptera; family Chrysomelidae; genus Leptinotarsa; species Leptinotarsa decemlineata. The sequence continues at coordinate 17,944,167 of NW_027412533.1, forward strand.
TTCGAGGCGCCACTCTATTACGTTTACCCGTGGGTTTGTTAATTTCCAGATAAAACGAAGTTACTTTTTTTTGGTTTAAGTACGGCCGGTTTAGTTACCAACTCGAAACATTCAACAGGGCCGTGGATCAAAGATGTTATCACCAATAAAATAGAAGATTTCTAATCAGAATGGGCGCCAAGTGATTTCGCCGGTTTTTATTACAAAAATCACTAAAATATACAAGAGAAAGCTACAAGATTCAATCCTAAACTAATACCCAGGGTATGACCTAATATATGGATATGATAAATAGATCACGATAAAGAAAAACTTCAAGTTCACTGATTCTTAATGTTCTAATCAACGATATAATGAGCCGATTCTTGCAAGAACTTCGGTTGGAAGAATTGAATGTGAACAGGCAACACATCAATCATTCAATTCTTCTCAACTATGAATAAGGTTTCTAGTATAACGTAAAATATGGGCATCGGTTTGTCGGTAATTAATTCACTTTACCCAAAGAATGATCTTTCGATTCTTATGTTTATTGCTTCCGTAACGATTTTTTTAAGAAAAAAAATCCTCTGCGAGGTACTTATCCTCGTCGATTCTATTATCCAAGTCCGTTGCATACAACCACCAGGTAAAAAGGTGAAGCAATACCAACTCTGAGTAGTCGCAATACTTCAGGAAGTAAAACAGGCTGAAACTTCCCTTTGGATACACGAGTGTAAGAAACACGTAAATATGGAACGTGGTTCGTGAGAAATGAAACGTCTTAAATTATGAACAATTCAAGGTATTTTCAAAGTTTATGTTTCTGAAAGAAAATGTCGAATGCTTACCTCCTTGTGTCGAGATCCCTAGCACAACAGGAGACGTTTCGAAATAAATTCATTATCTCAATCCATTGATATCCTGATATCATATCAAATTAACAAAAACAGCCTTTTTAGAATTATTAGATTTCATTTTTGATACTACTGTTTTCGTTTATGACAACGAATATTATAAACAAATACTTGGGACTCCAATGGGATCAACTTTATCATCTATTTTAGCCCAGTATGTGATGGATGATTTATTATATGAATGTATTCCAAAATTATCATTTCAGGTTCCTTTTTTAAAAAAGTTTGTGGATGATATAATATGTGCTGTACCTTTTGAAAAAATTGATGATATAGAAACCATTTTTAACAATTACAATCCGTCTATTCAATTTACCATAGAAAAAGAAAGGAACAAAATAGTACCTTTTTTAGATACTCTTTCAATCAGGAAAGATGATAACTCTGTTATTTCAGATTATTTTACTAAACCCACTAATTCAGGCAGATTTACAGGGTGTTCCTTAAACACATGCTAATATTTAAGGAGGTACTTAGACCCATTTCAAAAAAAAAACTTCCTATGGACGTATGTCCTAAACGCCTTAACTTTTGAGATACAGGGTGGCAAAGTTTTCAAAAATAATCAGTGTTTTAATAATAACTGAGATAATTTTGTAGACATCTTTGGCATATTTGATACATTTGTTCCAAGCCTCAAGGCGCATTTTCTGATGTACACAAATTTGTATTTTTTCAAACAGTGGCATCCCTACGGGTTTCGCATTGAATATTTTTGGGGAAAAAGTACTACGCCAATGCTTTCTTTTCAAAATAAAATCATTTTTAAAATCCTCATTTATTTTTGAGAAAATCTTCTGGTATTTTTTTGTCCGACGCATGATTTTCACTCAAAAAAATAAAAATCGACAGAAAGCAAATTGAGAAATTAGATCAATTCTAAAATGAATGAGAATCTGAAAATTGCTTCATAACGCATTACCAATTCCCTAATAATATTTGAAAACATAATCTTCACAAAAACCAGTTTTATTTTATTTTGTGACAGTAAGTATAAACGAATAGCACAAATTTGTTAATTAGTAATAATACCAAAACTGATTAAAAAAATTGTTGGAAGCATGCACTTAGTATGCATGCTTCCGCCCTTCTACGCATGGAATTACGCACCCCGTTCAAATATTCCCGGCGTATTTCGTATAGTTTCACACGAGGCAACTATTCGCTCTTTTAAATCTTCTAAAGTATCAACGGGAGTTTTATGCACAAGAGTTTTAAGGTGACCCCATAAAAAAAATCTAAACTGTTGAGATCGGGGGATCTTGCTGGCCATTGCTGAGGTCCTTCGCGACCTATCCAACGATTGGGATAAACTGTATTTAAATGGTTTCGGACAATTACACTGAAATGAGCAGCATGTACCATATTCGATTCCTTAACGCAAGTGGCACATCTTCCAATAACCCAGGTAAGTCTTCTTCGAGAAAGTGTAAATAAGAACGACCATCAAGGTGTCCTGGTAGAAAAAATGGGCCTATTAGATGATCACCTATAATTCCTGCCCATACATTAACAGAAAATTGGTGTTGGAAATGGGTTTCGGTTATTGCATGGGGATTTTCTTCAGCCCACACATGATTGTTATGGAAATTTTGAATGGCATTCCGAGAAAAATTTGCTTCGTCTGTGAACAAAATTTGTGTCTCAGACTGCGGATTTAGTGCAATACTTTGTAGATACCACTGACTGAAGTTCACACGCTGTGGAAAATCTCTGGGGAGTAATGCCTGCACTCTTGAAATATGGTATGGGTATAACAAAAAATCAACCAAAATACGCCAAACAATTTGATGACATATATCCAGAGTTCTAGCGATCCTCCTCGTACTCGTCTCAGGATGTTCCTCAATTTCTTGCAGCACCGCTTCCTCAATTTCAGGAGTTCTTACTACACGAGGTCTTCCTTCCGGAACCCCATTCTTGAAACTACCAGTTTCCCCAAGTCGACGATGAATATTTGAAAAGGTTCGCCTATCTGGTAAGGCACGATTAGGATATCTTTCCTGATAAATGCGCCTGGCTTCTGTTGCATTACCATCGGCAAGGCCATATACGTAATGCATTTGCGCCATTTCCGCATTCGTATAATTTACCATATTTACTGATATTCAGAAAAACAGCGGACTACCAAAATAACTTCAATAACACTTCAAAATCAATCAAAACGCGCTGTGGCAGTTTTTAACACCAACACTTTACTTTAAACCAACATCAATATTAGCTACTGACGTTTGTACATACAGAGAATTCGTTTCTTATTGTTATGGTGGGTAAGCTGTTTTTTCTGCTTTCAATCTTTAAAAGAAATCACATATCGACAAACTCCATATTTCCAAGAGGTGCAGTAAATAAATTCTGCTACACGTCATTTATTCCAGAATAACTAAATTTATGTTTTCAAAAATTATTAAGCAGTTCTGCATTATGACGTAATTTTAATTGAGAACAGTGCATCTGACAACAAACAAATACCTTTTAGATCCTCAATCATTTTGCAAGATTAAGACTAATATTGTAACTGCATTAGCTTGTGCTAAATAAACGATACATAATGATCATTCAGTCAATTATACTAACACAAAAATTCATCATTTCGAACCAGATTCAAATAAAAGGAAATTTCTGGAAATGACTGAAATCAAAATTAAAGAAAACAATATCAACAAAAAGACAGACATCGACAACCTCAACAAAATTTATTCATTTTCACTAACAAAAAATATAAATCTGAATATATCCTGTAATATTAACACAATATAAATCACCATGATGAACGACAATAAAAAATTTGAAAAAGTATTCCACATTATTCAATGTCAAAAAGTTGTCATTTTGATGTTGAAGACTTCTTTCGAAATTGAAATTTCCAAATTAAATATCCTCACATAGCACAGGTATGCTGTTTTTATTTATATAAATATATATATATATATATATATATATATATATATATATATATATATATATATATAAAACATAATAACGGATAAAACAGCATATATATATATATATATATATATATATATATATATTCCCATTAGGCGGTGTTGCCTTTCATCCCATGTTCTCCTATATCTACTGATAGTAATCAAGAGTCATCTGGAAATGTGATCAATGATTTCCAAACCACGCTGAATGAAACCAAATTCAGTGAAGCCCATTAATCAGATATCCATGAAATCGTAGTTCAAATATAATTGAACGTCGACCAGCTACTGATCATTTCATCAGAAACCCGAATGCTATGAGATTCGTCAATTTAAAAACTTTCCTCTACAGTACCGTCTCTCCAGATGTTTTGGAAGGAATAACTTTTCCAATCACATAGCTATTTTCAATTACCCGTCAATAATGAAAAATTATTGAAAAATCACGTGAGATTACTATGCTTCCAAATCGCTTATGCAGTATATCAAATGTGGCATGAGTTGTGTGGCACGTAGTGCCATCTTGTTGAAATCACATGTTGTTGGTGTCCAAGAGTTGGTGATCATCGACTCATAGTGCTTGCCGTTATCAGTGATAGTCTGACCGAAGTGGTTTTTGGAGACATACGGACCGATGACGCCGCCAGCCCAAAATCAATACCAAAAACTGACACTCACGGCATGCATTGGACGCTCTTGGATCTCATGTGGATTAGTATCATCCCAAATTCAACAATTTTGTTTATTCACGTACCCATTCATCCAGAAATGAGCCTCATCGCTAAATATGAGTTTTCAATTAGAATTAGGGTCAGTTGCCAACTGCTTCAGACACGTCGTTGTCTATGGACATTTACCTAGGTCAGTTGAATTTTGTACAGGTGCAGACAAGTTAGGATTCAAAATTCGTCAATTAATGTGCAAGCAAAAATAGACCATTGGAACAAAAATGATATACATAGTGATAAATATGAACATATGTGAGCTAAACATATGATAGAAAACTTCAGAATTTGAAGTATCATGATTCGGGATGAAAATAGGCTTATAAGGTAAAGTATTCTATTCTCCCAATACAATATTGTTTGAATATGAAGAGTTTACATCTTGAAACTGGCTAACCAGGCGAATTTCGTACCAACTTTGAAGTGTTTTGTCAAGTTACTAGCTGAGTAATATTCACATATTTAGATTTCTGAAGCATGAGATCGGGCTAGACTGATACGGTTAGTGTTGCCAGCTCATTTTGATCTACAATTTTTTTCCAATTTTCCAAATGTTTCAATGATTCTTCTGCTATTTTCAGCAAACACTATCTAACATATAAAAAATAATGAAATTTGGTTCAGCAGTCACAATACGCGCAATTGTCTGCGCTGTAATACGTTAGCAAACTGAACTTGAATCGTTTTCACTTACCTTGACAACATGTCGCTTGCGGCGTAGTGAAGTATCCCCAATTCATATTTGTCTTACCAAGACTATTAGAGAAACCTGGAATATCACTAAAAGCATTTTTGTCGTCTCCAGCTTCCAGTAGTAGAACACTCCATTCAGGGACTTCGGATAACCGACTGGTCAAGATCGAACCTGCCGATCCTCCTTCAATTATTATAAAGTCGTAAATTCCATAATCTGAAAATATCGAATATATATATATATATATATATATATATATATATATATATATATATATGAATATGGAGAACTTACTAACGTGAGAATAAAATATAAAAAGGTTCAAAAACAGATAGAAAAACATGAAATGATGACAGTTGATAAAACTTTTTAGTTGACAATGTCAAGTGGGAAAATTCTGAATGAAACTCGAATTACTAGATCTTTTACATATTTCAGTAGGTACGATAAAGAAAATAAAAGATCTAGTAATTCGAGTATCATTCAGAATTTTCCCACTTGACAATGTCAACTGAACATTTTTATCAACTGTCATTATTTCATGTTTTTCTATCTGTTCATCTATTCATTTCAGAGATTTCAAATCATATCTCATTAGACAATGGAAGGCTGAACTAATGAAATTCAAAATCACTTTTACTTCCGTCATATATCCCGATCTTCAGAGAGTATTGGTATCTTCGCAGGATGGAAATAAATATCGACGACACATTCCGGGATCCATTGGATATTATGTGAAATGCTCTCATGATGATTCGCAGAATTCAGGGTAGAAACTCATTGCTTATATGCTACAAACCATAATCATCTAATACCTGAAAATAATGATCGTTGACCATCATACAAAGAGTGCAATATAAACTATCAGGATCATCAAACAATTCCCATCATGTTTCATAACTTGTCGAGATACGATGCATATTTCATTATAAAAAATATTGCATTGGGTATCAATGAAACTGTCGACGTTTCGCCGATAACAAAGGAAAAGTATATCTGCTTCACGAAAATATTTCTGGTAGCGAGATCCACTTCAGACGTATCTACTCATCCCAATGTACTCCATTAGAAGCATTCGTAGTGTTGTAATATTGGCCAAAAATGCTAGTAGATAACACTCTTCAAGACCATCTTCCACTGTTTTCTCCTCATATTTATCTTTTATCAGGCTGATTATAGATGCAATATATTCCACCATATCAGCAAACATTTTTTTTTTCAATTGCAGAAGCAGGTTCAATAATAATTGATAGATCAAAGTGGAACCAGGAAATATTCCTCAATCAGTAAATTAGAAACAGCACCACCCAGCGGGGAGAACTTTGCCTTAAAAGTCATCAAATATGAATAGTATGTCAGAAGGGGGATGGATTTCATATTCGATATATTAGTCTAAAACACTATATTTACAGGAACAATAGTAAAATGTTGAAAAAAAATCTCATCATACTATGAGCGCCACGTTGCATAGCGCCAAGTTGTATTTTTTTATCTTCATCAATCGGCAAGTATATGTGATTGTGATTGAGAGAATAGAGAAATCAACATGAAATTACACATACTTCTATTCATTCGTTGTGTGAAAACTTCATATTGAATGAATTGAACCGAAATGAGTTCTTCGAGATACTCTTGTTCTGTCTAATGTATTATAATTGAATATAAGTTTGTATCGAACTCCTAGTGTTGCACTTAGAATTGATATGTCATGCTACAACATGTGAAAGTTAGTGTGAGGTATGCGTGTGTATGTGTGAAAAATATGTGCATTGTGTATCATTTGGCAGCTTACAGACCCGTCTAGCAGTACATCGATAGAAGATGACTTTGTATTCAAGTTCAAGATCAAACTCCACTTCAAGGTCAGATCTTGGAATGGTGAAGGAGAGGAATCAGTTTTCAGGTCAAAGTGGTAGAAAACATACTTTTCAACGGAGGACATGATCATATCATATGCCATGTTGGTTCGAATCTTCGATAAAATTGGGTTTCAAGAAAATTATAGTATTACTTTTTGAATGGAAACATGTGTATTGCGACATGTAAAAGTTAATGTGTAAAAGGAATGTAGATACGATAAATATGTTTTTTTCCACTGTAAACTGGTTTGTTCTGACTATATGCATTTTGTTTTGTGAAATTTCCAAACCTCTTTCATCATGGCGTTCGCAAAGGATAAACTTGTATTATTTCCGCAGTCAAACTACACTTCACCGTCAGATCTTGTAATATAGTGTTGCATTTCAAATAATTAGATTGTACTGTGATATGTGAAAGTTCTTGGAAGGTGAGCATATGCATGTGTGAAAAATATCAGTCTATTCTATTGCGGAATGGCATGTGTTTCGGAATTGTTACAAATCTTCGTCTGACTTGATGATGTCAGTAAATGACTTCACATTCAATTTCAAGGTCAAACCAAACTTCACTTTCAGATTTTACCATGGTGGAGGAAGAAACAGGCCAAAGTGAGGCTATCTATACCTACTTTTCAGTTGAAGTCTCATCAATACCATCTACTATATTGCTTCAAATTTGTAATAAATTATGTTTCAAAATGTATGTAGTCTGACATTTTGAATTATGTTATTACATCGTATTTAAGCATGTAGAAGTTCATGTAAGCCATGCATATGTGTGAGTAATATCAGTCTGTTCTCCCGATGAATGTCAAGTGTTGACGCTACACATCTACAAAACTCAGTCCAGCACGCCATTGGCAGAGAATAACTTTCCATTCAGTTTCAAGGTCGAACCATACTTCACCGTCAGATCTTGCCAATGTGTGAGGAACTTCATGTCAGACATGCCTATGCGTGGGAAACATCTGTCTATTCATAATTCTAGTTTGAGGAGAATGAATCTTATTGATATTCCAATGCATAAAAGATATATTGAAATCCTTCTTCCCTTATCAGATTGCTATAACCACCTCTTCACTGGATATTCCCAATTGTGCATTGTCTTCGAATTCAAAAAAATAAAAGGAAAAAAATTGTTGGCACATCAATGATATAACCTAGTGAATAAAATACATCTTTAGAGTATTACTAATTCATTTTTTACATTTTTTCAGGGGAGTGTGAAAGAATCGGTCAACTGACCTAACACTACTCCTTTGGTTTTGCTGTCTTCTTCAGGTTAGGTTCTACATTTCTGTAATTATTCAACCGCAAGCAATAAACAATTTTTCATCATTATTATTCTTTTTACCAAAGTAGGCGCTGGTCAGGTCCCATCCTCCGAAGCCCCGATACATTCAGGAGGGCGCGCCAGCACTATCAACCAACGACCACTCCCCACACCGTGGGGTAAGTGATCATTGGGTCCGAGAATCATATTCCCTGAGTGAACGCAGTTAGTAAGAATGACAGCCTTCTGCATCTGTCCGGCTAGCATTTCTGCCATAGTAGGGAGTGCATTATTTCACCAAGGACACCAATAATCAGAACAGCCATCTCAACAGAGTGGTCTGGATAGAGTCTGTGATGTTCGAAGAGAAAATTTCGATATTTTATTTGTTTTTCCTCTTTTCGGACGATATTCATCTCGCCAGGAGCTCCACCACAAATATCGTCTTGGTCTGGTGGTCAAGAAGGACTACATCAGGCGTATTAGCTTGTATGAGCCTGAGGGTGGAGAACGAATAGTTTCAATAAATTCGGCACTTTTCGTTCCCCATAACGGATTTAATATCCCCCGGAGTGTAGAGCAAAACCGGTGTCTCGTCAATTCCATATAAGAGTATCGTAGATGGTAATATAGCACTCTTAGGGCAGCGTTATATCGATGGATATAGGCTGAGACCGCATATGCTGGATATGCTGAAAGCAAGTGCATTAGGGTCTGGGCGCCTCGTGGCAGACCTTGCACATTGTGTGCAATACTCATTACGCGACTGCGCATTATTATTATTGTCTTCTAAAATATCATGTGTTTACTCTACACCCGTCTAGCATGACGTCGGTAGATGATACTCTTGCATTAATTTCAGAATAATCGATAAGAGTGATGGCATATCTTAATCTCAGTTATAGTTACGCCAATGTCATATGCTGTGAAAGTCATGACTGAATGCAAAATTTATGTGTAATACGCAAGAAATGACAAGTTTCTTGTTATACGTGACCTCGAAATACAGACATAAGCTATAGAAAATCGGTCGATCGAAGCAGTTGCCTTTTCCGACAATTTTTAAGTTGTAACTGGACCTCGAAATTTTTCCCAATACTGAAATATTTTTTTTCTGAATATGTACTCTGTAATTCTATTTAACTCTTACAGCATTATCAGTGTTTTCCCTACATTAAATAGACCTAAATAATAATAGTAAATAGGCTGCAAGAGTTCTAAAAGTTTTCTTATGGAGATTAACATGGGAAAACGGCTAAGGTTCATTCTGCAATTTTTGGTTCCTTTCAAGGTCACGCGTACGGCAGAGTCCAATCAGAGCGCTCCAAATTGTCACGTGACCCAGATGCATCGTCGCGAGTACACCACACTGGCGCCACCTATGAGTCACTAGCTGAACTATCTATTGGTTGAAGAAGGACACTGTAAACACTAGACTCATAAGACGGCATCTGTCAAATGTGAATACATGCCAGCATGGCAGGTTGGGCGTTGCCAGTTGTACAATAAATCATTGTTTATGGGGCAATGTGGCGTTGCCGGTTTAGGAATTAATCGTGAACTACTCGACGAAAATTGGAAGCGCGAAAATGATATATTAATAATAATGAATCAGATTTAATAAAAAACATTACAGATTAATGAGGCTGTATCGTTTCAAAGTGTGATCCCTCAATGTTACAAGGTATCTCAAAATACATTATTGAAAACAAATATGGCGTCGAAGTGTACAGGGTGCGTCAAAATACATCATTTAAGAAAAAACATAACAGTTCCACGAGGCTGTAAGTTTTCAACGTGCGATCCTTCAATATGTACAAGGTATCTCAAAACACATCATTGAAAAACAAATATGACGTCGAAGTGTACAGGGTGCGTCAAAATATATCATTTAAGGAAAAAAAATGTCGATTTGAAATATGATATTAATGTGTATACAGGGCGTTTCAAAATACATCATTTAAGAAAAAAACATGTCGATTCAACAGAAGTCTAGCGTTCCAACATGTCGGAAGTCTCGTATCTTTGTTAACCAAGTTAGCATCATCAGGAGAAAGAGGAGATCCAAAAGTGTCGAGAGGTTGAGCTTAGTGGACTCAACGTGAGGGCGCGAATGGGGGAGCGAAGTATTCGACAATGACATTTGAAAATACGTTGTTTTCCATGCGTTTTCGATCGTTTTTCGTGCGTTTTCGATCGTTTTTCGTGCGTTTACGATCGTTTTTCGTGCGTTTTCGATCGTTTTTCGTGCGTTTTCGACCGTTTTCCGTGCGTTCATTCGTTATCGTTTCATCGTTATTGTCGTAACGGTTTTTCGTGTTTCAATATGACAGTCATTTATCATTTAACGCGTTTCGCTAACCAAGCTAGCATCATTAGGAAATGACTAAAGTCCATGCTTTGTCATATGAAGATTCATTTTGCGAATTTTCAGACTCTTGAACGGAACCTTGTGGAACACCCAACCTAACTTCTGTTTTACAGAGTAGTGTCGGTCATCCAATCAGAATGGAGACATCAAATATTGCTCGATTGATTGTGCTAGATGAAATTGAACTGGAGAATGAGGGTCGAATAATAATAATAATAGTGATAAAACATTAAAAGCTTGAAAGTGACGTAGTCAGCGTGGGAGGTGGTGGCGTGTGTGAGGATTTGTGGAAATGAATGAGTTATTACAAAAAATAATAGCGCAACTGTCAGAAGGGCACTGAGTTGTATATTCACTAATAATGATCGAATCGTCGCACACAGCACGTCAAATGAAAGGATAAGAAATGGAGGGAGAATTGCAAATTCAACAAACTTGTAATTAAAAAATGTTGGGTTATGAACAACTATAAGTTTATTCCAATTGCAGAAGCTTGATTCAAAACGCAGAATTTATTGAGAGAGAAAATGAAAAAAATCATTGGATACTGAAACATATGATATATTTGGATTCCTTAGGGTGGGAAGATTTCGAATCCATCAAAAAACGACCACTTCCGGTTTCCATTTCCGGTCCTCCGATTTCGATGATTTCAACATCAATGGATTCGTTTAGATGTCAAAAAACGTAGTTAATCATTTGTCGAAGCCAAAAGGGCCTTATAACCTATTTTCATTATACTAGCAGCAACAGACCGATGTGGGTACTCATTTCAAATGATTTCATTTGTAGATTATGAAAAGTATGATATACAGTGCCCAATGTGGAACAGCATAGAAAGAATTGCACATTTAAAGAAAATCATTGAACATATTCGAAATTGAAAGTTGTTGGGTTACGAACAACTACGAGTGTAATGTAATTGCAAAAGTTTTATTCAAAACACATAATTTGTTGATAAAAAAAAATGAAAAAATCATCGTATACTGAAACATATGGTATTTTTGGATTCCTTAGGGTGAGAAGGTTTCGAATCCGTCAAAAACAGGTCACTTCCTGTTTTCAATTCCGGTCGTCCGATTCCGATGATTTTGACATCAATGAATTCGTTTAGATGTCAAAGAACATAGAACATAGAACAAAGAACAGAATGCCAAAAGGACCTCATAACCTATTTTCGCTATACTAGTCGCAACAGGTCGATGTGGGTACTCATTTCAAATGATTTAATGTGTAGACTATGAAAAATATAATGTCGAGCGCCTAATGTGGAACAGCATAGGAAGAATTGCAAAGAGAACCATTGAAAAAACTTCGGATCGTCACGTACATCATGTCGAATGAAAGAAGAAAAATTGCAGAATTCATCAACAACGAAAAAACAAATATGGTGCAACATGTCAGAAGGGCACTAACCCACATCTTCATTGATGATAATTGAATCTCAACGTGCAGCACATCAAATGAAAGGAAAACGAATGCAGAATTCATCGACAGAGAAGAAGCAAATCTGACGCAACATGTCAGAAGGGCACAAAGCCACATTTTCGTTAATAATTGTCAAATCGTCTCGTACAGCACGTCAAATGAAAGAAAAAGAAATGCAAAATTCATCGACAGAGAAAAAACAAATATGGCGCAGTATGTCAGAGTGACACTAAGCAACATATTTGTTAATGATAGTTGGATCTCAACGTACAGTACATCAAATGGAAGGGAAACGAATGCAGAATTCATCAACAGAAAAAAAACCGAGACGATGCCAAGAGGGTACAAAGTTGTATCTTCACTAATAATAGTCGCATCATCACATGTAGTACTTCAAATAAAATGGGAAAAAAAGCAGAATTCATGTGTTTGTTGCGCTATTCAAATCCAAGGTGACATGGATCAATGTCAACGCTGAATATGCATATAACAAAGACTCTTTGATTTTCTTTTGTTTCATTTCAGAATATGTCATCACTAATTTTTATATTCAAACCCAAAGTGACATTGATCACTGTCAATGTCGAATCTACATCCGGAGATACGCAGTTCTCAAAGCGACGAAACAAAGGCTCTTTGTTTCACTTTAAAATATGTCATCACTTATTTTACTATAAATACGTCATGCATGGCGAAATGAGTTAGTTGCATCCGTTGAAAGTGATACCAGTGACAAGTGCACCGATTCTATTTGAAAGTAAGTGTTTTAGGTTTGACTTTTTCCTCAGATGAATTTATTCAAATGTAATTTATTTGAAAATTGGTGAGAATTGTTGAATCATTTGATTTCCAAAATTTTTCTCGATATATATATGTTGGATGATTTCAGTCAAATGTTTTACATGTCGTGGTTTGTTTGAGATAGTATTCGCATATATTGTCAATCAAAACATGAAGCTTTCATTTTTTATTTTTCACAGATGGATTTACAAAAGTTGAATGCAAGTTCGATCGTGAAGAGAAAGCCAAGTATCAAAGTAGTAGATTTGCCTGTGGAGATGCCGCAGAGGATATTCACTGCCAAAATCGTGAAAGGAAAATTTGGTGAGGCGGTCTTGTTAGATTTGGGAGATAAAGTATCATTTCTGCCCCACCGAGTGACGGAGGCGTATCGTCCTCACTTAGAAGAATTTTCATCAGGAAAATACGCTATTGTGTTCAAAGGGTTAATGGACATTGAGAAACCGAATCTTGTCGTTTCATTTGAGATTGTACAAAATTAAGGTTAGTACTGTTTCCAATTTTTTCTTTGTTTTATAGGCAAAGAGTTTTTGGGTGTATACAATATTTTTCATTCGAGTCAAAAATTCTCACTCACAGATATGATCCGCATAAAGTAGTGTTTCCATACAATATTTTTCCTTCACTTGGTACGTGCAGAATATGTGTTTTAAATTCTTTATTTTGAATGACACTTGATTTTTTATTTTCATTATGAGTGTAGCAATTACTTCATAAAAGACATTACCCTCTCTGTTGCCAAAACATTTTTTTAGTGTATGTTTTTATAGAAAAATCGAATTTATTTCAGTGTATTTTTTATTGAAAAATCGAATTTATTTCAGAATAATACATCAACGTGTGCAGTATCAGTCAGAGTCATCTCAACAACAACATTCAAAACCGTCGTAGCAACTTTTCCAGAACGAGTTTCAAATCTAAGCAGTTTCCATTTTTTTCAATCTATAGAGGCTTGAATTTGTCGATATTCAGTGATTTGTTGGACAAACTGCGTCTATTCAATATATACACAACCGTAATGAATTTGGAAGACTTTGAAGATTCATCATGGTGTGTTCCAAAATTCAAAAAAAACACGCCGTTCTGTATGGGTCATTTCAAAGGAAATTTGTTCAGCTGCAGTCTCAATAACGTTGATATTTTATATAAATGGCTTTATAATATACTACCAAAATAAATACAATACATATCACACACATTTTTTTTGAAAATGAAAACTTATCTTATACAGGGAAAGTTGTCAAAAATATGCAATAATAAAAAATTATATACCAGATTTTATAGAGATGAAGAAACATCATATTGAAAGATACTAAGTTGACAAAAACAGGACATTTTAGAAATAAAGGAAATAAGTTTGTCAGTCATTTTAAATTCTGATTCGTTTTATATATCATTGACATTTGTCATTAAATTTCAAGTGTCATATTTGGAAATTCATTTCGTATTGTAGTTTTTTCGAAATTCCCATTCAAAATAGCATCCTTTGATATAGATACCGAGTTTCAATTGTTCGGAGTTCTGAGTTCTTGTACATATAAACATAATAAAGTAACGATACAGACAAATATGAAAAATCGTCATAAAATAATTCAAATCCATTCAAGTGAAAGATAGTTTAACCTCAACTTCGATATTCTGAAACAAAAACACACAGTATTCACAATTCCATCTTTCGTTATTCCAAGTTCATAGTTATCAAAATTGATACGATTATAATATATATAGGAATATAAAACTATCTTCAAATACAGTTGCATGAATGCACATCAAGCATTTTGTCGTAGTACGGTGACCGGGCAAAGTTACAACTTCAGCATAATATGAATGTTCATAAATATTAGAGAAGGTCAAGATCATCAACAGGTATTAAGAAATTCGTTCGGTGTCCAAAGCTTTCGGAATATAATGCAAATAATTTTCTTTATGACTATTCGTTCGATATTAAATATTATTACCTCAAAATATATCGAAATCATAACACGTTTGCGATTCATTTTTTCAGTTACATTTGAAAAGTGAGTTTCAGTTTGCAGAAATAATAGCCCACACATGTTGGAAATTTTGCCATAGTGTGGTGAAAATCGTATTGAAAATTCTACGAAATATAAGCGCATACATACAGAGTGAACCAATATTTGAAATATGTCGTTTGGAACCCCCCATAACCCTTCTCTATCGAATTTTGGCAGAAATAATGCTGAGTCGTATTGTAGAGTTAACGTTCGAAATTGGGGAAAGTGAAGTATTCAACAGTTTTGCGTGCGTTTTCGAACACTTTACGTGCATTTATTCGTTATCGTTTCGTCGTTATTATCGTTTTTTTTCTTTCTATCTCAATATGACAGTCATTTAACACTTAACGCGTTTCGCTTACCAAGTAAGCATTTCCACAAATCCTCACACATTTTCTACCACGCCACCACCTCCTACGCTGACTACGTCACTTTCAATGTTTTAATATTTTATCATTATTATTATTATTTTTTGACCCACATTCCCCAGTTCAATATCATCTAACACAATTATTAGACCGATATTTGATTCCTCCATTCTGATTGGCTGACCGACACCACTCTGTAACACAAGTTGAGTTTTAATGTTTTATCACTGTTATTATTATTATTCGACCCACATTCTTCAGTTCAATTTCATCTAAAACAATAATTCTACTGATATTTGATTTCTCCAGTCTGATTGGCTTACGACACCACTCTGTACCAGAAGTTAGGCTGATTGTTCCTCAAGGTTCCGTTCAGGAGTCTGAAAATTCGCAAAACGAACCTTCATACGACAAAGCGTGGACTTTATTCATCTCCTGATTATGCTTACTTGGTAAGCGAAACGCGTTAAGTGTTAAATGACTGTCATATTGAAATAGAAAGAAAAAAAACGACAATAACGACGAAACGATAACGAATAAATGCACGTAAAGTGTTCGAAAACGCACGCAAAACTGTTGAATAGTTCACTTTCCCCAATTTCGAACGTTAACTCTACAATACGACTCAGCATTATTTCTGCCAAAATTCGATAGAGAAGGGTTATGGGGGGTTCCAAACGACATATTTCAAATATTGATTCACTCTGTATGTATGCGCTTATATTTCGTAGAATTTTCAATACGATTTTCACCACACTATGGCAAAATTTCCAACATGTGTGGGCTATTATTTCTGCAAACTGAAACTCACTTTTCAAATGTAACTGAAAAAATGAATCGCAAACGTGTTATGATTTCGATATATTTTGAGGTAATAATATTTAATATCGAACGAATAGTCATAAAGAAAATTATTTGCATTATATTCCGAAAGCTTTGGACACCGAACGAATTTCTTAATACCTGTTGATGATCTTGACCTTCTCTAATATTTATGAACATTCATATTATGCTGAAGTTGTAACTTTGCCCCGGTCACCGTACTACGACAAAATGCTTGATGTGCATTCATGCAACTGTATTTGAAGATAGTTTTATATTCCTATATATATTATAATCGTATCAATTTTGATAACTATGAACTTGGAATAACGAAAGATGGAATTGTGAATACTGTGTGTTTTTGTTTCAGAATATCGAAGTTGAAGTTAAAATATCTTTCACTTGAATGGATTTGAATTATTTTATGACGATTTTTCATATTTGTCTGTATCGTTACTTTGTTATGTTTATATGTACAAGAACTCAGAACTCCGAACAATTGAAACTCAGGTTATCTACACATAATAGACTCGTCCGGCATCTATATCAAAGGATGCTATTTTGAATGGAAATTTCGAAAAAACTACAATACGAAATGAATTTCCAAATATCACACTTGAAATTTAATGACAAATGTCAATAACCTATAAAACGAATCAGAATTTAAAATGACTGACAAACTTATTTCCTTTATTTCTAAAATGTCCTGTTTTTGTCAACTTAATATGATGTTTCTTCATCTCTATAAAATCTGGTATATAATTTTTTATTATTGCATATTTTTGACAACTTTCCCTGTATAAGATAAGTTTTCATTTTCAAAAAAAATGTGTGTGATATGTATTGTATTTATTTTGGTAGTATATTATAAAGCCATTTATATAAAATATCAACGTTATTGAGACTGCAGCTGAACAAATTTCCTTTGAAATGACCCATACAGAACGGCGTGTTTTTTTTGAATTTTGGAACACACCATGATGAATCTTCAAAGTCTTCCAAATTCATTACGGTTGTGTATATATTGAATAGACGCAGTTTGTCCAACAAATCACTGAATATCGACAAATTCAAGCCTCTATAGATTGAAAAAAATGGAAACTGCTTAGATTTGAAACTCGTTCTGGAAAGGTTGCTACAACGGTTTTGAATGTTGTTGTTGAGATGACTCTGACTGATACTGCACACGTTGATGTATTATTCTGAAATAAATTCGATTTTTCAATAAAAAATACACTGAAATAAATTCGATTTTTCTATAAAAACATACACTAAAAAAATGTTTTGGCAACAGAGAGGGTAATGTCTTTTATGAAGTAATTGCTACACTCATAATGAAAATAAAAAATCAAGTGTCATTCAAAATAAAGAATTTAAAACACATATTCTGCACGTACCAAGTGAAGGAAAAATATTGTATGGAAACACTACTTTATGCGGATCATATCTGTGAGTGAGAATTTTTGACTCGAATGAAAAATATTGTATACACCCAAAAACTCTTTGCCTATAAAACAAAGAAAAAATTGGAAACAGTACTAACCTTAATTTTGTACAATCTCAAATGAAACGACAAGATTCGGTTTCCCAATGTCCATTAACCCTTTGAACACAATAGCGTATTTTCCTGATGAAAATTCTTCTAAGTGAGGACGATACGCCTCCGTCACTCGGTGGGGCAGAAATGATACTTTATCTCCCAAATCTAACAAGACCGCCTCACCAAATTTTCCTTTCACGATTTTGGCAGTGAATATCCTCTGCGGCATCTCCACAGGCAAATCTACTACTTTGATACTTGGCTTTCTCTTCACGATCGAACTTGCATTCAACTTTTGTAAATCCATCTGTGAAAAATAAAAAATGAAAGCTTCATGTTTTGATTGACAATATATGCGAATACTATCTCAAACAAACCACGACATGTAAAACATTTGACTGAAATCATCCAACATATATATATATCGAGAAAAATTTTGGAAATCAAATGATTCAACAATTCTCACCAATTTTCAAATAAATTACATTTGAATAAATTCATCTGAGGAAAAAGTCAAACATAAAACACTTACTTTCAAATAGAATCGGTGCACTTATCACTGGTATCACTTTCAACGGATGCAACTAACTCATTTCGCCATGCATGACGTATTTATAATAAAATAAGTGATGACATATTTTAAAATGAAACAAAGAGCCTTTGTTTCGTCGCTTTGAGAACTGCGTATCTCCGGATGTAGATTCGACATTGACAGTGATCAATGTCACTTTGGGTTTGAATATAAAAATTAGTGATGACATATTCTGAAATGAAACAAAAGAAAATCAAAGAGTCTTTGTTATATGCATATTCAGCGTTGACATTGATCCATGTCACCTTGGATTTGAATAGCGCAACAAACACATGAATTCTGCTTTTTTTTCCCATTTTATTTGAAGTACTACATGTGATGATGCGACTATTATTAGTGAAGATACAACTTTGTACCCTCTTGGCATCGTCTCGGTTTTTTTCTGTTGATGAATTCTGCATTCGTTTCCCTTTCATTTGATGTACTGTACGTTGGGATCCAACTATCATTAACAAAGATGTTGCTTAGTGTCACTCTGACATACTGCACCATATTTGTTTTTTCTCTGTCGATGAATTTTGCATTTCTTTTTCTTTCATTTGACGTGCTGTACGAGACGATTCGACAATTATTAACGAAAATGTGGCTTTGTGCCCTTCTGACATGTTGCACCATATTTGTTTTTTCGTTGTTGATGAATTCTGCAATTTTTCTTCTTTCATTTGACATGATGTACGTGACGATCCGAAGTTTTTTCAATGGTTCTCTTTGCAATTCTTCCTATGCTGTTCCACATTAGGCGCTCGACATTATATTTTTCATAGTCTACACATTAAATCATTTGAAATGAGTACCCACATCGACCTGTTGCGACTAGTATAGCGAAAATAGGTTATGAGGTCCTTTTGGCATTCTGTTCTTTGTTCTATGTTCTATGTCCTTTGACATCTAAACGAATCCATTGATGTCAAAATCATCGGAATCGGACGACCGGAAGTGAAAACCGGAAGTGACCTGTTTTTGACGGATTCGAAATTTTCTCACCCTAAGGAATCCAAAAATACCATATGTTTCAGTATACGATGATTTTTTCATTTTTTTTATCAACAAATTATGTGTTTTGAATAAAACTTTTGCAATTACATTACACTCGTAGTTGTTCGTAACCCAACAACTTTTAATTTCGAATATGTTCAATGATTTTCTTTAAATGTGCAATTCTTTCTATGCTGTTTCAAATTGGGCACTGTATATCATACTTTTCATAATCTACAAATGAAATCATTTGAAATGAGTACCCACATCGGTCTGTTGCTGCTAGTATAATGAAAATAGGTTATAAGGCCCTTTTGGCTTCGACAAATGATTAACTACGTTTTTTGACATCTAAACGAATCCATTGATGTTGAAATCATCGAAATCGGAGGACCGGAAATGGAAACCGGAAGTGGTCGTTTTTTGATGGATTCGAAATCTTCCCACCCTAAGGAATCCAAATATATCATATGTTTCAGTATCCAATGATTTTTTTCATTTTCTTTCTCAATAAATTCTGCGTTTTGAATCAAGCTTCTGCAATTGGAATAAACTCATAGTTGTTCATAACCCAACATTTCTTAATTACAAGTTTGTTGAATTTGCAATTCTTCCTCCATTTCTTATCCTTTCATTTGACGTGCTGTGTGCGACGATTCGATCATTATTAGTGAATATACAACTCAGTGCCCTTCTGACAGTTGCGCTATTATTTTTTGTAATAACTCATTCATTTCCACAAATCCTCACACACGCCACCACCTCCCACGCTGACTACGTCACTTTCAAGCTTTTAATGTTTTATCACTATTATTATTATTCGACCCTCATTCTCCAGTTCAATTTCATCTAGCACAATCAATCGAGCAATATTTGATGTCTCCATTCTGATTGGCTGACCGACACTACTCTGTAACAACAGAAGTTAGGTTGGGTGTTCCACAAGATTCCGTTCAAGAGTCTGAAAATTCGCAAAATGAATCTTCATATGACAAAGCATGGACTTTAGTCATTTCCTAATGATGCTAGCTTGGTTAGCGAAACGCGTTAAATGATAAATGACTGTCATATTGAAACACGAAAAACCGTTACGACAATAACGATGAAACGATAACGAATGAACGCTCGGAAAACGGTCGAAAACGCACGAAAAACGATCGAAAACGCACGAAAAACGATCGTAAACGCACGAAAAACGATCGAAAACGCACGAAAAACGATCGAAAACGCATGGAAAACAACGTATTTTCAAATGTCATTGTCGAATACTTCGCTCCCCCATTCGCGCCCTCACGTTGAGTCCACTAAGCTCAACCTCTCGACACTTTTGGATCTCCTCTTTCTCCTGATGATGCTAACTTGGTTAACAAAGATACGAGACTTCCGACATGTTGGAACGCTAGACTTCTGTTGAATCGACATGTTTTTTTCTTAAATGATGTATTTTGAAACGCCCTGTATACACATTAATATCATATTTCAAATCGACATTTTTTTTCCTTAAATGATATATTTTGACGCACCCCGTACACTTCGACGTCATATTTGTTTTTCAATGATGTGTTTTGAGATACCTTGTACACATTGAAGGATCGCACGTTGAAAACTTACAGCCTCGTGGAACTGTTATGTTTTTTCTTAAATGATGTATTTTGACGCACCCTGTACACTTCGACGCCATATTTGTTTTCAATAATGTATTTTGAGATACCTTGTAACATTGAGGGATCACACTTTGAAACGATACAGCCTCATTAATCTGTAATGTTTTTTATTAAATCTGATTCACTATTATTAATATATCATTTTCGCGCTTCCAATTTTCGTCGAGTAGTTCACGATTAATTCCTAAACCGGCAACGCCACATTGCCCCATAAACAATGATTTATTGTACAACTGGCAACGCCGAACCTGCCATGCTGGCATGTATTCACATTTGACAGATGCCGTCTTATGAGTCTAGTGTTTACAGTGTCCTTCTTCAACCAATAGATAGTTCAGATAGTGACTCATAGATGACTCTGTGTGTTCTATAACTTTGGTGTTTCCATATACTTTTGTATCGATGAATCGAGCGCCTATTTTTGTGCGGTTACTGATAATAGGACATGAAACAATTCTGTACGATAAATTATTCAAATGAATCTCTCAATATACGCAAAGCCACGTAAATTTGTGCATCGATTACGTCACACGCGCCTCTCGCTCTTACACACACACACATGCACCTCTTTACATGAAATATTAATTATTTCCCAAATCTAAGTATATTTTCTTATCTTCAATATGATAATGACGATTACAATCTACGGAAAAATATCTCTTACAGTAATTATTGTACCGCACAATTTGTTTTGATGTTAGATGGCTATGAATACCCAACATTCGCAGTTAACTTCAATATCTTACGATGGTGTAGAGGCTAAGGACAATGTCTACGGCGCGGACGACCCAGGTTCGAATCTCATAACTATAAACTTTTTTTAATTAAAATCACGTGACTGAAGGGGGCCGAGGGAGCTGATAGGTTAGGTGGAGTACCAAGGGGGCCGATAGGTTAGGTGAAGTACCAAGGGGGCCGAGGGGCGGAGTTCCACGCTTAAATCGCTATTGTACAACTGGCAACGCCGAACCTGCCATGCTGGCATGTATTCACATTTGACAGATGCAGTCCTATGAGTCTAGTGTTTACAGTGTCCTTCTTCAACCAATAGATAGTTCAGCTAGTGACTCATAGGTGGCGCCAGTGTGGTGTACTCGCGACGATGCATCTGGGTCACGTGACAATTTGGAGCGCTCTGATTGGACTCTGCCGTACGCGTGACCTTGAAAGGAACCAAAAATTGCAGAATGAACCTTAGCCGTTTTCCCATGTTAATCTCCATAAGAAAACTTTTAGAACTCTTGCAGCCTATTTACTAATAATTATTTTTCCATTTGTCATTTCTTATTTTTTGCGTCACTTTATGAATACAACATTGTTTAAGAATCAGACCTTAAATTCCATTGGAAAGTTATAAGCAACAAGAATTCATTTTCTGAACTCTTATTTCTTATCACTTGTGCTTAATTAGTTTATTCCATATTGAACCATTTGAATGAACTTTTAACAATGCTCATATATTAATAATTCATAACCTATCCATCCAATGTTGTTATAATAGTATTACGTTTTTCCCCGTGGGTTGACCAATAGTTGACCACACTAAACAATAATCAAACTTTACTTCATTTCGCTTTAAATACAACAGATACTTCAACTGAAACTGCAACTATTATTCGAATGTATCGCCTTACTAGATCGCTTTGCGTATCGCACTGTAACTTCGATTTGACTGTGTCGATATGCTCGTGGCTAGTTTATATATCGTAATTGAATGCGCTAGAAAATTTTGCCAAAATTCTATCGAAATCGGTAGCACTTTTCTCGCCACATCTAGAACGGCAGCGAACATCGTACATTCGCGTGCTCTTAGCTACGTCACGATTGGTTTATGGCTACCCGTGGCGGCCGGTGTTATTTTTTTCAGGGCATGATTTACAACCCTACCCCATTTCCTGAGGTTGTTTGCCCCGAATAACATTCCAAGAGGGGACACATGTGAAGACTCAGCCTCTATGTGGACAACTTCAGGGTTGCTTCTAGGTGACAATTGGATTCTGTACACCAGATCATTTATCTTTTGGTTACCAAGTAAGGTCCTTGCCATGGTCTCTGCAACTTGGGACACGAACCTTTCCGACGTTGGGGTTGGTAGAGCCACACTGCATCGCTCTTCTTGAAGCTCACTTGCAGCGACTTTTTGTCAAATCTTATCTTCATCCTGTCGCTGGAAAGCTGAAATTTGGTCCCCGCAAATTCGTGTACAATTTCCAGTCTCTGCTTTAGGACATTCACATACCCTGAAAAAGTACCTCTTGAGATTCATCGAAAGGACTGCTACACAATACATCCATCTCAACATGACGCGAAAGGTTACACACCATGTATGTGATGTCTCTTTTGTTTTCCGAGACAAAATATCAAGAGGTAGTTATTAATGGTGCGATTATGCCTCTCGACCATTCCACAGGATTATGGGTGAACATTAGTTGTTCTTGTCTTCTTTATTTCCAACAGAGTCATTATTTCTTTTCATAAATCCGATTCGAAGTTGCGGCCCTAATCCGTGTGTACTCTTAGAGTACTCCGTGCCTGGCAATTACGTTCTGCAACAGGACTCCTGCCACCGTTTCAGCCTCTTGGTTGGGTAATGCTAATATTTGAGGCCATTTGGAAAAGTTGTCCATCACCACCATGAGGTACTTGTTACCAGATATAGTCATAAGGGGTGGTCCCAAAATATCGACTGCGATTCTCTAGAAAGGACACCCACTGATATATTGCTTTAATTTTCCTTTTTGCTCTGTCTTCAGAACCTTTCTCGATGAGCAAAGGTTACAGCGCTTACACCAGTTTTCCACGTCTGGACGGCAATTGACCCAACAGTACCTGTCACGCACTCTCGCTAGAGTTCTAGCTACTTCGAAATGCCCTCCAGTGCGACCATCGTGGAGCTGTTCCAGTATACTCAAGATACACGTCTTAGGAAGGATCATCTGGAATTTGTGGGTTCTTCCATCCGGGCTCTCCGATATTTGAGTGAGAAGGTCCGGCCGATCTTGGAAAATTCTTGCTGGCCGAGATTGGAAATCTCTTGCCATTATGAACAAGTTCATATTTTGAAATTTATCATTTACAATTCTACTTCATGTACAATCTCAATGAAAACACCTGAATTCAACTACATTTATTTATCAACAACTCACAAATTTTGTATATCTCTTCTCATTCCTGAATAACTCAATTTTCTCAAATCATCATCCAACATTTGTATCTAAGGAAAATTTCTACCTCTCGTTCTTCTAAACATTCCCTCAATTTAAATCAATCCCAAAGATTTTATTCTATTTCCGCAAATTTTCTACAACAGACATCTGGTTGGTTCTAATTTACAAGTTTTATCTGTTGTAATTATTCTGAAAAATTTGATTTTCAAATTTTGAAATCGACATTTATGTCGTTTAACAATGTAGAATTGAATATTGGGGAAAAAATTTCACAAAATTGGCGCATTGATGTTAATGATGTCATAATTTTCAATTATCATGTTCAAAGCTTACTATAATGATAAGAGTGACATTATTATTCAAAAGATTTCTATCTTATAAATGCTCATTGAATGAATTTTTTACGACGTGTGACTATTTCAAATTGAGAATATTACCGAGATTTATCTATGTCTAGCAAATAATTACAAATTTTTCCAAACCAATCCATATCCCAAATCAAGAATATGAAGAAATAGCAATCAGAGAACCAAAAATCAAAAAAGAAAAAAATAATAATTTGAATATATTTATAATTATATAAGAAAAAGGGTAAAACATTTTTTATCAGAAAAAGTCCTACGAAAAAAAATACAAGAAAATGCAAAAAATTACATGATATAAAATTATCGGAATCATATTCAATATTAAAATAGGTACTAAAAATTATAAATAATATATTTATCAGTATATAAATATAATTATGTATGATCAACAAAATAAAATGAATTACCTATTAATACATATTATGTTTATATAATAATATAAAATTATTTGTAAAAATAAAGGTTTCATCATCCTCAATATACTAGAAAATATTTATATAATTAAAGAATGAAAATCATATGAATTGAATTATTGCAAATGAAAATTTATTGGTAAAATTATTGAAAATTGAATTTTGAAAGTTTTAAGTGCTAAATTCGTTAAAAAATTAGTGATGAGAAAAATATTTTTAAAAAAATTAGACGGAATAAGTATCAAAAAAATTATATAAGTTATAAAAATAAACAATTAAAAGCAAAAAGAACGAAAAATAAGACTCAATTTTGACCGATTTTAAGGAGGGTGCCTTTAAAAAATTGCAAAAATTTCACTTGTTTCCATAGAATTTTTATAATTGGCTGAAATTTTCTCAAAATTTGTGCAAAAAATAATTTTTGCAATAAATGTTGAATATAAAAGGAAATCATCAAAAATTTTTGATAATAAGTTGAAATAGTTTCGAGGTAAAAATATGGTTTAAAAATTGGAATTTGGGGGAAATTTTGAGGAAATTTCTATTCAAAATAGGGATAATTGAAAATGTTACCAGTGCTATTTTAGGCTGTTGAATAGATAGAATTTTGGAGAAATTTCTATTCAAAATAAGGATGATTGAAAATGTTAGCGGAGCTACTTGAGACTGTTGAATAGATAGAATTTAGGGTGAATTTCTATTAAAAATAGAAATAATTGAATGTGTTAGCGGAGCTACTTCAAACTGTTGAATAGATAGAATTTTGAGGGAATTTCTATTTAAAATAAGGATAATTGAAAATGTTAGCGGAATTACTTGGCTGTTGGAGAGATAAAATTTTGGGGAAATTTCTATTTAAAGAGGGATAATTGAAAATATATTTCTATTCAAAATGAGGACAATTGAAAATATCAGCCGAGCTACTTGAGACTGTTGGATAGATTAAAATGATATGATTTAATCAATAATAATTAATTGGTATAAAACATTTTTTGAAAATAAATTTATAAGATGAAATTTTAAATTTTTTTGAAATTTATATGTTATAATGAAGTTAGAAAATTCAATGAATAAACTAGGATGAGATATTATATTATTTCAAATGTAGAAAATAAAGATTGAATTAGTAATAGTTAAGTTTTCGAAAATTAAATATTTTGGCGGTATTCTAGTCTACTCAGAGGAACCTGTTTAGTAATTGATAATACACGATTCAAATTACTTTCTTTCTTAGTTTGTATATCGTCGCTGTTTGAATATTTTAAATGAGAAATAATATTCAAAATCTTCAATTAGAGAGGAAATCAGATCAAGGTGTCACATTTTATGAAAATAATTCACCCTTCAACGAAAAAATTTGGAGGTTTATGATTTAAGATCATCTCTTGAATGATTACAAAATTTTCCTCCTGCCGAACATGATGACTCAGAACTACCTTATCTAACTTCTAAATTCTAATATGGCAGATTAGTGCACTGGATTCAAACCCCATTTATGAAGTTCAAACTATTTTCATAAACGATGACTTGAAAAACTATAATACTACAAGATAGAGCTTTCCCCTTGATAGTACAATCAACTTATTTCCATGATCATAATGATAATACATGAATAATTCCAATTATTACTACTGCATTAGTAGGCCAAATTATTATAAGATTATTTTTAAATGAATTTTCACATCGATACCTATTAGAAGGACAAACTATTGGAATAATTTGAACCGTCTTACCTACAATTACTTTGATTTTTATTGCTATTCCTTCCTTACGTTCAATTTACATTTAAGATGAAAAAATAAAAATAAGAAAAAATCAAAGCAGAGATTTCAAACCAAGCTACTTCACGACACGTTCCAATTACCAGTATCTACAATTGTCGTCAAATGAAAACTGATGAGTATTTCATTTTCATTTTTTATATTACTTTTTCATTTATCGTTTGAACCATTTATTTTCATTTCAGACCACAATAATTAGTTTTCTTCAGAAATAAGGTCGGTAGCCGGGCGGTTCGACGTGGGTGCTTTGTTCACTCTCTCAATCCACCGATGGTTCAAGCCGCAGCGCAGGCTGAACGATCGATTTTCACTTGCTATTGTCCAACCCGTGTTAGGAATCATATGTTAAAAGGTAAGACCTTGTCAGTCCTTAGCTCGCACAAGTTTCGATTTCTTAGGGTTGTCGTTCGTAGGAGTGCGACAGCTGGTCAACGAAAAAACATATTTTAAAAATAAGCATTTAAGTGTTCTATTTTTCAAATTTCTTTCTAATTGTTCATTCATGATTGATAGAAACATCATGCTTCGTAAGGTTAAAGATTTGTTTCCAGGATTATATTCGTTCTTAAGTCAGTGTTATAAATCAGCTTCCTATTTGAGTTTTGGTGAACATCTGATTCTGTCTGAGAGAGGTGTTCAACAAGGTGATCCCTTAGGACCTGCTCTTTTTTGTCTGACCATCAACGAACTCACTAGAAGCTTATCATCCGAATTTAATTGTTGGTATTTGGACGATGACTCAAAAACAGTGTTTCAAAGGATTTACAAAAAATCATCGATTATTCAAAACATCTTGGACTTGAACTAAATTTTGAAAAATGCGAGTTGATTACTCTTTCAACTCCGAATAATATTTCCGAATCCATTTTGAAATTGGCTCCTGGCATAAGAATTTTAGAAAAGTCTAAATGGAGTCTTCTGGGTGCTCCTCTCTCTAAAGATTCACTTTCAGAACATCTTCGAGAAAAACGGGAATCACTCAAATTGCTGACCACCAGATTGAATGAACTTCCAAAACACGTTACATTTTTTCTTTTGAAAAATTGTTTGGCGATTCCAAAACTCATGTGCGCCCTCAGTTGTTCCCCTACTTGGTCAAGTCAGTTAGAGCTTGACGAATTTGATAATTTACTCCGCCACACGACGGAATAAGTTACAAATAATCATTTCAATAATGATTCATGGCTCCAAGCAACTCTTCCTGTAAACCTTGGCGGATTAGGGCTACGTTCGGCTTCTTCCTTAGCTTTACCAGCGTTTCTGTCATCAGTCAATAGTGTTTCCGATCTTATCGATTCCATCCTTCCTTCCATATTTATCAATATCAAAGACGTTTTTTATTCTGAAGGTGAATCACTTTGGCATGCTGCAACTAATATTGCTCCTCCTACAGATAAAAAGAAAATACAAAGTGTATGGGACCGACCTCTCCTGAACATTATAACTGATGAACTTCTGGAATCTACAAGTGTATACGATAAGGCTCGTCTGAAAGCAGCAATGATCAAGGAATCGGGTGCTTGGCTGTTGCATCTCTTGGAACACTATTAGACGATGAATCTTTCAGAAAAGCAGTAGGACTTAGGATGGGTTCATCTATTTGTGTTTCTCATACTTGTGTTTGCGGTAGTATAGTTGATGAGAAAGGTACACATGGTTTGAGTTGAAGGAGAAGTGCAGGGCGTACATCTCGACATCACCCAGTGAACGACATATTAAAACGAGCTATGTTGTCAGCGGATGTTCCTGCAATTCTGGAACCCTTAGGTACCAGTCGATGGTAAACGACCAGATGGTATGTCTCTCATACCATGGAAATACGGTAAACCTGTAATATGGGACTTTACTTGAGTTGACACGGTCGCGGCTTCCCATCTAGCCGAAAGTTCCAAGACTGCTGGAACTGCAGCATTGTGTGGCGAGAAATTGAAAAGGAAAAAATACCAAAATCTTGGAAACAACTATCTGTTTCATCCAGTAGCGGTTGAAACTTTTGGTGTTTATGGCCCGGAGTCTCTGTTATTCGTTCATGAACTCGGAAGGAGAATAGGCCAAGCAACGAAAGATCACCATTCTACCTCTTTTTTGATAGAAATAATTAGTATTGGTATTCAACGTGGCAATGCTGCTTCAGTACTTGGAACTATTCCTCCTCCACATAATTTTGATGAGATCATGCATTGCCCTAATTTCAGTACGGAACTGAAACCTCTTCGAAACAAGTGATTGATCCACCTTCTTCTTTTTCAGTGCGGTCAGCGGACTCAGGTCATTCTTGCGTCCAAAAAATGAGTTGCAGTCCTCGTAGAACTGGTACCCTTTCAGTGGCAGAGCTTCTTGAAGCAAGAGCCGAATCGATCCCTCTACGAAACCCTTCTTCACTTGGAAGGATCGATCGCAGCTTGAGAAATGGTTCTTATGGAGATTCTGTGAAACATGTTCTTCCTTACGAATCAGTAGATAGTTCTCCTGAAAATTTAGAGAAGAAAATTGGATCGGATAATTTAGGAAACACTTGCTATATGAATAGCATTTTACAAGTGTTGTTCATGACGAAGAATTTCAAGAACGACGTTTTAATGATGAACGAGAACGGGAATGTTTCCTACTTATTCATCAAACTCAAACAACTGTTCATGCAGCTGCAGTTTCGTAAGAAGGTATCATCTTTCCCTCCAACCGATTTCCTGGAGTCTTTGAAGTCCACTAGATACTCGTTAGGACAACAAGAGGATTATTCCGAATTCTTGGGGTTCTTGTTGAATACTCTTCGTGAGCAAAACAATAGAAAAATCAATACTCCTGACCGCTCTGGACTGAATGATTCCGTACAACCCATCTCGTCTTATGTTTGTAAATCTTTTGCTGGAAAAATCCTCACTTGTTTACTTTGTGGTAAATGCTCAAGAAGTACTGAAAACTTATGTGAATTTCTGGAACTTCATCTAGCTTTTCCTAATACGACTAATAAACAGTCCGTGAAAAGCTTATTGTTAAATCATCTGAAAATGGAATTTTTAATAGGTGATGATCGACTGTATTGTCAAACATGCGCCAAACTAACCAAAATAAGTGATCATTATATGACAACAAGTATAGTGAGGCACCAGTCAATCTAATAATAATACTGATGATTTTCAAACAAGACTCAACCTCTAACGGAAGCAAGAAACTCTTTGGAAGGTTCGAAATAGATGAACATTTCAACCTAGCAGACCACTATTATAATATTCATGCAGTCATTGTTCACTGTGGTTCTGGCGTTGAATTTGGTCATTATTACGCCTTGGTCAAAGAAGAAACGGACTGGTTTAAGTTTGACGATAGTCGTGTCACAAAGTGTTCTGGCGATGCATTGAATTTATTGGAGCCTCTGGAGACACCCTACATTTTGTTTTATAAGAGAGAGGACATTGTTAGATCAAGATCTTCAGTATGCAACTGTTGAAAATAACTGAAATCCAACAATGTTTTTGCTACCAATTTTGATTGTAATCAAATCAAAAATAACGAAATTCGTCCAACATTCTAGAGCCTCCATCTTAGTATTTCTTAATATGAAAATATCATGAAGTTTTGTCCCTAGTAATGAATACCTATAAAATTTCAAGCCAATCGGAAGATATAAGACTTGCAAGATTTGATACAAACGTGTACACACGCAAACATACAGATAGGTAAGTTGAAAACTATCTGGTTATTGTAGAAATTTTATTATTTCAATCTTTCGTTCGGTCAGAATGACTTTTATCTATTCCCAATCCGACCCTGTGCTACATTTTACAATGGCTCTATGATACTCTCTCTCTCCCTCATCAGACGTGTGGGAGGAGCTACCTGACGGGCGTGTCATTTAAAAGAAATTCATTTACTATTCTGACTCCAGATTCAAAAGTAATAATTAGTTTTCACTAGTCGACGGCTGAAGCAAAACTTTATTAGTTGACTTTGATCAAATTCGATATTTCCCATTTCGAAAGGCATAATGCAAGGAAATCAAATTTGTATAAATAACACATTCTTATTAAATTGATAACAAAATAAAGGAAACATTAAAAAGAAAAATGAGAAAGTTGTTTAACTGAGAAAATGATAGGCTTCAATACCGAAATGGAATAACACCAAAATATTCGTTAGTTTTGATGGTGGAATTGAAGAAAAATGCTCAAAAATGAGAGAGAGAATATTTTTTATTCATCTAATATTCGAAAAAAATTTTTTTTATTATTTTTCCTTTATACCCTCATACAATCTTTCCTCAATCAGAATATGAAAAATCGTTTCTGACTCCTTTTTTTTCAGGGATGAAGACCCTTAATTATTAACATGACTATTAAGAATTTCGTTCACTCAATTAGATACAATTTTGTACTGAATTTGGAAGTTGGATTGCTTTTTAAACATTATTCTTCATCTCTGTTCATAACTTTTTTTCAAAATTTTCATAAAACTTGCTCATTTTCGTCCTAACATATGTCGGGAGAGACATAACATGATTGAGAGTGGTGAAATCTAAATTTAAATAGGTATCTTCCGACTTGATTCTTTGGCAACATCGCGGATGCAAAATAGTTGTTATGTACGAATAATATACATTTGCGGATGCAAAAAAGTGCTAGACATGTGAACAAAATATACAGAAAGGATTCAATATAGATATTGAAGCGAAAGGAAGCAAAATCCATTGAAAGTGAAGAAATCGAATATTTTTATTTTGAAAATAGAGAAATATGAAATAGTATCTCGTTTCTGAATAACATAAATAATCAATATACGCAATTATATTCATCTTATAGACATTATTTCTGGTGGACTCAAAATGCGTCGTCTGCGAAAGGACGCGAAATGCTCGCGCGGTGCAATTGGCTGCACCGCGCTGATCAGGCCAATAGCCCCAGAAACACGTGTATATATATATATATATATATATATATATATGAAGTGGATAATCTTAGCGACTGGAGAAATGTACAGCAAAATGAGAGACCCGTCAATCCATTTTGCTATATATATATATATATATATATATATATATATATATATATATATATATATATATATATATATATATATATATATATATATATATAGGTACTAACAGAGTGGAAACTTTGGGATCATTCAACCAAACTGTCACGGTTGACGGAGAGTAGTGTCACCTTCAACTGCACGTTATTCCAACCTATACAACCAGTTTTAGGGCTATAGTTGGAAACAATCTCCTGAGTCAAGTGGATGTTAGCATAGGAAATGATCTTCCTTGTATCATTGAGGTGTCAAAACCTTTTTTAGTGTGGTATCTTCTTAATATATATATATATATATATATATATATATATATATATATATATATATATATATATATATATACATATACATATACATATATATATATACATACATACATCCGTCTATCATTTCTGCGTCTTTACATGAAGGTTGTGATTCTGCGTCCATATGAGTATATACTATTTCAATATGCTAGATGTGAAGTTCAGGCTTTTTTCAACGGATAGCTACAAAGTATATTAAACTAACCTTAAAATTAAAAGAGTTTACCACAAATTCATATCACACCAACTTTTTTGAATCCGCACATAATGAAACCGATTCGGCTTCCTTGTATATTTTGAATTCCGACATATCAATCAACCTTTTTTGCGTCCTTGAGTATTTCATTTTTCAATCTGTGATCATTTCTGCGTCCTGCAGTGTTGCCACTTTTACTCGACTAGAATAGAGTGGAAGGGGTTTATATCCAGAATACCAGTATATGCCTAGAGAAGTTGTGTTGATTCGATGTGTACCTCTGGAATACTAGTTGTATACAGTGTGAACGTAAAAAGTTCTTGAATGTTGCTAGTTAGGACTTCCATTTCATTCACAGTAAAAAAATGAAACAAAAGAAAAATATATAGACATATAAAAATAATCTGAAAATAAAAAGGAAAAATTGAAAGATTTCAAATCAAGTTATTTGATGACGTTTCGATTGTTAGTATCCACAATCGTCTTCGGGTGGTGACGTCATCACAAGAAGTTACTACTTGGTTTGAAGTAAGTTGGTTTGAAATCTTCAAATTTTCAGCTTATTTCAATAAATTTATATATTCTTCTTATTTTATTTTCTGTGATTTTTTTTCTGTCTTTTGTTTGTTTTTATTATCACGTTTTATTGGTAATTGTAATTATTATCTTAGCTTTTGTATAAACCGTAATTGATTTATTTTAATTTTCATCTTACAATAAATTTGTTTTTTTACAGCATTGATTTCGAACCTGTTAACAACATATTAGACAATGGAAGCCCGAACTAGCAACATTCACCACGAATCATTGTCAATCACTTTCAGACAAACGTAAAAAGTCCTTTATTCTCTCAACTTCTGAGCGAAACAAAGTCGGACAAAGCTTATGTAGAAGGGTAATATTTTTAATAAATGCTGCCCTTTCTGCTCCAAGAAGGTACCGTGAACTTTTTTCATATGGAATGGGAGGTTGTATTATATACCTATACCTCATTTAATCGGACTCTCAATTTTCTATCCATCATTGGTTTATTTTTCATAAAGAGATCGGCCGTACTTGAATAACTGATGGAGTTACATTCTTTTTGAAAATCTGCAAACGACAAGTGAAAAATTAAAAAAAAAACTCATTCGGAATTGCCACCGGTTTATTCCATCAATTTTCAAAATGTGAACAGACGTTTACAAACTCATTTCTTACATTATGAATTGTTTGTGAGGTAATTTCGTTACAAGTAACTGTTATTCTAAAGTTGAGCTCAAGAATATACTGCAGTGGTGTATCATAACTACACTTTATATTCGTGAAATCTGAAGTAAAAGTTACACAACCGCAGTCATTTCGATGCCTTACGGCTAGAATAAAAGATGCTTTGTAACAAAATTATCTCAGAAACATTCGATAATGTAAGAAATACATTTGTAAAAATACTTCATTATTGTCAGAAAGTGAATAATGAACATTTATGTAGTGCATTGAAAAAATGAATCTATGTCATTACAACATGATGTAATGCCGATCAAATGAAGATAATAGAAAAGGAGATATGCTGTGACAAGAGAGTATCAAATTTTCACATTCCTGTCGTCTGGGAGGTTTCTTCATATTAATGTGATTCTGAAAGAATTTCGTAACAACTTTTTTTTGTTGATTTGTCCAAGGTACTAGCAATCGCTTTTTGAAGTTATTTGCATTTTTGTTCACTGTGGGAATTAATTCTCTTAAATTTTGTTGCGATGCCTCAATGTCTTCGTTTAGAGTATTGGCTGACTCAATTATATCCTCAATAATTTCCAAATTATTTTTCATGCCATAACTTTCTGCATCTTCCTCTTCCAAAATGTCATCATCCATCTACAAATCTATTTCATCTAAAGTTTTTCCTTTGTACTTTCCTGCTTCCCCTCTTTCCATTAGCATCAACAATTTGGCAATTTTTGCAGTCTGATATACATCATCAGGAAGACGATACACCTGTTTACGTACATCTATCGTATGACCCATTAATGTAGCTAACTGCTCTATATCATTTTGAAAACTTGAGTTAGAGTAGCCAGTTTTCTCAACTTTGTTGAGGTTAATGCCTCCGGATTCACCGCGCCACACAATCGCGCATGCTTCTGCATGACTTTGTATCCTATTAAAGGCCACTCTTTTGATGCAGGATTAGAAAATAAAAATAAATTAGATTCATTAACAAATTTAGATCGTGCCTGACGTGACAATTTTATATGATTCTGTAAATCCGTACTGAAAAGAACTGGAACTCCTCTACCCTTTTTCCTCTAGTAACAACCCTTTTGAAATTTTTCAATAATAATTTCTCTTCTGGGGTTACAGCGTCGGCGAATTCCTCATAATTTTTATTATTACTTTTTTCTGTGTACATGTAAGTTGCCAGTTTCATTCTTTGCAGTTCCCTAACTCTCCTTCTGTTCAAAAGAAGTAATCTGCAGAATATAGTCTTCATCAAAATTTTGAAAGCTTTGAAGTTTTTAATATTATGTTTCAGGTTTTATGCTGCCTTCGTTCCCTTTTCTATCAAATCGTCCCTAAACAATTTTGTTTGTATATGTATATACTATAATAGTAGCATATTAGCATATTCCTTATGAATCTCTTCAAAATAACTGAAATTGGCATAACTGAAAGGATTAATATTCATTTCTGAGATAATAGTCTGGTTCACATGTATTCGATTTAGCTCTTTTTGGTGACATTTTTCAGCCCTGTCCAAAAATTACGACCAAGGTGTCATTCGATTCGTATTTTTGCCTAGAAAGTTATGAACAATCAAGTGCAAAAAAAATGAGGCGTTAGTTTTTTCTTAATATCTCGGAAAATTTTCAAAAATTTTGGAAATTTGAAAAAAGATTCGAAAAGATCAATGAATTTGCGTAAAAAAAGTCTCGACTCCCGAAACTGTATCTCGATTATTTTTAATTTTTACAGAGCCCTGAAAATAGTGCCAAAAGTGGGTAGACTGGCTTCCACGCGCCTTTCGTCACTCTGACATAAAAACAAAAAAAATCATTAAAACATATTAAATGTAAATATAAGGAATGAAAAAATTCATGTAATGTTGGGATACATCAATAAACAATAATCCGCAGTCAGAAAATGTTCATCCCAATTTTAACGTCAATTATAAATTTGTAAATTAATAACTTTTTCTGAATTGAAAGTTAATATAAAAATCCCTATAATTATTAAACTAAAACCCTGGCATTTTTTTCCTATGGTAAAGTTATCCTTGATAGGCAAAAAATAGATTATCGTTTCCAAAATAAAAAAAATTGTTATTTTCTATTTTTTTTAACAATTGAAAATTATAATTTTATAAAAAATTCATTACAAATTTTTTTTCTTAATTTTTTATTGTTTCAATGTCTCATGGCTAAAAACTAATTGATATTTGTTTTAAATTTTGTACAGCTATTGTTGATGAATTTATTATAAACAAATACATTGTTTATAGGCAATTCGAAAAATTTTTTTGCATTATGTTAATTGAAAAAAAATCATGATTTTTAGAAAGAAAATGGTTTCTAAAAAAAATTTTTTTGTTGCTAAAAAATGCGCTCGTTAATACAATCATTTTTTGCAATTAAATATTAAAATTAAGGAACCGTTTTTTTTTAAATCATAAATTCTATTGTTCTCTAAGGTTTTGAATAAACTTTTTTTTATTCTTTCAATTGTTTATTAAAAAAATTGTTATAAACAATTTTTTTTTAGTACCCAGTCATACAAATAAAATTTTTTAAAAATAAAAAAATTCCGTTCGTTCGGTAGCTACACTCAGAAGACAAAATTTTTCAAAATTTGTGTTTTTGCATTTTGAAAACACAGTGTCCAAGGTAAGAATGAACAGCGAAAAATCGTAATTTGAGAATTTCGTTTTTATTTTCTCCTAGATTTATTTTCAAAAGAAATGTAAAATAAATAGCACTTTGTCATGGCCACTTTTTGCGGACTTCACGTAAGCAGAATTTTTCTGCGACGTTTCGTCTTGTAGAAAACATCATCAACTTTGTATTTTCATATGTGCTTAAACTAAAGTATACCCTGTATACGACTCTATTTTTCATTTTGGATATAACAACGTATCACACAATATGATTTCATAACCATTTCTCGTGCAAAAATAAAAATGATCACTAAACCTGCTTTTCTTCAATTTTAGATAATACGCGCTGGAAAAAATGACACATAATGGTCTGTTGTCATAATAATACTGTTGTTTGGTAGAATTTTTGGCATATTACCGTTCCTACTTTTACATCTCGTTACCAACCTAACGTCACCAACAATGGTATTTTCAATAAGCGTTTCGATTTTAACATGTGGGTTGGGATTCTCGGTATAAATGTAATTAGGCCTTTCATCTACC
This sequence comes from Leptinotarsa decemlineata, assembly GCF_025532065.1. NCBI lineage: Eukaryota > Metazoa > Arthropoda > Insecta > Coleoptera > Chrysomelidae > Leptinotarsa > Leptinotarsa decemlineata. The sequence goes on from NW_027412533.1 coordinate 17,980,765, forward strand.
AAAACAATTCAACAAAAGAGCGGTAGGTAAATGAATTTGGAAGACGCTTTAGATAATTTGCCTTTAGCGGTTACTCACAGCTGCTGGTTTTAAAAAGGTGGTAATCAAGCACATAACGTTTGAATTGCTTGTGATTATTTGAACTGTCGCTTCCCTGGACAATTAATCTGTACTCATAGTGACACATCCTGGCCTGCAAGGTCCCCCTACCTAATCCCACCAGACTTTATCCTTTGGAGGTATGCCAAGAATCAAACATAGTCTCACAATTTTCAAAATGAAGAAGATTTGCTAAGATTGGTTACTGCGTCCTTCAACAATACTGTTCCTAAAATGTAAACTCAAGTTTTAAATTCGTCTGTGAGACGAGCATACATGTGCTCAGAAAATATCGGCGGGTTATTTGAACCTTTGTTATGGGTTTCTGTTTATTTCTTGCAATACATTATACCTTCTAATTATTTCAATACCATTACATTTTGAATTGAAGGGGTTATATTTTTAGGAGTGAATAATTTTTTGGGAAAAAAAGTTTTTGGCTTTCTACTACTCCATCTGATACAAAAAAAAGATGAGAGAATCTTCCAAAGAAAGGAAGGAAGTAATTAATTTGAAACTCTATACATGGATGTGTAGATCATGCAAAGAAGTAACTTTCAGATACAAACTGAAAGAAAGTCCTCCTGAAACAGCTACTTTCATATAAACATTGAATTACACGAAAGAAAATAATATACAACAAAATATACTTGTGTCGACGCGAACACCCCCTAGCGAAGAAAGGCATGAACCACTTTCGGGAACTGGCTGTACATTTAACAACCTTTTTTGCGTCCTGACGTAACCATCATTCAGATCGAATTCGTGGTTTCCGACAATTTATGGCGCGAAAATATGAATCCCCAGATTAGCTATTACTGAATACTTTTTCGTGCACTGGCTTCATTGATATCATAACTATACCATAACAGAAAAACCTTTCAGCGTCCGTATACGGATGCAGAAAGGTGAAGTCCGCAGGATCATACGTATTTATACAATGTATGGACGCAAAAAGAATGGCGGGATTTATATATTATATATACATATATATAGCATATATATATATATATATATATATATATATATATATATATATATATATATATATATATATATCCTTAGCATCATTTTGCGTCCATCAATAGGCTCGGTACATTACATTTTGCTTCCGTGACTATTTTACGTCCGTATATCGGACGTAAAATAGTCATCATAAATATCTCTCTAGATAAACGACTGAAACCAACCATATTACAGATCCCCAACGGATATATTCATGGCTTGTTTCTGGTTCAGATAATTTTCCTTCTCTCCTTACCAGATGTCAGTAATAGACAATTCAATGGAAGTAAGTTAGTGCCAAAAATGAAAGTAAATATACATTTTTAGTTCATCATAAATCCGATTGGGAGCGCGAGCGTTATATACATAATGTATATTTTCATTTCACTCCACGCATTAAATTGACTCCTATTCGTGGCAACCCTGTAATACCCATTAAACGTGACTTCGGGACTCCCAGATCAGAATTTCCATATATTTGTATTGAAGTCTGAAAAGTTGAAGTTTATAAACTATAAAAAAGTTATAACAAAAGCATAAGCAGTTACGATAACATTATAAATTTGATTATTACCGATTGAAGTTCTAAGGTTTCTCAATTCTGCTCGAATTGAAATTCTTAATGAAGTACCTAATATTCCTGCTCATACTCCAAAAATAAAATATTAAAATATAAAGTTTCAATATTTTTATGATAAGTCGAGAATAACCATTTGTTCGGTGGAATGGCTGAGAATAAGCAATAAATTGTAAATTTATTTACGAAATAAAAATGTATGCCAGTCTTATAGTCAAAAATGATTTTAAATTGTAAATTTGAAGGTGAAATCAATTTTTAAGGCTTAAATAAAAATCTATTGTCAACTTTGAAGGTTGAAAGTTTGTACTACCTTGAATAATCCAACTAAAGTAAATCTATTTAATAAAATAATTCAAAAATTAACTTTTGAGGGGCTGATCAAAATTGATTCATTCATGAAAAAAGTTAACATTGAGGAAGTTATGCGAATATATAAGAACATAGGAATTAATGTAAAAGTAATTAGAATGAAACTTAAAAAATTAGCAAAATTTCAAATATATAAAAATAATGTATATTAAAATTAAAGAGTAAGTACAGAAATACCAAAATCAATTTTTTTTAATAAATAAAATTCTTGCTAATATTCGAGCTATATGATTATATATATCTTACTATAGCAGAAATAAAAATAAAAAAATTAATTGTATTAAGATTATACGTTAAAATAACTATCGGACTTAATTTTTGCTAAGTTAATTGAGTTAATGCTATTTTTGCTATTCTAATTTTTTATAGAAGGGCTGAATTCAATATTTAAATTATGGATAAATTTAAATTTCTGAAAATAAATTCATTTAAATTATTCAATATCAAAATTGAAAACAAAACAAGTACAGATGCCAATTGTTGTGTGATAAAATATTTTATTGCTAATTCAGGGGGGTATAATCTTTGCGGGGATTTCAATGAGGAAATGATTGAAAGAAGGTTAATTGCCAAACCAATCCATATTCCAGATCAAGGTTATGAAGAAATAGCAATCAGAGCACCAAAAATTAAAAAGGAAAAAATAATAATTTAAATATATTTATAATTATAAAGAAAAGGGGTAAAAATCTTTATAAATGGGGTAAGGATCCAGAAGCTTAATTAACTTATCTTTATACATTTTAGTATTAATGTACACAAATTTTTGATATTTGTAGAAATGGGTAATTATATATTATATTATTATATATTATATTTAAGTAGGTACTAAAAATTAAAAATAATATATTCATTAGTATATAAATATAATCATGTATAATTAACAAAATATAATAAATTATTAATGAATATAATTTTTATATAATACCATAAAATTATTCGAAAAAAAAGGTTCCTTCATCCTTAATATACCAGAAAATCTTTATATAATTGAAGAATAAAAATCATATTAATTGAATTATTGCAAATGATAATTATTTGATGAAATTATTAAAAATTTAATTTTGAAAGTGTTAGGTGCTGAATTTGTTAAAAAATGAATGATAAGAAAAATATGTTGAAAAATATAAAAAAAAATAAATAAAATTACTGGAAAAAATCAAAAATAAATTATATAAGTTATAAAAATAAAAAATTGAAAGCAAAATGTACGCAAGAAATGAACTCAATTTTGACCGATTTTGAGGAAGGTGTCTTTAAAAAATTGCAAAAATTTTACTAAGTTTCATAGAATTTTTGTAATGGGCAAAATTTTTTTCAAAACTTGTGCAAATTTTTTTTTTTGCAAAATATGAAAAATTAAAAAAAAATCAGAAATTTTTAACCTATTAAAATTTTTTTTATTCAAAATTTTTTCGAGGTGAAAATATGGTTATAAACTGGGATTTTGGGGGGGGAATTCTATTAAAAAAGATAGATGAAAGTGTTAGTGACTATTTGATTGTTGAAAAGAATTTTTTGGGAAATTTCTATTTGAAATGTGGATAATTGAAAGCATTAGTGAAGTTAAAAGAGATTCCCATTTTGTGCATTCATAAACTTGCGTTTCTAACAACTTAACCATGCCACACAGCTCCCTACGGCTCTGAGGAATGATTTTCTACAGCCCCCTACGACTCTACATAAAGATTCTACGACTGTGAGAAATATATATAATAGATCAGAGCCTCGGAAATGGTACACCGAAATATGTCCTGAATGGATAGAATTTTGAAGAAATGTCTGTTTGAAATAGGGATAATTGAAAATATTAGCGGAGCTACTTTAGACTGTTGAATAGATAGAATTTTGGGGGAATTTCTATTTAAAATAGAGATAATCGAAAGTGTTAGCGGAGCTACTTGAGACTGTTGAATAGATAGAATTTTGGGAAAATTTCTATTTAAAATAAGGATAATTGAAAATGTTAGCGGGGCTACTTGAGACTGTTAAATAGATAGAATTTTAGGGAAATTTCTATTCAAAATAGGGATAATTGAAAGTGTTAGCGGAGCTACTTGAGACTGTTGAATACATAGAATTTTGGGAAATTTCTATTTAAAATAAGGATAATTGAACATGTTAGCGAAGCTACTTGACTGTTGAATAGATAGAATTTTGCGAAAATTTCTATTTAAAATAGGAATAATTGAAAGTGATAGCGGAGCTACTTGACACTGTTGAATAGATAGAATTTTGTGAACATTTCTATTTAAAAAGGGATAATTGAAAGTGTTAACCGAGCTAGTAGGATTGTTGAAATGATAGAATTTTAGGGAACGTTCTATTCAAAATAAGGATAATCGAAAATATTAGCGGACCTACTTTAGACTGTTGAATAGATAGAATTTTGGGGGAATTTCTATTTAAAATAGAGATAATCGAAAGTGTTAGCGGAGCTACTTGAGACTGTTGAATAGATAGAATTTTGGGAAAATTTCTATTTAAAATAAGGATAATTGAAAATGTTAGCGGGGCTACTTGAGACTGTTAAATAGATAGAATTTTAGGGAAATTTCTATTCAAAATAGGGATAATTGAAAGTGTTAGCGGAGCTACTTGAGACTGTTGAATACATAGAATTTTGGGAAATTTCTATTTAAAATAGGGATAATTGAAAATGTTAGCGGAGCTACTTGAGATGTTGAATAGATAGAATTTTGGAGAAATTTCTATTTGAAATAAGGATAATTGAACATGTTAGCGAAGCTACTTGACTGTTGAATAGATAGAATTTTGCGAAAATTTCTATTTAAAATAGGAATAATTGAAAGTGATAGCGGAGCTACTTGACACTGTTGAATAGATAGAATTTTGTGAACATTTCTATTTAAAAAGGGATAATTGAAAGTGTTAACCGAGCTAGTAGGATTGTTGAAATGATAGAATTTTAGGGAACGTTCTATTCAAAATAAGGATAATCGAAAATATTAGCGGAGCTACTTTAGACTGTTGAATAGATAGAATTTTGGGGGAATTTCTATTCAAAATAGAGATAATCGAAAGTGTTAGCGGAGCTACTTGAGACTGTTGAATAGATAGAATTTTGGGAAAATTTCTATTTAAAATAAGGATAATTGAAAATGTTAGCGGGGCTACTTGAGACTGTTAAATAGATAGAATTTTAGGGAAATTTCTATTCAAAATAGGGATAATTGAAAGTGTTAGCGGAGCTACTTGAGACTGTTGAATACATAGAATTTTGGGAAATTTCTATTTAAAATAGGGATAATTGAAAATGTTAGCGGAGCTACTTGAGATGTTGAATAGATAGAATTTTGGAGAAATTTCTATTTGAAATAAGGATAATTGAACATGTTAGCGAAGCTACTTGACTGTTGAATAGATAGAATTTTGCGAAAATTTCTATTTAAAATAGGAATAATTGAAAGTGATAGCGGAGCTACTTGACACTGTTGAATAGATAGAATTTTGTGAACATTTCTATTTAAAAAGGGATAATTGAAAGTGTTAACCGAGCTAGTAGGATTGTTGAAATGATAGAATTTTAGGGAACGTTCTATTCAAAATAAGGATAATCGAAAATATTAGCGGAGCTACTTTAGACTGTTGAATAGATAGAATTTTGGGGGAATTTCTATTTAAAATAGAGATAATCGAAAGTGTTAGCGGAGCTACTTGAGACTGTTGAATAGATAGAATTTTGGGAAAATTTCTATTTAAAATAAGGATAATTGAAAATGTTAGCGGGGCTACTTGAGACTGTTAAATAGATAGAATTTTAGGGAAATTTCTATTCAAAATAGAGATAATTGAAAGTGTTAGCGGAGCTACTTGAGACTGTTGAATACATAGAATTTTGGGAAATTTCTATTTAAAATAGGGATAATTGAAAATGTTAGCGGAGCTACTTGAGATGTTGAATAGATAGAATTTTGGAGAAATTTCTATTTGAAATAAGGATAATTGAACATGTTAGCGAAGCTACTTGACTGTTGAATAGATAGAATTTTGCGAAAATTTCTATTTAAAATAGGAATAATTGAAAGTGATAGCGGAGCTACTTGACACTGTTGAATAGATAGAATTTTGTGAACATTTCTATTTGAAAAGGGATAATTGAAAGTGTTAACCGAGCTAGTAGGATTGTTGAAATGATAGAATTTTAGGGAACGTTCTATTCAAAATAAGGATAATCGAAAGTGTTAGCGGAGCTACTTGGGACTGTTGAATAGGTAGAATTTTGGGAAAATTTTTATTTAAAATGAGGATAATTGAAAATGTTAGCGGAGCTACTTGAGGCTGTTGGATAGATGGAATTTTGGACAAACTTCTATTTAAAATAAGGATAATTGAAAATGTTAGCGGAGCTTCTTGAGACTGTTGAATAGGTAGAAAATTGGGGAAATTTCTATATGAAATAGGGATAATTGAAAGTGTTAGCAGAGCTAGTTGAGATTGTTGAATAGATAGAATTTTGTGGAAATTTCTATTTGAAATAGGAATAATTGAAAGTGTTAGCGGAACTACTTTAGACTGATAAATAGATAGAATTTTGGGGAAATTTATATTTAAAATAAGGATAATTGAAAATGTTAGCGGAGCTACTTGAGACTGTTGAATAGATAGAATATTGGGGAAATTTCTATATGATATAGGGATAATTTTCAACAATCTCAACTAGTTGAGATTGTTGAATAGATAAAATTTTGGGGAAAGTTCCATTTAAAATGAGGATAATTGAAAATGTTAGCGGAGCTACTTGAGACTGTTGAATAGATAGAATTTTGGGGAAATTTCTATATGAAATAGGGATAATTGAAAATATTAGCGGAGCTACTTGAGAATGTTGAATAGAAAAAATTTTGTGGAAATTTCTATTTGAAATAGGAATAATTGAAAATGTTAGCGGAACTACTTTAGACTGATAAATAGATAGAATTTTGGGGAAATTTATATTTAAAATAAGGATGATTGAAAATGTTAGCGGAGCTACTTGAGACTGTTGAATAGATAGAATTCTGGGGAAATTTCTATATGGAATAGGGATAATTTTCAACAATCTCAACTAGCTTTGCTAGTTGAATAAATAGAATTTCAGGGAAAGTTCCATTTAAAATAAGGATAATTGAAAATGTTAGCGGAGCTACTTGAGACTGTTGAATAGATAGAATATTGGGGAAATTTCTATATGAAATAGGGATAATTTTCAACAATCTCAACTAGCTTTGCTAGTTGAGATTGTTGAATAGATAAAATTTTGGGAAAATTCCTTTTTAAAATATGGATAATTGAAAGTGATAGCGGAGCTACTTGAGACTGTTGAATAGATAGAATTCTGTAAAAATTTCTGTTTGAAAAGGTATAATTGAAAGTGTTAACGGAGCTAGTAGGATTGTTGAATAAATAGAATTTCAGGGAAAGTTCCATTTATGATAAGGATAATTGAAAATGTTAGCGGAGCTACTTGCGACTGTTGAATAGATATTCAACACACACAATAATTTGTTTTCTTTAGAAATAAGGTCGGTTGCCGGGCGTTTCGACGTGGGTGCTTTGTTCACTCTCTCAATCGACCAATGGTTCAAGCCGCAGCGCAGGCTGAACGATCAATTTTCACTTGCTATCGTCTAACTCGTGTTAGGAATCACACTTTAAAAGGTAAGGCCTTGTCAGTCCTTATCTCGCACAAGTTTCGACTTCTGAGAGTTTTCGTTCGTAGGAGTTCGACAGCTGGTCAACGGAAAAACATATTTTAAGCATACATATTTCAGTGTTCTAGTATTTTTTTTCAATTTCCTTTTAATTGTTCATTTAATTTCATTTCCCTTCCCATTTTTGATAAGTATTTCTCTGTTAATATCTCAACTGAATATTATTCTTCATCCCTGTTCATAACTTTCTCACAAAATTTTTACATAAAACTTGCTCATTTCCATCCTAACATATGTCGGAAAAGACATAACATGAATGAGAGTGGCGAAAACTAAATTTAAATTGGTATCTTACGATTTGATTCTTTGGCAACATCGCGGATGCAAAATAGTTGTTATGTACAAATAATATACATTTGCGGATGCAAAAAAGTGCTAGACATGTGAGCAAAATATACACGAAGGAGTCAATACGGATAGTGAAGCGAAAGGAAGCAAAATCACTTAAAAGTGAAAAAATCGTATATTTTTTTTTGAAAATAGAGAAATATAAAATAGTGTCTCGTTTCTGAAATAACATAAATAATCAATATAAGCAATTATATTCACCCTAAAGACATTAGTTCTGGTGGACGCAAAATGCTTTGTCTGCGAAAGGACGCAAAATGCTCGCGGGATGTAAATATATATATATATATATATATATATATATATATATATATATATATATATATATATATATATATATATATATATATATATATATATATATATATATATATATATATATATATATATATATATTATACGAATTAAATCGATATATATATATATATATATATATATATATATATATATTTTGCGTCCTTTCGCAGATAAAGCATTTTGCGTCCACCAGAAATTATGTCTTTAGGATGAATATAATTGCGTATATTGAATATTTATGTTATTCAGAAACGAGATACTATTTTATATTTCTCTATTTTCAAAAAAAAATATTCGATTTTTTCACTTTCAATGGATTTTGCTCCCTTTCGCTTCAATATCTATATTGATTCCTTCATGTATATTTTGTTCACATGTCTAGCACTTTTTTGCATCCGCAAATGTATATTATCCGTACATAACAACAATTTTGCATCCGCGATGTTGCCACAGAATCAAATCGTAAGATACCAATTTAAATTTAGATTTCACCATTCTCAGTCATGTTATGTTTTTCCCGACATATGTTAGGACGAAAATGAGCAAGTTTTATGAGAATTTTGAGAAACAGTTATGAACAGAGATGAAGAATAATTTTTAAAAAAGCAATCCAACTTACAAATTCAGTACAAAATTGTATCTAATTGAGTGAGCGAAACCCTTAATATTCATGTCAATAGTTGAGTTATTTGGATCAATAAAGGAAGTGGTACAAAATATTCAGCTGATATAGTTACAGAGAAATTCTTATCAAAAATGGAAAGATAAATGAAATTGAATGAACAATTAGAAAGAAATTGAAAAAAAGAACACTTAAACACGTATGTTTAAAATATGTTTTTTCGTTGACCAGCTGCCGCACTCCTATGAACGACAAACCTCAGAAATCGAAACTTGTGCGAGCTAAGGACTGACAAGGTCTTACCTTTTAACGTATGATTCTTAACACGGGTTGGACAAAAGCAAGTGAAAATCGATCGTTCAACCTACGCTGCGGCTTGAACCATCGGTCGATTGAGAGAGTGAACAAAGCACCCACGTCGAACCGCCCGGCTACCGACCTTATTTCTGAAGAAAACAAATTATTGTGGTCTGAAATGAAAATTAATGGTTCAAACAATAAGTGAAAAAGTAATATAAAAAATGAAAATGAAATACTCAGTTTTCATTTAACGACGATTGTAGATACTAATAATTGAAACGTGTCGTGAAGTAGCTTGGTTTGGAATCTCTGCATTAATTTTTTCTTATTTTTATTTTTTCATCTTAAATGTAAATTGAACGTGAGGAAGGATTAGCAATAAAAATTAAAGTAATTGTAGGTAAGACGGTTCAAATTATTCCAATAGTGTGTCCTTCTAATAGGTATCGATGTGAAAATTAATTTAAAAATAATCTCATAATTATTTGGCCTACTAATGCAGTAATAATAATTGGAATTATTTATATATGATCATTATGATCATGGGAATAAGTTAATTGTTCTATCAAGGGGGAAGCTCTATCTTGTAGTATTATAGTTTTTCAAGTCATCATTTTTAAAAAAGTTTGAACCTTATAAATGGGGTTTGAATCCAGTGCACTAATCTGCCATATTATAATTCAGAAATTAGATAAGGTAGTTCTGAGTTATCATGTTCGGCAGGAGGAAAATTTTGTAATAATTCAAGAGATGATCTTAAATCATAGGCCTCCAAATTTTTTCGTTGAAGGGTAAATGATTCTAATAAACTGCTGCACCTTGATCTGATTTCCTCTCTAATTGAAGATTTTGAATATTATTTACCATTTAAAATATCCAAACAACGACGATATACTAACTAAGAAAGAAAGTAATCTGAATCGTGGATTATCAATTTACAGAATAGGTTCCTCAGAATAGACTAGAATACCGCCAAAATATTTAATTTTCAAGAACTTAACTATTACTAATTCTATATTTATTTTCTATATTTAAAATAATAGAATATCTGATCCTAGTTTATTCATTGAATTTTTCAACTTCATTATAACAAATAAATTTCAATAAAATTTAAAATTTCATCTTATAAATTTATATTCAAAAAATGTTTTATACCAATTAATTATGATTAATCAAATCATATTATTTCTATCTATCCAACAGTCTCAAGTAGCTCCACTAATATTTTCAATTGTCCTTATTTTAAATAGAAACATATTTTCAATTGAATAGAAATTCCCCCAAAATTCAATATATCCAACAGCCAAGTACCTAGTTCCGCAAACATTTTCAATTATCCTTATTTTAAATAGAAATTTACCCAAAATTCTATCTATTCAACAGTCTCAAGTAGCTCCGCTAACACTTTCAATTATCTCTGTTTTTAATAGAAATTTACCCAAAATTCTATCTATTCAACAGTCTCAAGTAGCTCCGCTAACATTTTCAATCATCTTTATTTTGAATAGAAATTTCTCCAAAATTCTATCTATTCAACAGTCTAAAATAGCACCGCTAACATTTCCAATTATGGTGTGTGGACAGAACATCCAAAAAATGGAGGCGAACCGCGGACACGTGTTTTTGGGGCTATTGGCCTCATCAGCGCGGTGCAGCCAATTGCAAAGATGGACAACAACTGGTTACCAAAAATGAAAAACTTCACATATGCACGGTGTCACCAACAGGAGCTAACCGCACATTTGTGGTTTCAATTAAAAGACCTAGCATTCCCAGGCATCATCTAACATCACCACGTAGGCAGCTATAGCTACCTGCGTGACTTCTAGATCCAGGATATAAATACAGAGATAAAGATGTTATTGAGTATGTATGATATAAATCAAAAGGGAAAATTTGTGGACAGGCATCATCTAACATCACAAATGTGCGGTTAGCTCCTGTTGGTGACACCGTGCATATGTGACGTTTTTCATTTTTGGTAACCAGTTGTTGTTCATCTTTGTAATTGGCTGCACCACGCTGATGAGGCTAATAGCCAGCAACACTTGTCAACAGTTTGCCTCCATTTTTTGAGTGTTCTATTCACAAATTTTCCCTTTTGATTTATATCATACACATTCAATAACAGTTTCTCTGTCCTTTACTTTGGAAAAAAGTTCATTATCAGTCTTCTGATTTCTGAGAGCTGGTTTCACATGATCAAATTGGCTAAACTTTTGAAAGGTATTAAGAAAGACTACCTAAATGAGGTAATCAAAAATGAAAACTGAGTTGTGCTATTCAAATTATTGATAGTGTTATTATTATGAAAGCGATTATTATTATTATCATTATTTGAGGTTGAGAAGGTTAATACTCTGTTGAAGAGTAATTCATGAATGAGAGGTCCCGGATAATACTTATATTTTGACAGAAAATACTGTAACCCAAAATGAAATTCGCTGATTTAGAGTGAAATAGTAAAGTGTCCGTTAATAATGATACGTAAAAGTCACTATTCATCCAATCTTTTCAAAATCTACACACTCACTGTTTCGTTGACCAAAACATACGATAAAGCTTTTTTCGTAAATACTTTTTTCCATAAAATCCGTAGACCTGGGTTACAATTGTTTTCGTTCATTTTATTCCGAGAACGAAATGAATGAGTTCGCATGTGTGAGGATATTCAATACACATATGGAATGTTCTTTTGCGGCGCTACCCTGATATTTTGAAACTCGAAATCTTATTAAATACACGATGCAAACTCCCCCTTCACTCACACAATTTTTTTCAATCTAGCTTGATATCTTTTGTATGCCAATTACCAAGAAAATCACCAAGATATTCATCCCACGTACCATGATTATCTTATAAATAACCGAATCATGATTTTTCACAACACGTTTAACCCTTTTCATTGGATGTGCATGAGGATGGTAATGAGCATTTAACTTTATATGAGAGTCGTAGGAGAAAATTTACTTTTCAAAATATCACTTGCACATTTGCGACCGTTATCGCAAATTATTCGCTCGGGCACATGATATATATTTTTCCAAATGGTGGATTATAGCTGGCTTGATAAGTACGTCACACGAAGTAGCGAAGGTGACTTTGAAGAGGTGTTATAAGTTTGACCTTGAACGACCTTGACCTACGTAATACGGCAACGCAAACAAGGTGACTTTGACGTGCTGTTTTGGGTTTAACTTTGAATGACCTTCATTCTTTTTCCATATTTTCGACAAGATGACTTTGACTTCCAATGAATTCGAGCCAGTTTTGCACCTACACGACCTAACGTAATCAAGGTGACTTTGAACGATTGTTTTGATTTTGACCTCGAACGACCTTGATCAACGTTACACAACGCAGGCAAGGTGACTTTGAGGCAGTATTTTGGGTTTGACTTCTTTCACTTCCCATATTTTCAACAAAGCGACTTCGACTCTGAATGAACTCGAGCCAGTTACGGGGCTCGAGTTCATTCAGAGGCTTCACCTACACGACACAACGTAGCCAAGGTGACTTTGAGGGAGTGTTTTGTATCTGACCTTGAATGACCTCCAACTACGTTACGCGATAGAGACAATATTATTTTGGAGTAGTGTTTTCAGACACCCAGCTTGTGGTGAAGTAGTACCTTCCTCTTCTTCAACCACGTTCTATAAATGTTCCGAGGATCACCATTTCACATTCAGTTTGAATAACCCAACGTACTCGAATATATGAGTGAAAGTAGTGCTGCAAAGTGACAGAGAGAATTACGTCAGGAGTATACACAGCAATCCAAGTGAACATATTTTATATTTCTATAACATAATTCCACTATATTCGAAATAGATGATTTGAAATTTAATATCGAAAAGACCAATTCTGCAATAATTCAACAAACTGAGGCTATGGAGCGGAAGCCTTTAATATCTTTGACTATCGATAAAGGTTATAAAATTGAGAAGATGTCGATGCTGTCCACGCGATATGGTTAATCAATTCAAATAGTTTTTTTGGACAAGGAAAACAATACTTCTTTCAAATCATGGCTTCCAAAACCTGTCACAGAACATTTTACGGAAGGAATGAACCACGAAGTGAATTCATCTAAAGCCAAATTCATTTTTACATATATGGATCAAAGTTCTCAGGATTATCCAGGTGCAAAACCCGCTCACTAGTCAAATTCGATATTTCAGATTGAATATAACTTCAATATCTTTGTAAATAGTAGAAACATGGTATATTAATGTAAAATATGGATTAGCTTCCGCACTTCAAACATAATCAAATTTCAAGTGATTGCTTTTTTTTGCAACATAATTTCCAAACTGATGAATGCATTTTGTGTATTTTCAGAGTACGAACATGTGGATGCAATATTCAGCCGAAGAGTGGCCGGAAGCAGTCAATTTGGATTCTGCAATAAGGAGGTTGGCTTGGGAATCAGCCGACTTGAGTTTTGATGCTCTTCACTCATCAAACTATGATTTATAAGTGTATGTTATGATGCTGAAGAGGTACGAAAACTTTTGGAGCTCAGCGAGAAATATGAACTTTGTGTGGCACTGTGCCATAAATATTCGTATGGAAGCTAATGATTGAAGCAGATTTGAAGCATTTTCTTCACAGCATATCCGTCTACCTACCACAGAATATCATAGAGAAATATCAATTGGAACCACATAATCCCAATTCACAACCAGAAGAATCTTTAAATAATGGTGTTGTGAATATTTGAAATCTAATGTGTACGTTTTAAATAAAATTATGTTTCAATCCATGTTTGTTTATATCTAATTGTTTGGTAAATAAAAGGCAGAAGATAATTATTGAGTGTTTCATTATTTATCAATATCGAATAAGTACTCCATGGTGAATTACATGTCAATCTTATTACAATCCAGTCTGAACAGAGTCATTTAGGGCATTATAGGACAAAACAGCATCGTGTAGGATGAGTGCATATACTTTGGTGTTTGTTGGAAACTTCACCTTGCGTGTTTTGAATTCTATTTTGATGTCAACAGCATAGCATCGGGTTGGTGGGAGCAGTCGATGATAAATAGTGGATTGTTGCGAAAGCTACCAATATCCATCATCGGTTCACTCATAGCTTCATCGTAGTAGCTGCATTGGAAGTTTTCTTATGCATAGCAGGCTGACGAGTCTAACTCCTTGTCAAAATCCAGATCCCAACGCTCATATGGGTATACTTCAGGGTTTAGAAATAGTCGAATATTATTAATATTCGCATGTATGAATTTCGTCACATCTTTTGATACATTTTCAGATTGGTCGTTGCTTTGAAAGCCGATGATATCGATATCGAGGTCTTTCGAGGCTGTTGTGTTCATAGCCCCAATATCTGAGGATGTATCACGAAGTGTGGGTAATTCATAGAGGTCCCATATATGATTAGCCACCTTTACTTTTGCATTATTCGCATTTTTATTGATGCGATTCAATAGCTTCAGTTTCTGACGATCTTCCGGCACAACGTGTCTGATTTTTCATTCTATTTCGTTGATTTCCAAATTAGCATCGACTTCCCCAATAAAGGAATTTCTGAATAAGCGTGCAATAATCAAAATGAGCTCTTACTTCTCGTACAATACTCCTCTGTTGTAATCTTCAGCAAACACATGAGATACTTCAAGGGTAATTTACCGCTGAATACATTGCTGACATTGATGGGGTCTTGATGTTTATTCACATCAAGACCCCATCCTATCGGTAGTAGCGAATTTGCATGTGTTTGTCCAAATTATATCATCGTTTCCATCGTGGTAGTTATGCCGGGTTTTCGAACAACGGCCACTTGCTCTCCACCCATTTTATAGCGAATTTCGTCGAAGAGGAAGGAGAGGGCGTTATTGGCTAGGTAGCACTGCTTTGTGGCATCAGATGGTGTGAACTTGCCTCGATATAAATGTAAGTGTCTGCAATATCGAGTATGAGGTCTTGAAAATTGATTGGGATTCGGATTTTATCTGAATTTTCGTAATATGGTGATCCATACGGTTCATATGTATGCTCATGGAGGCTGATTAGAGAATGATCAAACATGGGCTCCTCGAATACCTCCAGCTTATCACTCGTGGTTATGGTCGCCATGTTATTACTACTTTTCATATGGCACCAATAGATTTGAGGAAGTTTGAACTACTAGCGTGGAAACGTGGAATGAATCGACGTTTAGATCTTCTCTTCTTTAAATGCACATGAGCATAGTCTCCACCAAATGCATTACGCTGATTCAACTGCTGCCGCTGGTGTAATCGCTGGCTATTGAAGCACAACCCCATTTTAGAAACATTTATGGTGGAATCAATAGCTTCATTAATTATTATAATCTGCTCAGGAAATGATAAGTACTGAGTTAAAATTTCGTCAACTCCTGCTTTATCCTGATTTTTTCACAGATGATCATCTCTCACTATCGTTTTTGTTAAATTGTTTGAATGCTTATCGAGGGTTGTTTTTTCATATCAGATTGCATCGATTTGAAATCCTTTTCTGTATGTTCACACTTTTTTACAATTCCAACTAATTTCAGCCCAAGCGTAATGAGATCTTTCCTGACTGATGCGGAATATTTTTATTCTCCATCTAATCTTTGAAACTGCCCTACTTCTGCGACCAAACTTATCGATGCTTCCTCCACTCATTTTTGTGATACACTTATGACGGTCCTCGATGTTGTGAATCCACATATGAGAAATGATCGTTATAGCCTAATCAATTCCAATTCAACTATTATTGTATCACCATTGAAATTGATTGGATTACCATTATCATCCAATATGCGTGAAGTGATATTGTCGAGGTACATACGACCGCCAGGCTAGATTGGCATATAAATAATATTTCGCGGTTCCTTGGTGAGTTTGTAACCGGGCTCTAAATCAATATCAAAATCAAAGATAATATGGATTTCATCACCATTTGAATATGCTCCAGCTGTAACCTTACAATCCACACGAATAATTATCACCTCATTGATATTTACGGGCAATGTTAATTCATGAGTTCCATCGATATTAAACACATCGCCTTCGAACCCTAAAAGTTCAGCAATAGTGTTTTCATGTTTGAGATGGATGTGATATTTCGACCTTATTTCACATTTCAGAGTGTTGTTGTTTGCGTGTATGAGAAATACTTCATCGATATTCTCCTCAGCTCCATTTTCCAAGTGCATTTCTTTGGATTTGATGAATTTTTGAATCACCTTATTGATTTCATCAATTTCATATGCTCCAGGTTGAATTTTTATAATGATAGGAGGTGAGTTAGCTTCTTCAGAATAGGCGATAACATTATTTTTCACATCCACATGTGGAATATGGAGTTGTAGGAATATACAATGGGTGGGTAGAAGTTGGCGCTCAACTCGATAGAGTGTCCCGACAATGAAAACGTGCGTGACATGACTGATAAATTTTTACTGATTCATATCTTTTTATTGCTGACAGCAGAAATTGTGGAGTAATCGTTGTTTTTTAGGTGGTTTGCCCATGTGCGACTACATTCACATCTCTTACTTTACAATAACAACAGAAAATTTTTCTGTTGCCGCTGGAATTATTCTGATGGTCTTCGCAGTACTGATACTTAAAGACATAAATATCATTTTGTAGATTTTATGGTAACTTATCCCATACAGATGCAATTTCATGCGATGCACACCCAATCAACACCTCTTTCGGCATATCAGCGAGTTGTTCTTTACTTATTTCTCGTAAAATTTAATCATTCGAGTGCTACATAGTGTGGACGACACTTCATTGTACACATATTTGAAGTGAATACATTATGGAGGGAAAAATGATGATGACATGTGTTTGAAAAGAAAGTTAATTGAAGCAACAGATGCCGTTCGGAAGGAATTCAATTATATCAAGAATAGGTGATCAATCAGTATTCGAAAGAATCTATGAGCCAATAACAACACCTTTGAAAGCAATATCTGCCAATACTGGAGGAAAGTCTCGAATAAATCAGGTGATGCAGACAACAAAGAGTGCTACACCACTCACCGCCAAAAATATAGTTAAAAGTGAGGTGAAACCGAAATTTGAAGAGACTTTCTCGAAGGATCTTCAAGCTTCTCCATCGACAACTTCATATTTAGAATCATCTTATGTACTTGATAAAGGTGATGAGGTACAAAAGCACATACAAAAGTTACTATCAGGAAATCCGTTATACGAGTTACGTATGCGATATACGAAAATACTTTTTTTTAAAAGACTTTATTTTAGACAAATGCAACGTTACAGTTCAGGCAAAGTAACAAGAATGAATGATTATTGAATTAACAAATATTTATAAGTTACGTTTTTTCGACTTAGCATGTAGTCGCGTCTGGAACAGCGGATGTAACTCTATCCCTGAGTGATGCTCGGTCAGCGAACTTGGGTTCATAACTCCTCCATCCCTAAGACGAAAACAAGAGGGATACTGGTTTGTTTTCGGTATTTTCGGTATGGACGGGTCCTTCTTCTTGTTTTATGGCGGTGGTCCTTTTCTTATAAAATTTCCAGATTGCGAAAGCAGCGGCAGTAACCATCAAGAGGGTTATAAGGATGCTTGCAAAACTGGAGACTGCAGGATGAATTACTTTGGTGTCCTGGATTTGAAGAAACTTAGCATCGTCTTGAAGTTTATGAATTTTCTTCAGGTCTATGGATTTTAGGTGAATTTTTCTGGATTCCAACTCTTCAGGGTCAATCTTGTTTATTTTGATTTCTGGAATGGTTAAAGGATGTCCTTTCACAATTTCTTTTTTGTTCCATAATTTGAAATCTCCGATTGTGATTCCGCAGTTGAATGATATTTCAACAAGGCTGGGTTCTTCTATGAGTGTGAATTCATCGCTTTGGCAGGTTTCCAGGATTTTCAGGGGTTTTTCAGCTGGGATTACTAATACGTGTTGACTGGAGATAGGTTCTCTGATGGGGTTGGCTACGTAGACTCCGGCGGTGCGGCAATTTGGATTGTCGGTTACTTTGATAAGGGCTGCTATACAATCGTCTATTTGTAGATCCCGATGATCGTGGCAAATATTCGTGTCCTCGATTGTTGGGCACATCTCATCCTCGTACTGTTGTTGGTTTTCTCCAAGTAGTAGGAACGGGTGACTTGGGACGATTGTGGAATTATTAATTGGGATAGAAAATAGGCGAAACATTTCAAATGAGTTTTGAGAGAAAATTGGAAAATGTATAGCAAATATAAGTTTGTTTTCTGAAAAGGTAATCCGTGTGCCCACCAATTTATAATATGAGTATAACTTTTGAATTGAGGAATCCTGTCTTTATTGTATAATGAAGATAGATGCCCAATTATCTTTTCTAGCTGCGTAGCTGAGATAATAGTGCTGTGTAATGCATTTAATTTTGCAAATGTTAATGCATCTTCTAAATTGTCTAGAAAAGTAATTAAATTTTGGCATTTTAATATAATTTGATTTAATGTATTTTGCGTTCCCAAATATTCTATCAGGTTTTGACTGATATTGAATTGAAGAAAATCTAGCCGTTTTTTAATTACTTCTTGATTGGTAGTAAGAAGAGTTATTGTATTATTGTAATTGTCTATCAGCTTTTTTGAAAGCGATATCTTCATTGTGATTTCCTTCAGAGTGGAATTTTGGTTACTCTGGAGTTCGTGAATACCATCGTTATATTTAACTTCATCGTCCAGAGTACCAAAAAGCCATTTGGAAGTTTTTCCCACTGAATTCAACAAACCGCGCTTCGAACGCTTTTGAGGTTCAATATTAATAATTTTGTTTTCTACTTCTAGAATAAGATACTCGGCGTGTTTCAGTAGATTGGACAAAATAGTTTGCGAAAGGTTACTTTTGACATTTTCTACTATTTCATCTATTATTTCATGATGGGGCATTTGCTGATTAGATTTCGCTACTTGATGACTTCTAACGTGGTCGGCAATTTTATTATAAAAGGATCGTAGATTTTTTAGTTGATTGATAATTGGGGATATTTCGACAAAATGGATGAAGGTGTGTTTGGTTTCGATTAGTTTGGAAGTTCCAAGGTGGGAAGGGAGCGAAGGAGTTTTCAGTGGTGAGACTTTTATGTCACTAGTCGCTATTCTGGACGTCGTTAGGAGTATGGCTACACGAAGCAATGGCGCCATCAGTTTCATTGTCCTGTGAAAGAACAGATACTTTTTTGGGTCTTTTCATTTGTGATTTGTGTACAAGTTTGTCTTTTTTCGTCTGTATTTTAGACCCTAGGTCTTCAATTATTGTTTTCTTTCTATAGCGGGGTTTACTTTTGTTTCTGGATGCTGTTTTATCTTTGACAAATGACGTGGTTCCAGGTTGGAATTCGGGCGGTTCTTCACGTTTTTCATTTTGTTTTTCGTTAAGTTTGGTCTTGTGATTTAGTGAGGTTTCGTGTATTTTTTCAAAAAGGATTTTTAGTCTTTTTCGATGGTCGATTATATACTGGTTCATTATAATTCCGTCAGACATATCTATGGGTCTAGAGCTTCAAATCGTCCGTGGATGATGTCAAAAGGTTTTTGTTTCATGACACTGTGAGTTGTGGAATTATACCCAACTATAGCGTATTACATTAATTGTTTTGGGCTCGCTCGTTGGGCTTTCATTTTAAGAACTCGAAACATTTCAATAATTGTGGAATGGAGTCTTTCTACTGGGCTGTTACTATTTGAATTCCCGGTGTTGTAAAATGAATTTTAATATTGTGGAGGGTACAGAAGTCTTTGAGTAAAGAAGTTTTGGATTCAGTGCTACTATCACACGTGATTGATTTGGGGATTCCGTGATGTGCAATGAAAGTCATTAAATTGTCGAAAACCACGCTTGCCGTGCAAATGGGTTCGAGGGGGTATGCTTGAGCGTACCTCGAGAAAATGTCGGTAATAGTCAAAAATTTGGAGTTAGAAATTTGGAATGTGTCTATGTGAATTGCTTCTAAGGGGTCCGTCGGTGTTGGGGTCAATGCAAATTTGATCTTAGGTGGATTTCTATCATATTTCACTTGTTGGCATATGTCGCAATTATTTATGTATTCTGTTATTTGGTTTTTCATACCTGGCCAAAAATATATTTTTCTAAGGGCTAAGAGAGACTCGTTTATTTCGCGGTGACACGTTTTTTCATGGTGATATCTTATGAGTTCTGTTCGTCTATCTTCGTCCGTTACGTCTTTGACGAACTGTGGCGAAATACAAAGTTTGAATGCTTGATTTTTGGAAAATTTTATGGAATGGTAGATAATTTTTGGGCAAGGTCAATTTCTGATTTATTAATGAATATGCAATGTAGTTTTTAGGGTACACGTATTCTTTGAAAAAATTCAATATTTTCTGTTCAAAGTTGCCAGATAAATAAACAGTTTGTCTGCGGCCTGTGCCGAAGGGTTTACTGCGAATGACATGATAGGAACCAGATTCTTTTTGATTGAATATAATCTGATTAGTAAATTTATTGATGCAATGCTCGGTTATTTTCATTTCGAGTATTGGTTTTCTATAGCAGAGTGAACGGTTTCACCGTCGTCGTTGTCAGGTGGCGGTGTTATATTACGAGGGGATGAATTCTGATTAGGAGGGGGTACTATTTGAATATCAGATATTATGTTTATTTTCTTGTTGTTTTCCATGTTGGGGTTGAATACCTGTTCCAAATTGTCCAGGTCTTCTGTGGATACGTCCAATGGTTGTTCATAGTTTAGATATTGATTTATATCATCATCTATGTCTCCAGGATTGACTAATATTGATTTACTGTCAATTTGATTGATTTCTACCTTAGACAAGGCATCGGCGTTTGTATTTTGTTCACCCTTTTTGTACATTATCTGATAGTCGTACTCCTCAGGTTTCAGTTTCCATCTCACTAAACGAGAGTTTGGTTCTGTCACCTCGCAAACCACAAGAGGAGACTAAATCATCTGTCGGTAACAAATAAGACAGATGGGTATCCGCGGCTAAGCTAAACAGTGGAGACGGGAGTGGGTTAAACAACTTAGCAAATTTCAAATAGATCTTAATGGGCGCCAGGTAAATTTAATCCTCCAGATACCCTAAGTAACTCACAATATCAATAACTTACCAATTAATATTGGAAATAAAAGATAAAGATCCCCAATATGATTTATTCAGTAATCCTAACTTACATGGATTAACCAACAACGCTTCTAAGACAACAATGCAATATTCACACTACTACGCGATGTTCAAATGTCAATACACGAGCGCGGTGTATATAACCACGAATTCAATCAGCCATAAATTACGGTAGTAACGACGCTCAAAAAAACTACAATACGTCGAGTAAAACTACCACGAAAATTGAGTAGGTGAAATCGTAAATACTAGTATCGGATGGTATGACAAACTCGTTTGCGTCGCGTGAGCTCAGGCGTAGGCGCATCGGTGTCAATCAGCAATCGTGAAAGGAAGAAAATACCTCAATTTCCGTTTCACAAATGCATCACTATATCAATCAGGTATAAATAAACAAACACTATATCAAACAGGTATCAATAAACATAAGGGCAACAATTATTTAAATAACTCAGTATAGCACAAATATTCAAATAAATCACTTATAACTTGCGTGCTCCTTTTGGGCCACCCGGTATATGGTGTTAGGCTACCCTGTAGTTCGACGGAGATGGATCACCCTGTAGCACCGGTGGATCACCCTGTAGTACGGCGGAGATGGATCACCCTGTAGCACCACCAAGATAGATCACCCTGTAGGGTACGACAAGCTGGACCAGTAATGGATCACCAAATAAGATCCAGAAAGATAAAAAAACTTAAGAAGAAGAAAAAAAAGAAAGGAGAAGAAAAAAAAAAGGAAAGGAGAAGAAAAAAAAAGGAAAACAGGAAAACAGGAAAAAAAAGGAAAACAGGAAAAAAAAAACCCCACGGAAGAAAATTCTCAATCAGAATCAGATAAAAACAAGGTGAGATTCAACCCCCATTCAATAGGGACTATTTGACTAATCAATACCACTGGTATATTTTCATTAAGCAAAGTAGCAAGATAACAAGAGTATATTTTTGGGTGCCCTGTATAACCATATGATCCGTAAAAATCAAGAAGATTGAATGAGTGTTGAAACCTCTCTTCAATACTAATATTCATTTGAGATATAACGATGGAATCAGAAATTACTAAACTCATCAAAAACACATTTATTGGTAAAATTCTTACCCTGGCCAAGGGGTTTTCTATACGTTTCTTCGTGTGCGGTGTTCTGCACGGAAGTCCTACTGGGACTTGATGAGTGACTGAGGGCCTTCTGTTTCTTATGAATCTAGAGACGAGAAACGAAGGTTGTAGAATTGAAGAGGTGATATCATAGCTAAGACCACATGAGAGATGCGACAGTGATTCAGACATACCTAATTTCGGAAATCCTTCCACCTGGCACGAGTTCGGTAACCACCACAAATCCTCAAAAGAGCTTAAGTTTCAGACTGCAAATATCCACACCAAAATGACCAATCAGTCTTCCACTATACAATCCTGACTTGTAGAAATAATCCCCGTGAAGGATGGCACAAATACAACCAAATATATCCTACAATCAGCCTGATGGTACTCTTTGAACTCCGAACCAAGCTCATCGAAAGCCAACTTCCGAATACTCAGGAGACTGCCACATCTGACAGCTAACCAGTTGTTGCCACAATGCGTCCAATATACACTACAAGCACCAAGGGGGCGCTGTGCACAACATCCTAAATCTATCAGTTCCTCCACAGCCACTTGAGACAATATCAACAAGTCCATGACCCATCAAAACTCCTTCTCAAAGCAATGCAACCCTTAAACAACCCTTGACAACTTGAGTAACCGATCAATCCCTCACCCGTGAACAACTGTAGAACTAGTTCGGTGTAAGTCGACGGAACGACACTACGAAAGTTCGGCAGATGTCAACCAACAGCTGTCTCTTAACCTTGTATTAGAATGTATACAAAAATATTGTTCCAACCTATTTTCAACTATTTACCAATCCTTATTCATGCGATGGAATAGAAACATATAAGGTAAGTCGCCATAACCTTCCCTTTCAGTACGAATATTTGAACATTCATCTTATGCAGAATATTTACCGAAAATATCAAACAGTATTCAGAAACCAGAGCTAACTAATATTGTTTTTCAGGCGATATGGCTTTAATATGTCAGTAATCCTTCTGGAAGTAATGAATAACGATCTATGCAAGAAATATTCTTGGAAAGGTATAGGGAATAAGGCAGACAACGGTAAAAAAATGATAGGTGAAGAAAACTGAGAAACAAACAATAACAACTATTTCAACCTAGCGAGGAATTTCGGATCTCCAACGTCGATTGGCAATAGGAGAATGCGTAAGTACTGGTCAAGCAGTTAGTCAGGGAGCATACATTTATTCTTGTACATTTCAGGTATGGTTTTCTATGGAACGGAAGATTCCCATTACTATGATGTTAAATGAATAAAATCAACTTGTAACTGAATTACATTGTTAATATCCTCTGAATAAAGATCTTAAAAGGTAAGGTAGTGTTTTTGAAAGGTCACATAAGAGCAGTTTGATCTAGTGCTAAATTGAAACGTAACAGTTCTTTTAGACTGAAAAGCCATTGGAGAGGTTTATGGTCAGTAAATATGAGAAATTTTTTGCCAAATAGATATGGTCTAAAAATGGTCTGAAATATTGAATAGTCCATACTATGGCCAGTAACTCCTTCTCAATCGTGCTGTAGTTTACTTCAGCAGGGTTCAAGGTTCGGGATGCATAAGCAATAGGGCGATCATTTTCTATTTTGCCTTGACTCAAGACAGCACCGATAGCGACATTAGAGGCATCTGTTGTTACTATGAAAGGTTTTTCGAAATCTGGGTATTGTAGAACTGGGTCATTGCACAGTATTCTCTTACAAAGGTCGAAAGTATTTATGAATTCTGATGAATGTTCTATCTTTTCTTCTTTTTTGAGACATTTGGTAAAGGGCTTTGTTAGTTCTGCAAAGTCCTTTATAAACCTACTGTAATATCCTAAAAGTCCCAAAAATGACTTTAAATCTTTGGCTGACCGGGGAATTGGAAACTTTTGAATTTCCTCGATTTTTCGAGGATTACGAAGTGCGAATTTATTTTGGGGGTTATTCGGTTGCCTATGGAATGTGTTTCTGGATGTGACTGACATTGGTTCTGGTTGATTTGGTGGTGTCCTCCCTGTAGGTTTGAAGACATTTGGAGGTGGACCAAAGACTTGTCTGTTTGTTGGGAAGTTTCTGTGGACAGGTCGTGTCTGAACATTGATAGATTGTCTGGGAAATGAGTTTGCAAAAAATGACTGAGGTGCTGAATGTCTCGTTTCGAATTTTGGTCTTTGGGGGGTGTTATAGTTAAAATTTGGAGTGTTATATGAAAGTTGTTGATTATTTCCAAAATTTTGAGGAATGTTTTGTGGGCTTGCAAATCTGGAAATTTGCGTGTTTTGAAATTGTGGTCTTGTGAAAACTTCCGTATGTTGAGGCATTATGGAAGTTCTAAAAAGATTTTAGGTGTATTGAAAATTTTCTTCTTCTATAATGTAAGTCATAGCGGCTTCTAAAGAATCTGGATTATTTATTCTAATCAAGCTCTGTAATGGACCTGATATACCTCTAATAAAAGTTCTCAAACAAATTTGTTGGTATTGTCTTAAATGAATTAATTTAGTAGCAGCATCCATTTCTGTGTCGGAAAATGAATTTATTTTTCGTATAAGAGTGCTTCTCAAAATTTGTAACCTTTTACCGAAATCCAAAGTGGATTCAATTCTCAGAGGTCTACACATGAGTAAATCTTGTTCTAGACATTGAAGATTTCGTTTATCACCAAAACGTTGAAGAAGAGCGGACTTCATTGAATTCCAAGTAGTTGATTCACTTCTACAACCTACTAATAATTGAGCTCTGTTGATTAATTTTGTTTGAATTGCTCTAATTATATATTTTTCCAAGATAGGATCATTTGTATTACTATATGTTTCAAAAAGAAAATCACAAGCTGATATGAAGCTGGTCAAAGTATTCATATCACCATCATAATTAGGTATCGTATCGACAAATATTTTCAACATGTTCAAGGTAACTATTGGGTTCATCGTTTGAGCAGGCGGAGTTTGACTTGGATTATTATTCACCATGATTTCAGATATGGAACTAGACACGTTTGAAGAACTGTTGAAGCTTTCTATTAACTCGTCTAAATTTGTTTGATTATTATTCATAAAGTTTCTCTAAAACTATTAATTGTTTAACAAAAATTAAATAATTCCAATTTTCCTCTCCAGGGAAAAAGAATTCGGGGAGGAAAGAAAGGATACTTGGACTCACCAATGTATTTTAATCTTCCGGTGATTCTGTTACCAGCTTATCTGCTTTGTTTGAAATGTCTGGACTCCTCCTTAGGTTAACTCAATCCCTTTTTGGTGCACATGAACGAAGAAAGTCACTAAAAGTCTTGATAAGTGCCGAAGAGTGAAAACCCACGTTTTTCTAGTCCGAAATCGGTTTCGATGCCGTGTATTTCCGACGAAAAACTGCACATATCCTACCGACTGCGCCAGTTACGTATGCGATATACGAAAATACTTTCTTTAAAAAGACTTCATTTTAGACAAATGCAACGTTACAGTTCAGGCAAAGTAACAAGAATGAATGATTATTAAATTAACAAATATTTATAAGTTACGTTTTGTCGACTAAGCATGAAGTCGCGTCTGGAACAGCGGATGAAACTCTATCCCTGAGTGATGCTCGGTCAGCGAACTAGGGTTCATAACTTACGATACCGTTTTTGGAGTACACATGAACACTGAAACGGGAAATTTACAAATTAGTGTAGCTGATGTGGAGTTCATCGATGACAAAATTATGTTCAAGAAGAATGGTGAAACTATTGCCACTTATCAGGGTACCCCAAAACTATATATATTATTATTCATGGAAGTACCATCGGTAAATATCCCCTCTTACGATATGACCACTCATGGTGATATACTCAAATTAACGAAGGCAACATATAGATACAATGAGAGAAAACAGGGTCTACTATTAAATAAGTGAAAGAAATATCGAGGAATAATCCTACCACTATTATACAATGGAGACCCATTGCAGAACCCCAGTAGAGAACGTGCCGGCATAATCAAAATACCCACTCAAAAGAAATATATCAGAAATAAGCATATAGATTATGTTCATTGGAATAAATTTGAAAAACTGGTTGATCGCCTTCGATTGCTTTGGAGTTCACGAATGGCTGGACATACCGGGCACGATAATGAAATATTGACCATAATTGAGGAATTACGTGAAGAAAGTCTATTGACCGTAATATAATAAACACAATGTATGAAGCTGACTCAGTTACTCACAGATGATCTAACTATGCATACCACTATTGATAAATTTGGGCGTAAAAACGCTGGTGTTAGTAAACCACTTCTTGAAAGATCGGGTGTTGGATTCATTCTCACACCACATGGTGATTATGACATTCAGAATAAGTGGTTGCAGAATATTGGTGAACCTGTAGACGGTGAAGAATCTGTCACTAAAAGATATGTTGACGATCACATTAAAGAAGCCAAGGAATCAACCCTGAACTATTTCCACGAATTCATTGCACCAGCGCTATGATATGTCAAAAAAAACATTGATTCAAAAAATACCGAACTGCGAATCATCATTGACAAAAATACACTCATCACTTCAGGATCAGCTGATCGATTGAGTAATCTGGAAAAGCAAATTGGTGTTAACCGAGTTGGTTGATACTTTTACTGAGCGAGTTATTGAAGTTGAACAGTCAGTCGTTAAACCTGTACGTGAACAGTAGCGAATTGAATCATCGACTTCATCACTTCGAAGAAGCCATATAGCAGTATTATGAGTGATACAAAATGGCAGGTTGTGAAGGAAATATATAAGCCGGCGCGTCGAAATTTTCCCCGTCGAAAGACAATAATAAAGGCATTTTATGACTTGCGGCATATGGATCTGATAGAGATGCAACCATATGCTGAAGAAAATGACGGTCATAGGTACATCCTCATAGTAATCAACTGTTATTCGAAGTATGTATGGTCAAGACCACTGAGAAATAAAACTGCTGATTCAGTTACTGCAGCTATGGCGAGTGTGTTGAAAGATGCCAAGCATGTCCCAAGGAACTTACAATCTGATCACGGTACCGAGTTTTATAATTCAAAGTTTTCATCGCTAGTGAGAGAGCACCGTATCAATCATTACTCAACATTCAGCACGAAAAAGGCTGCAATTGCGGAAAGAGTCATCAGGACGTTGAAAAGTTGACAGTTTATGCAAGATCAAAGAAGCAGCATGGAAATCGCGAAAATAAAAAGAATTTAAAATTGGAGATATGATGCGAATCAGTAAGTATGAAGGCGTATTCGAAAAAGTTATACGGGAAACTTTACAATTGATCTTTTCAAAGTTGTAAAAGTAAATAGAACAGATCCTATAACTTATGCGCTCGAAGACGTGAACGAACAGCCAATTAAAGGTTCCTTCTATGGTATGGAATTGAATAAAACCCATGATCCCAATACATATTTGGTGGAGCGAGTTTTGAAACGAAAAGGACGTCGTCTATATGTAAAATGGCTGGGATTCTCCGAACATCACAACTCATGGATCAATGAAAATTCATTAGTGTAATAGTATTATTATTGTACTTGAGGAAAAATAAAGTGGAATGTAATAAATTTGAATTTCATTATACATTTTCTGAAACTGTGGAATTTATTATTCTCCGCTGAATAAATAGTTTCAAAATACCAAAAATCAAACGAGTAATATTGTAGCAATGGATCTATTTATTTTATAAATCAACATACAATGAAATAAATTACAGTAACAAAATAAAGTTTGAATCAGCAAGTAGTTCCAAGGCCTATCTGGGTGTATATCAATATACGATTACCATGGATTCCTCGTCTCCTGATCTGCTCCTCTCGTGAATTCGACTGGGTTGCCATACCCCCTCTCTTGATCGTATAGAGCGAGAAGTGGGAGTAGTGTGGGGGCGCTACTACGACCACAACCGAATCATATAAAAGTCGAGTTCCGATTCTGAACCTCACTCAGTATATGAGAGCACATCAAGATGAATTCCGAAAAAATTGCCGCTGTGTTAGGTAGGATATCACTTGATGATGAGAATAATTGGACGGATGATGAGTCATTGAATAGGAATGAAATGGCTCCCAACAAAGAGTGAATTGTGGAAGAGGAAGTTGAAATTATTGGAGACGAGGCAGATATTGAAGTCGACGAAGATGCTGATGTTTTGGAGCATGAGGAGGTTGTTGAAGGGGATATCATCGAAGATGACCTGAGTGATGAAGGTATTGTGGCTGATTCATCTGAAGATGATGGTGCCTTAATGATCGGCGTCCGATGGCTCAACGTCACCGACACATTAGAAGATCACTGGACCTGTATTGTGTGACAGATGCGCACGTAAATTTCAGAACGATCGATGGCGGTATCCAGAAGTTATGTTGGTGCTGTTTTTGATTTCACTAGATACGGAATAACGGCGGCTGGTATCAACATGTAAACACCTATGATACGGTCTCTATGATGCAGCTGGGTCAGTATTGGTGTGAGGCATGTGAAAGACCGCTCACAAATTTCACAAGAGTGTCAGCATGCATAATATGCAATTGTGTCGAATCTGTGACACACTAATCGTGGGTCTTCTGGAAAAAAACAGCCCTTTTCAGGGCTACATTATTCATAGAAACAGTAGTAGTAGTAGTACACCAGGGAATATCGTCTCGCGGCATGAGACTCTTCTTCTCAGGTCTGGAAGTTGAAAAATGTTCACGTAGTAGTAGAATATGAAACCGGTTCACAGCTGAAAATATACAATTTCATTGAATAACTAGTCTATTTTTGATTTTACACGGAAAATAGTTATGACGAAAGTTGTATAAAATTGGATTTTTCACAATTGAGAATCAACTACAACCTGCTATTGAAATAATGATGCAGGTGCAACCGCGAATCAGCGACTATGACAGAATGAATGAATTGATTCACGGATTCATCGCCACTGTCGCGGACCCGCGAATAATCTGCTGATAAAACCGCGGGTCAGCGATAATCCGTGGAATAGATGGAAGTTCGCGATGTAGGTGAGAAATTGAGAAATTAAATACACTCTACTTTAAAGTTACGACGCGGTTCCAACCGCGGATCCGCGACTGCGGCGGAATGAATCACGACTCAATCCGTTGAATGAATCATAATTCGTGGGATAAAGATAGAGCATTGCGAACAAATTGTTGTTGTTAGAGACGAGTAATTTTAAGAAACTATTTATTGGGAATAACAATTATTTATTTATGAGTGAAATTGAAGATATTTTATCACGATTGAATAGTTTATCATTTCAGAAAGTTCAGCAAATAATAAGTACTGAAAATTTTGATAATACTTTTCAACCAACAATGGTTCCACCAGTTCCGATCCAACCAACTCAAATAAATTGGAACCTTTTCAAATCTAGAATAAACAATTCAAAAACTTTTGATGATGATAGCAATACATTGAACAAATTTATCAGTAGATGCGATGCTATAGTTAACGTGTACAATGTGTTTAATGATACTTCACTTAATGAATACGTTCTTGAATGTATTAAAATAAAATTGACAGGTAAAGCCGAGTATATGGTTGGTAACAGAACCGAACTTAATACTTGGGACGCCTTAAAATCTGCTCTGAAATAATGTTTTTCGGATAGGAGAGATTTGGACTGTTTAGTTCAAGAATTCACTAGAAGTCGACCCCATAGAGGAGAAGACCTGATGACTTTCGGTAGTAGAATTCAATTAACCAAAAGTAATGTAGTTCAAAGAGTCAGTAACAACCCAGACGTAACTCCAGAAGAAAAACTTTACCAAACAACTCACTACAATAAAGTAGCCCTCAGTACTTTCATTGCTGGTTGTCCTGGTATTTTGAGAAATAATATGCATCTCAAAAAGCCAGCCTCACTGATGCCATGGCATACGTAAACGAGTTCGAAAATTTTGAAAAAATGTATGGTTCGTTAAACGATTATAAACCAAAGTTCAATACTTTCGGTAGACAATCCATCATGCCAAACGTCAACCAAAATGGCCCTAGATTCATACAACCTCAAAGACAAAATTTTCAAAACAAAAATTTCTCTAACCCAAATTATTTTTCAAAAAATGAAAAACATTTTTCCAATCCACAATTCTCAACTAGACCTAATTGGCCAAGCCAACCTATTAATATCCAACCCAGACAAATACCACCGCAAAACCGAGAAATTTTTGGGACCTCCTCAGAATGTTTTTAAACAAAAAAATATTCCACCAAATCAATTACCGAAACCAGAACCCATGTCCACTACATCAAGAAATCCAACAAAAATGTCTCAAAGACCTTTTCCTCAACAAAACAGCACTTTTAGGAACCCTAATAATTACCGAAACCCTCAAAAAATGTTTACCGCAAGTCAAAAACCGAATTTTATATCTGAGGAATTATTTTCTAACGAATACGATGAATTTCCGCAATATAATGACACAGATCAACAATTTTATGATAATCCAAGCCTCAGTGAAGAAGCATACTCTTCAGAAAATGCTGTTTATTTAGAAAACGAACCAAATTCTCAGAATGAATACTTAAGCGACATAGATTGTGATGAAACTGGAAATTTTCATTTAACAACCCAATTCGAAAATCATACTTAGCTGAAATCAATGCATTTTGTAACAATGCATAACCTTATGTCGAAGTTGGTCACAAAAATAAAATTATTAAACCACTAATCGATACTGGAAGTTCAAGATCGATTATTGAACCATCTATTATTGAAGAATTATTCCCAAACAAAATTTATTACTCAAATACTATCATCAAAACGGCTTTAGGAAGTAAAAAAGTAAGGTACCAAGCCTCGATTCCTGCTTTTCCAGAGTTCAACACAAACTATGAAATTACTTTTATTTTATTTGATTTCCACGATTACTTTGACGGAGTTTTAGGATTAACAGACTTGATAAATATGCAACTGAATATAGACCTTGTAAATAAGAGACATATAGGAAATCATGTTGAAATTCCTTTCAAGTTCAGACAGTCTACAGATACGAGTTTTTCTTTCTCTGTCAACCCACAAGAAAGAGTACTTAAATATCTGCCTGTCACAGTTCCTGAAGGTGAAATTCTTACCCTTGAGGGAACACTTAATGATCTTTTCATTCCGCAAATATTGACAACTTCAAAAAATGGTCACGCCCTTATGGAAGTACAAAACTCCACCGATAGAACAATATCAGTAAAATTGATACAACCACTTCCTGTAGAGAGCTTTCAATCCTCTACTTTCGAAATGTATTCTTACGAAACTCTCGAAAATACAGGGACGGACTCACCTAAACTGGCAACCTAAATTAATATCGCTGATTTGATACGTACAGACCACATGAACAAGGAAGAAACAAATGCTATACTGAAACTCTGTAAAGAATTTTCAGACATATTTTTGAAACCCGGAGATAAATTAACATTCACCTCCAAGGTCAAACACGAAATCAAGACCACAGACGAAATACCCATACATACCAGACCATACAGGTATCCATACGTTCATAAGAGCGAAGTTCAGCGTCAAATAAGACATGCTTGAAAAAAATATAATACGACTAAGCTGTAGTCCCTGGCCTTCCCCGGTCTGGATAGTTCCAAAAAAGATGGATGCTTCCGGGAAGCCAAAATGACGTGTGGTAGTCGATTATCGAAAACTCAATAATGATAGAACCATTAGTGATCGTTACCCACTCCCAAACATAAACGACATTTTAGATAAACTGGGACGAGCCCTTTAGCACCCTCGATTTGGCAAGCAGTTTTCATCAAATCGAGATGGCCGAACATTCAATCCAAAAAACGGCTTTTAATGTAGAGCACGGACACTACGAGTACTTGAGACTTCCGTGTGGCCTTAAGAATGGTCCAACAAGTATTCAGCGCGTATTAGATGAGGTTCTGAAAGACCTACAGAATAAGGTATGCATGATTTACATGGACGACATAATTATTTTCAGCACTGGACTCCAGGAACATATCCAAAACTTAAAATTGGTCTTCTCTAAATTACGAGAGGATAAATCGGAGTTTCTCAGGAAAGAGGTAGAATTTTTGGGTCATGTTGTTACGCCCGAAGGCATAAAACCAAACCCAAAGAAAATCAGAGCTGTTCAAAATTTTCCAATCCCTAAAACACAACGGGAAATAAAGTCATTCCTAGGACTATTGGGATACTATCTAAAATTTATAAACAACTTTGCAAAACTAACAAAATCTCTCACAAGTTGTCTTGAAAAGAACGCAAAAGTTGAACACACTAAAGAATTTATCGAATGTTTCAATACTTGTAAATCAGTATTTCCTTCAGAACCGGTTCTCGCATACCCCGATTTTGAAAAATTCTTCGAAGTCACAACTGATGCTTCAAATTACGCCCTTGGCGCCATTTCGTCACAAAATGGACACCCAATTGTTACGCTTCTCGAACACTTGACCCACCTGAAATTAATTACTCAACTATCGAAAAAGAACTTCTTTCGATTGTATGGAGTTGCAAATATTTCAGACCATACCTTTTCGGCAGAAAGTTTACAATTTATACAAACCACAAATGCCTGCAGTGGCTTTTTTCGCTGAAGGAGCCTAATTCAAGACTTGTGTGATGGCGTTTGAAATTAGAGGAATTCGACTATGTTGTAAAATATAAGGAAGGAAAATGTAACCAAGCAGCGGATGCTCTTTCCAGAAATCCTCTTACAAATGACTTCAATGCTATCGAAACACTTTCAGTTCAAAATAATCCTGGAGACATAAACGAACTTATCGACATCTATTTGAATAACGATAATATTCCAGTCTTAGACAACGACGTTCTCAATGAAGTCCTGGAAGCGCAAGAACCGAAAAAACAAATTAACATATTATCTGATATTCAAATTGTTCCCCCAAAATTAAATGAAATCGAAAAAACATCGGATTCACAAACTGTTCACACTTCTCTCGAAGACCCTGTCTTTCAAATTCCCATTTCAGAAAGACCAGTTAATACATATAAAAATCAAATAATTGTAGCTATTGGTGACAAAGAAAAACTTAAATGTAGAATAAAAAAGGTATTCGAGAATTTGCGATCTTATATTACCATACCCTCTAAAAATCTGAGCGAGAATATTGTTAAACTTATTAAAGAATATATCGATCCAAAACAAACATTTGCCTTCCATTTTAAAAACCCAGCAGTCTCACAAATGTTCAATACAACAATCCAAAATTTACTCAAGAATTCTTCATTCAAAATTGTTCATTGTCCAACATTCTTAGAGGATGTAGAAACATTGAGAGAACAGAAAGAGAAACTTAAATGCTATCACATTAGGAAAACATGCCATAGAGGTATAAATGAAATGAGTACATCCCTCAGTTCACGATTTTATTGGCCAAAAATGGCAGAAGACATACAAAATTATAATAATAATTGCGAAACATGTCAGAAAAACAAATACGATGGGAATCCTCCTGTAATTAAATTCAACCTAACACCTACAACTTCTAAGCCATTTGAGCATGTTCACAAAGATACATTCAAAATTTCAAACGAAACTTTTTCAACAATTATCGACATATTTTCACGATATGGTCAGGAATATCCATTAAAATCCTTAACCGGAGTTTTAGTAGTCGAAAATCTACTCAATGTTATCACCCATCACGGTTTACCACTCAAAATAACCGCTGATTCAGGCACCGAATTCAAAAATAAAGATCTAGAGAATTTTTGTGAAATTTATAACATTGAGCTGCATTACACAACTTCAAAAAACAGTAATTCTAATTCACCAGTTGAAAGATTTCATTCAACACTGATATAGAGCATTATCGATGCTTAAAGGAAGAAGGAAAATCGTTCACACCGTTCACACCGTTCACACCTGAACAGTTGATGAAAAGAGCTGTTCTTGGCTATAATAATTCAATACATAGTGATACCAAATTTACACCTTTCGAAGTAATTAAAGGTCATATTAATAAAACAGACCCATTTGATTTAAATGATCGTATAATTGTTTCCGATTACGTTCAAAAACACAAAGAAAATGTCAAAAAACTGTATCAATCTATTCAAAATTCCAACCAAATTACTAAATAAAAAGTCATTGAAAACAGAAATACCCAACGAAATGAACCCCCAGAGTTTGCAAATCAACAAGTTGCGTATATTAGAACAAAGGCGCGAAATAAAGATCGACCGAAATTTAAGAAAACTGAAATTATTGAAGAGACCGATATAAAGCTCAAAACAAATGAAGGCACCTACTACAAAACAATAGCCAGAAAACCAAAAATTTCTAAAAAACTTTTGTTACAGGGAGTAAAAGAACATGAAGATACATGTATTGATACCGCTATACCTTCTACTTCACGTGCTACGAGTCCAAAGTGACGATATTCAAATAACCCCTATAACCAACCCCATCCTTCCCATACAGCTGGGAAATGCAAGAATTATATACAGCAAACATACATTTTTATATTACATAGAACTTAGCTCTATAATAAAACAATTAAACAAACTAGACGACTATTTCCAAATAATCAAAAATAATTTTGATAAGGGAATAATTAATAACCCAATTTCCTATCATGGATTAGCATATAGCCTGCTAGTCAGAACCGAGTATCTTATTGATATGACAAAAAAGAAATTAGAAAACCTCCAACGCCATATCCGTATTAAAAGGAGTATGATAAATATGTTATTGGAAAAATCGAAAGTTGGTTATTCGGTACTCTTGATGCTGATGATGGTAAACAATACGATCAAAGTATCGCTATATTGGAACGTAACCAAGAAAATATGATTAATGAGGTAAACATGCAAATCTCTCTGTCCAAAAAATTAATCAATCACTATAATAAAACTATCCAAATTTTGAATTCAAATCAAGAAAAATTAGAAAACAGTCTAAAAACATTTCAAGTTGCAGTTCAAAAAACCATTGGCGACCTGACGAATTACATTAGTTTTCAGGAAATTGTTTCACAAATAACCCTTGACTGCCAAAATATGATTACTTCTATCGATAATCTAGAAGATGCTATCACATTTGCGAAGTTATTTCAAAAGAGTGTAGAGTAATAAATCATGAAGTGTCATAAAATTTGCCTGAATTTCGTTGTCGTCCATGGGCGTAGGCAAATGTTAGGATTATTAAACTTAATAATTAAAGTAAATTAAAAATTACAGACATAGATAATAATAAAAGGCCATTTTTGGGAAGTAATTTGGTCTAAAACTAAGTACCTACATGTATTTAGGTAAGTAAAATTTCTTAAAAAAAGATTAAGATTAATTTTAGTGGTTCTTGTAAACTTATTTAATATGCAATTTGGGTTCATATACTTGAGCATGATTTCTCAAAAAAGGGTTAACACTTAGTTCCGAGGTGCCATGTCATTAAAATAATCCCTTTTTGACCCTGCCCACCAATCATGCAATACCTATTAAACCCAGGTAATTAAGAAAAAGGGTTTAAATATATTGTAATGGTGTCTTAAACATTCGAGTTATAATAGTAATTGTTACTACACCAATTAAACGTACAGTGTTATTGTGATATAGAAATAGTGAAAAAGTTATAAAATGGGGACATTTACTCCAAAGAAAAGAAGTGTTAAAAATTGTCCGCTATCTGTTTGCGAAAAAGTTATAATTTTAAATGTATATGATTGCATAAAACACGATCACCCTAGTTTGTCTGTGCAAGAAAGTGTTGAGCGATGTGCCCGAATGACTGGAATTGGACAGTCCACGATTTTTAAATTATTGCGAGAAAGAAAGATATCAGGCCAGGTAAGTCCATGCAAGAGAAAATCAGGAAGACCAATAAAAATCTTAGATGAAGACACCAAATGTGACATTCGAAGAAAAGTTCATTCGTTTTATTTTAAAAAGGAAATACCCACTCTTGAAAAAATATTTATCGAGATAAGCCAAGATAACGATATTCCTTTGATATCCAGAAAACTTTTATGGAAAACTTTAAAAAGTATGAATTTTGCCTGGGAAAAGCACAATCGAAAGGCACTATTACTGGAAAGTGATGAAATTGTTTGCTGGAGACGAAAATATTTGACAACTATAAAGCAGTACCGCAGAGAGCAAAAGAAAATTTTTTATCTTGATGAGACGTGGATAAACGAAGGTTATATAGTCAAAAAAATGTGGCAAGATAAAAATATAACAAGTTCTCGCCAAGCTTTCATAGAAGGCCTTTCGACGGGTATTAAAGTGCCTTCGGGAAAAGGGAAGAGGCTTATAATTGCTCACATTGGAAGCGAAGACGGATTTTTAAAAGAAGGTTTGTTGAGCTTTGAGTCGTGCCGGACGGGAGATTATCATGAGGACATGAATTCGGATGTCTTCGAAGACTACTTCGGGGAAATGTTAAAATTTCTTTCAGCTGATTCGGTCGTGGTTATGGATAATGCAAGCTACCATTCAAGGCGCTTAGAGAAGGTACCAACTTCAGCTTGGAGAAAGCAAGAAATTATTAACTGGCTGTCAAATAAAGGTATTCAGTTTGAGACGAATTCAGTAAAGAAGGAACTACTAGCCATAGTAAAACAACATAAATCTCGCTTCATGAAATATGCCGTAGAAGATGTAGCAGAAAAGTATAAAGTAACTGTGCTGCGTCTACCGCCATATCATTGCGAATTAAATCCTATAGAACTTATATGGGCACAAGTTAAAGGATATGTTGCAAGGCACAATACCACATTTAAAATGAAAGATGTCAAGGTATTGTTTGATCAAGCCATTATGGAAATCACATCAGAAAACTGGCAAAAAGCAATCCAGCATGTTTTAAAAGAGGAAGATAAAATGTGGGAACTGGACAACTTGGTCGATCAGGTGGTTGACCCTATAATTATAACACCAGGGGATGATGACAGTTCTTCGGATGAAGACTATACTGATGTAGAATAATTTAATTGAATTGTAAATATACTGTAGCGGGATAAGCAATCTGGACAGAGACCAGTGTATCAGTGACAGTGACACTTTTGCTTAGGTTAGGGTTTAGAATTAAGGGTAGTCTGAATAATTATTTTCTCGGAAGGTTCTCGAAAATTGTACCTAGTAATCTCTAGAACATTCAATTAGGGTATAAATAGAGTGTTGTCAAACGTTAAGGGAAGTTCACAGTTTTAGTATTGTTCAAGTGTCAAATTGTAATAACGTATCCAGTAAAGTTCTTGTCGTTTTTGTGAATAAATTGATTTAAAGTCCCCACAAGTGTTTCAATACGTAAAGTTCGTTCGTGTGTGTTTGTGAGTATTTCCCGATTTCGGTTCGTATAATGTATATGTAACAATAAAATATTATTGTTACATTTTATATTTTTTTAATAACACTGTTCTGCTGTATTAAATTTTTATTTCATTTAATATAATTTTTATGAATGCATATTCTTTTGGCAATTATCCCACTAGTGCGCCTCTGGCTCAGTATTTATCCGTCGATAACAATGGACAAATCCCTTAAAACAGGGTGATACCTACCTGCTCTTTATGAAACGACATAATTTTGCAATGCGGACTAGGGAAGTGACAGAATTTATTGACGGATCACCCTGTAGCGCTTTTGAATACTTAATGAGATTTTATTACTCTACACTCTTTTGAAATAGACTTTTTTTATAAATACCTTACATAATTCAATAATACCTAGTTCTGAACTGAAAGAAATAATAAATTATTTAAGCAACATCTACTCTGATTCAAAAATCCCGAAATTTGAAAGTATGTTGACATTTTACCAATTTTTCGGTGCACAAGTAACTTTTACGAATGACAGAATAATTTTCGCAATACACGTTCCTATTGTCGGAAACGAAGTTCTTATATTTTTCCACCTTTATCCTATCATCCAAAATCACAGTATTTTTATCCTAAAATACCCATATTTGGCACGAGCAAACCACAATATCCAATTCGAAGACAGTCCATACCCAGTATTAGAGAAAACGTATTATTGTCCAGAAGATTACTTTTCCGAAGACCAATGCACATCCCACCTGATCGAAGGCAAAGTCGCCGATAATTGTCAGCCTCTTCCAATCAATGTGGCAGAGTCGATTATCGAACAAATCACTCAAGAGAAATCCTGGTAATTCCGATACAGAGTGAAAGAATATTTTCCAAGTGTAAAACCAATCAATATTTTAAGTAAAAGCGCCCACCCTAGTCAAGATCCCGAAAAATTGCCAAATTGAAGTGAGAAACAAGATTTCCACCAACAACGTGAAAATAGGAACAGGCAAGCCACTGATCTTACCTAAAATTGAAATGAAAAATATCGAGAAGTCAACAATATATGAAACACAAAATTTCTCGAGACTAAATTTTGAAGAACTCTACGAAATCAGCAATATATAGTGGACCGATTGAAACCAATTCACAAATTTAACAACTCCGAAAATAACACTACCATTTTTGGCGTTTTTGCAGGAGTTACTATCACAATAATTGTCCTGATATTGGCAGCTTTTAAGAAAAATTGGATTAAAATCCGTATACTGGGATGTTGTTGCTTCAAAACACCCCAAAAAGAAGAAAATACCAATGACGAAGATATGGTTCCAAGCCGCCAAAATAATTCCATTATTTTTTCGGCCTAAGGAGGGAGGAGTTACGTAGTCCAGTCATTATAGTAAGTTCACCTCGGAATTCGAGATACCCAGCTGTAAGTCTGTAAATACTTGTATATTGACACCCTAAAAGTTGTCTCAAAACCTACATATGGTAGGGTGTAAGCAACTATTAAATTTCAAGGTCAAAGGTCACAAAAATCGGTTTTTTGCTCTTTTTTTGGAAATATGTCATTTCCTATGGGTTTTTTGCTATTTGTATTCTGTATCAATATTGTAGAATACAAAATTCTCTACAAATTTTGTTTGAAAAAATTTTTTATACGGTGAACCGTTTTCGAGATAGAGGGCGGAGAGCACGCGGTCACATCATCACTTCAGGTCAACCGGTGCCTCTGGTCGAAAACGCGCCATATATAGTTGATGAACTATCGATAAATCAATGATTATAAATATTTGTCAATTTTTATTAGTAGATGTTTACAGCTGATTCTCGGCCTCCCCCCACCACTATGACGTAATAATTGCTTATTTTTGTTGGTTTAGTGAAATCAAGGTGATGTGATCTTGAAGTGTCTGGTGCATGGACCATTCAGAATTTTTTCGAGATTTTGTGTGTGTGTGACGTAATGAAGTAATTGCATTTGGTTGTTGGGGCATATTTCAAAGATCATCCAAGTAATGAATGTTCCATCGGTGTGAGTCCACCAAGCAGTGTGACGTCACAGCAGGCAAGGTACAGGGTTTATCATGTGCATGTCTGTATACAAACATACGTCTGCATACTTCAAAGATCCTCCAAGTGATGAATGTTCCATCGGTGTGAGCCCACCAAGTTAGTGGTGTGACAGCTGCAACCGTTCAGCAGTAGGAGAGCGAGATGTGCACTCCACGGCGTATGGCTGAGTAATGCGTATTCATCGGTATGTCCTCACCTCTGTCTCGACATCTGTCCTGTACGCAACGCGCAACGCTGTCTGTTCGTATCGGCCTCCGTTAATGTGTCCAACTTAGAGATTGAGTTGGTGCATGTAACTGAGAGGTGGGGATGGCTATGTCGTCTTGACGGATACGATCAGAGTGTATTTAAGAAGTGGACCAGTGTAGGTTATGTTACCCGTTAGTTAGGGAAGCCACAGATTATGCTGTAGACGACCCCTCCCGATATAGAAGGCCCCGACACTCTGTCGAATGAGGCCCTCATGTCCCCCGTTAAAGGATGAATAACTTTTTCATCCATCCCACCCCAGCCAGGTAGGGGTATCCCGTGAAGGGCGGCACTGATGTCTAAGGACTTCATGCCGTCATCCATCAGTCATGTACCCATTGGTCCATCTCAAGGCCAATGATCAGCCAAAAGGGTAGGGGAGCTGGTCTCCAAATCCTGAATGAAATGAAGATGATCGACGGCCCAGGTTATGTTAGTTTACATCAAGTGAGTTAGTGAGAACGTATCATAGAAAATGTATTCCTGTGATTGTGGTAAATCTTTCACTCGTAGTGATAATCTTCGTCGGCATCAGCTCCAGAGTTGCCAAGGAGGGCCTGCAGTGAAACGGGTGAGAGTGGATAATGCAACACCTATGTATACGTGCAATTGTTGTAATGTGACAATTCCTATGACCCAAGTGAATTCTCACCGGAGAACCATGAGTCATAAAAATAATGCATGTGTTCAATTGTCTGACGGTGTTCAAGTTATAACGAATGCATTCAATTGCCGCATTGCTACATACAGGGTGGAGAGTTCGATTGTAGCCACTGACTACATATCATTTTTCGAAGAGATTAGACAGAAGGTCGTTGAATTACTGGAATCGGCCATCAGGATCCATAAAAGCATCAAGGTGAATATGGAAGTTTTTGGGAATTAAATTCTTCAGACTCAAAATATGAGGGACAGGAAGTCATTTAATTCCCAAAATAAAATAGTGGACCAATCTTCCGATTTGAATGACGTTATTGATGGATTCCGCGATGTAATTGTGGCTCAAACAACTGAATTCCAGGAACGTGACTCGGGTATTTATTTTTTAAAAATTTCAATAAGATTGAATAGTAATATATTTTTTTTATAATTCAGGTTGGACTTGTGAAAAAATATTGTTTCTCGAGGTCAACATTAATAAATACAGTCCACTGGAAGGACGTTCATATGTGAAGCTGACTGAATGTATTCGATGGAAGGAAGCTGTTGTGAATGTTCGTAATGAAGATCAATATTGTTTTGCTTGGGCTATAACATCAGCATTATATCCTGCAGATAGTCGAGTGTCCGAACTTACGTCATATCCACATTTTTCCACTGTTTTAGATGTCACAGGTATGGATTTTCCGGTTAAAGTTAATAATAAGAGTATTGACAGATTCGAAGATAGGAATGATATTTCAATTAATGTTTACGGTTTAGAGAGTACATTTGAGAAGGGTAAAATGAAGTATGAAGTGATTGGTCCATTGCGATACTCACAGAGAAGACTCCGGATACATGTCAATTTGTTGCTTATAACTGATGACTCCGGTAATGGTCACTATTGTTGGATCAAAGATCTTTCAAGATTAGTTTCTAATTAACTATCAGCTCATAGACAGAAAAAATATTTTTGTGACGAATGTTTGATATATTTTTCTGATGAGAGATTGGTTTTACGTCATAATATGTAATCACAACACCAACTACTAATTTAAAGATCAATAAATATGGTAGAATGGTTGCGGAAAATAAACTAATGTTTGAAAACTTTGAGAGACAAATGAGGGTGCCATTTGTAGTGTATGCTGATTTTGAATCAGTGCTTAAATCGATTCATGTGAATGAGCCAAATCCTGAAAGTTCATACACGATTAAAACATTCAAACATGCCCCATATTCATTTGCTTATTTGATAAAGTGTTCATATAATGATGATTTGTCAAAATTTGTTACATATAGGGGTGTAGATGCTGCTCAGAAATTTGTGAGTAGCATTGAAGATGATTTGAAAGAGATACATGAAAATCATCTCAGATACCCTAAACCAATGGATACACAAACTGTCGAAGAAGAAGAACAGTTTGCTGCAGCCAGAACTTGTAGTATATGTAATATAGCATTTATTGATGGTGAAGTCAAAGTTAGAGATCATTGTCATGTCACACGAAAGAAAAGATCACATGCCGCTCACTCGAAATGTAATTTAAATTTCAAAATACCAAATTTCATACCTATTATTTTTCATAATTTAAGTGGTTATGATTGTCATTTATTCATAAAAGAATTGTATAGGAATAAAGAGAAAGTTGATGTTATCCTGCAAACTAAAGAGAAATATATATCTTTCACGAAGCATCTCTTTACACACAACTATACCGATAAAGATGGTGTGGTTAGGAAGAATTATCTCAAAATGAGATTTATCGATAGTTATAAATTTATGACTAATTCGTTGGAGAAGTTGGATGCAAACTTGACCTCCGATCAATTTTTGGAGATGCACAAACATTTCCCACAAATTGAGAAATTCAATTTGATGAGACAGAAAGGTGTATTTCCATATAGTTTTGTTGATGATATCGACAAATTGAATTATCCATTACTTCCGACAAAAAATCAGTTTTATGACACACTCAATTGTGAACATATATCGGAAACTGATTATGATAGGGCTAGAAATGTTTGGAATTTATTCGAGTGTCAGAATTTGGGGAAATACTCTGATTTGTATTTGAAGTCGGATGTATTGCTACTATATGATATTTTTGAAAACTTTCGCACCACAAGTTCAGAGATATATAACTTAGATCCGGCACAATATTACACTGCACCTGGATTATCATGGGATGCCATGTTGAAGTTCACTAATGTTGAATTGGAATTACTAACTGACATTGATGATTCACTTTTTTCAAAAAGGTATACGAGGTGGAATTGGTCAATGTAGCGAGAGGAAACATATAGCAAATAATAGATTTTTACCGAATTATAATCCCAATGAACCTTCCACGTTCATTACATATTTAGATGCAACAAATCTATACGGTTACAGTATGTCACAACCTCTACCAACAAGTGAATTTACATGGTTGACACCAAATGAAATTCTTAATTTTGATGTGATGGATGTGAGTACTGATAGTCCGTATGGGTATGTGTTTGAAGTGGACATTCATTATCCACAAGAGTTGCATGATAAACATTCTGATCTTCCATTTTTAGTCGAAAAAATAATACCACCTCGTACACAATCGAAAATTCCCAAATTAATTTCAAATTTGAATGATAAAAGAAAATATATTGTTCATTATAGAAATCTACAGCAAGCTGTCAAAAATGGATTGATTGTAATGAATACACATAGAGTATTGAAATTCAACCAATCATTCTGGATGAAACCCTATATAGATCTTAATACTGAAATGCGTAATAGGTCTAACAACAAATCTGTTAAAAATTTCTTTAAACTAATGAATAATGCGGTATATGGAAAGACAATGGAGAATGTAGATAATCGAATTATTGTTAGACTCGTTACACATTGGGAAAATATAAAGAAAAATATGGGTGCCAGCACTCTCATAGCCAAACAAAATTTCAAAAATTGTTCAATTTTCACTGATAACTTCGTTGCCATTCAATTGGGTAGAGTTAAGGTTCATTACGATAAACCATTATATTTGGGATTTTCCATATTAGAATTATCTAAAACAGTCATGTATGACTTTTTCTATG
Organism: Leptinotarsa decemlineata; assembly: GCF_025532065.1. Taxonomy (NCBI): domain Eukaryota; kingdom Metazoa; phylum Arthropoda; class Insecta; order Coleoptera; family Chrysomelidae; genus Leptinotarsa; species Leptinotarsa decemlineata. The sequence continues at coordinate 18,024,606 of NW_027412533.1, forward strand.
GATGTATCAAACAACACTTTAATGAAAATGTCTCGCTCATTCTCAAAGTAAACACAGAAAATTTCTATGAATTCATGAAAACTAATATAAGTAGATTTGATACATTCAATTACAGTATAGTTAACCAATTCAATATTCCAGTAACAAGTTCAGTCTTGAGTAACTTCAAAGATGAATTTCCAAATGATCCAATCATGAGTTTTTATGGTACAGGTGCTAAAGCATATTATGTGAAATCTGTTGATGGTGAATTTAAAAAGCCAAAGGGGTTAAACGATCGGTAATAAAGAATGAATTGACATGCGAAGATTATCAAAAAATCGTCGAACAAGGTGGTATGATATTCAGAAAGATGAATTCATTTAGAAGCGTGTTGCATGATATGTATAATGAATTGAAAAATGAAGTTGCATTATCATACCACGACGATGAACGATTTATCATTCCGAATACTACCCACACTCTTCCTTGGGGTCATAATGATATTGAATTTTATGAAAACGATCCAAATGAGAACATTCGTTGGATAAGTAATATTATTCAACAACCACAATCTCAGGAGAGTCCACTGGATCAATTGATTAATTTATTGTCTGCCGAGATCAATGACTGAAATACCATTCAATATCATTAAAATCAACTCTTTTTTGCCACCGCGTGAATTTGTTTTGGGTGGTGGTGTGAATTTGCGTTTAGGTACCTCTTTAGGTACTTCTTTCGTAAATTTAATGCGTGGATGGATTTCATTCAAATGATTAAAAACAAATTCACGCGGTGGCAAAAACACTCATTACACGTTCGAGGAGGCTGGCAGACAACGATCACAGACAACAAGAGTTGAACACCATCGAAACAACGCTACAAATGAATAACTACTCAGAAAGAAGTATAAAAGCGGCTGCCAAGACCACACGGAAACAACAAAAAACTCGAGATACACCGGTCATAACAACCACACTACCATATATTGCAGGAACAACAGATAAAATCAGCAGAATTCTTCACCGACATAACATATCAACTTCGTTCGTACCAGAACGAACAATAAGGTCCATGCTTCGTAATCCCAAGGATCAGATACCACTGGAATCACAAGGAGTGTATGAAGTACCATGCCATGATTGTGACAGGACTTACATCGGCCAGACCAACAGACGAATCAACATTCGCAAAGATGAACACAAACTAGCAGTGAAGGGAAAAGTCACCACGTCTTCTCTCTTCCAACACGTACTTCAAACAGGACATAACATCAATTTCGACAACACAAAAATGCTAGCAAGCAACGAAAACTTTTACTCACGAACAATCAGAGAGGCAATCGAAATTGAAAAACGACCTAATAATATGAACAAGAGGGATGATGCGCAAAGATTACCATCAACATGGAGATCCGTTTTATCACTTCGCACAAGCAATCAGACCACTCAACTTCAGAGGCAAAACTCGGTACATGACAATACAGGTACAATAACAGAGACAGGAGAGGCAGCTCAGGTAATAAGACCAAAACAGGTAGTCGAACAAACACAGGTAGTGGCAGCAACGCAGGTAAAGGGAAACATCTATCCCTATAAATTGAGACACAGAGTTCGAAGTAATCAGTCTAGTTGAAAAAACCAGACATCACCAGAAGATGGCAAATGAGACTTTGCCGAAACGTTGTGAAAATAATCCTTATGGGGAGAAAATACACAGAACACGGAGCGAAACCCGAGAAAACAGCTCATCATACTTTATCCGTGAGAATCTTCGAGTTAACATATATATATATATATATATATATATATATATATATATATTTTGATTGATGCAACTAATATATATATATATATATATATATATATATATATATATATATATATATATATATATATATATAACACACATAAAAGGATGTGAGGCTTTATATCTTCTATCAATTATCTGCGAGCGCTTTCGACAGTTGGTAGTACCGTCATCATCTGGCACTCCTCAAACTGCAGTTTGAGGAGTGCCAACATTGAATGAAACACCCCGTATATTAATACATTGGAATCGCTCTGGTATTTTAATACGTTTTTGTTGATAATGTCCTATACCCATCTCTATCTGTTTTCGAGACAAAAAAATAAATTGTGCTAAATATGGTCCAAAACATAGCCTCAATTGAAATTAAGTTCATCAGTACTCTCAATTCATGAAAAGTTGATATTTTGATAATAGTTTGGACAAACTCGAAATATTCAAATAACAGCAAGAAATCGACTCCATATCATTCAGGGCGTGCTAAAATTACTATTATTTCCATTGTGCATAAAAGTAGTCGAAAGTTCATTTTTTCAAATAAAGCCCCCTGTATATTACTCGATCAATTCAAAGATGGTGAAAAGTGCTTCAAAATGATATACATATCCCTATACCTAAATCGTCAAGTTTTCTTAATGAAGCCGTTTTTGTGGAAAAATAGTTATTCATGTTTTACCTACAAGTGTTGAAAGTGACATTTCATTTTGTGAGTGGGGATTATTGCAAAACGACCGTCAGCAAGTGGAGCAAACTCTCGAGCAAAATAAAATCACTTATAACAAATGTATCATTCAAATTTTTTTGTATAACGTTACTGCTGATAATAGTAAAAATTATAGGGTCCATGGGATTTGAACACACGATCTTTGGATTACAAGGCATATGTTACAACTACATACGCCAACTCACGTTATTTTAAGGAGGATTATTGGTTAGTCATGAAGGACTTTCTACAGTTGGACTGAATACTACTTCGTCAATATTAATATTACCAATAGCATGAACTGCATGTGTGAACTTTTCTAAATGATTTTTTGGTAGGTGTTTTGATTGAAGTATTTCTATCAAAGAGATTTTCAATAACAGTTGTACAAAAAATACTGATTGATAAGTTAGAAGCCATAGGCATACAAGGAACTGTATTGAAATGGATCAGGTACTACCTAACTAATAACTTCGGTGTACCACAGGAAAGTGTCTTGGGTCCTTTATCATTCCTATGCTATATCAATGATATACAATACTATCATGACTGTGATTTTCTCAATCACATTCGCAGATGACACGTTACTGTCAATCTCAGGCAATGATCTGTAGGTACTATCAACAAGATGAAGGATCCCTATCAAAACTACAAGTATATTTCAATATTAACAAAATGAAACTCAATGTGACAAAATGTAAGGCAATGATCCCAACCACACCCTTCAAATACATAAACATCAACTCAAACCAACTCAATCTGGAAATAGATAACAATAAAATTGAATTCATAAACCAGTTTTAATATCTTGGATTCATACTTGATAATAGCCTATTATTGCATGAACATTTTTCGTACATAACTGAAAAAATTTGTAAGAAACTCTACGTCTTCCAACATACTCCAAAATTACAGTATAATACTATTATCCAGCCCTACTTTGATTATTGTGGTAGCTTACTATACTCCCTTGATCCTAATGAAATTTCACAACTACAAAAGCTGCAAAATCGGGGTATGAGAATAACACTGAAGTTTAATCGTTTTATCAGCGTTGCAGCCATGTTAGATTGTTTGCAGTGGGTATCGGTGAAAAACAGATTTTATAAATTAACAATGGTTTTCATTTATGAAATATTACATAAGCTACTTCCAGATTATCTAAGTAAATTCACCACGATTAACTCCCAAATACATAACTATACTACTATAGGAAATGATATGTTTTATCTGCCTAATTGGAAAATGGAAAATTCAATGAAATCGCTATTCTATAAAGGACTCAGTGAGTTCAATAAGTTACCACAAGATATCGAGAAATCTAATACCATTTATGTATTCAAAAGGAGGATCAGTTAACATATCCAGTCACTATAAATCACCAGAATGTATTACAACATAATCAATCCAGTTCACACGAATGTATATACTTGTGCATTATTTGTGCATTATTATTTTATTTTTTAGTATTTGTCTTTTCTTTTTATTATATAACTATCAGTCTAGAAACATGTTTGTATGCTACTTTTTTTTAATTTTTCATTAGAACATGTCCTATTAAATAAATAAAAATAAAGTTTTATTTCTTCTCCAGATTGCCACAACTCTACATATGCGTCTCATACTAATTTTGAATTTATTTCATCACATGTACATTTTATGCCTACTTGACATGACACGATGACGTTTCATCATCAATTTCAACATCCATGCCCCTTTCATATGCTTCACATCATAATTTGCCTTCGAAGATGTGAACTAGCGCTCTTTTGAAATGACGTTAGCTTTGAGTCCTCTTTATGAACATTATTTATTTTTTAGATGAATTATTTATGAATTTCCCTTCCATTTGACGTGCTGTGAGTGACAATCTATTTATTATTAGCGAATGTACCTACAACTCAGTGCTCTCCTGATATGTTGAGTCATCTTTCATTTTTCTCTGTCTCTGTCATTCGATGTGCAACAAGCGATGGTGTGATTATCATCAACGAAAATACAACTCAGTACCCTCTTGGCATCATCTCTGGTTCTCCTTTGTCGACAAACTCTGCATTTTTTTCTTATTCATTCGACGTGCTGTACGTGACGATTCGGCAATTATTAACGAAGATGCAGCTTAGTGCCCTCCTGACATGCCATCTTTGTTTTTTTTTCTTTTTTGATACATTCTGCATTAGTTTTTCTTCAATTCCACATGCTGTGCGTGAAGCTCCGATCATCATTAGCAAATATACAACTTAGTGCCCCTTTGACAGTTGGGCCATATTTTTTCTCTGTCGATACATCCTGCATCCGTTTCCATTTCATTTGACATGCATTTGACGTGAGGATCCAATAATTAATAGTGCCCTTCTGACAGTTGCGACATCTTTTTTTTGTAATAACTCATTCATCTCCATATTTTCTAACACGTCACCAACTTTCACGCTGACATCACTTTCAAAGTTTTCATGTTTTATTATTATGATAATCATCACTCGACCCTCATTTTTGAGTTCAATTTCATCTAACAAAAACAATTAACCAATATTTGTATCCTCCATTCTGATTGGCTAACCAGCACCACTTTGTACCATAAGTTGGGCTGAGTGTTCCACAAAATTCTGTTCAGGGATTCGAAAATTCACAAAATGAACATTCATACGGCAGAGCATGGACTTGTGATGCACTGTTTGGAACCTTTGGTGTAGTAATGAATATTACCGGAGTTTTCTCCCAACACCAAACCGTTATTTCATCACCTCGACACGTGTGTCGATCACCAAGTGGCCATCTTCAAGAGGAAGATTAAACAAAGCATGGACTTTAGTCATCTCCTGATGATATTTACTCAGTTAGCAAAACGCGTTAAATGATGGATGACAGATGACTGCCATATTGAAATACGAAAAAACGAAAAAGACGATGAAAGGAAACAATGTATTTTGAAATGCCACTGTTGAATACTCCGCGCCCTATATTGATCCCACCTTCAAATGTTAACTCCACAATTCGTAACTCCACGACACCTTTGGGTGCCATTTCCTCTTTCTCCTGATGATGCTAACCTTTTCAACAAAGATACGACTTAGTGTCCTTCTGACATGTTGGAATGCACGTTGAAACGTTAGACCCTTCTAGTTATTATCGTTGTTATCTCATTACCATACATTTTTTATCGAGTCGTATTCCTAACCCTTCATGCTTGATTCTGAAACAGGATTCGCTTCAAATGCTACATCGCCCCATAAACAACGATTTATTCTACAGCCGACAACACACACACACTCCTTTTCATGAAAAATCGATTTTTTCCCAAATCTGAGGATATTTCCATATCTTCTATATGAAAATGCCGTCACAATTTCTCTAAAATCATACGGATATCAAGAAATGCGATAGAATATATATAGAAAATGAGTCATTTTCGGTCCCAACAAAAAAACTGCAGGCCCCATTGGAATCCACAATTCGCAGTTGCTTCCAATATGCCACGTTTGTGTGGAGGCTAAGGACAACGTCCATCACGTCGACTATCTGAGTTCAATTCTTAAACCGATACCTACGTGACAAGAGAGCTTAGAAGTGGAGCCCTAAAAGAGGCCTGAGGGGTGAGGTGGAGTCCCAAGGGGGCACACGCTCTTTGGAATTGCTCCAATACTCATTTCATCCTTCTCTGCATCGATTACGTCACATGTTTCTCTCTTTCACTCAGTAATGTCTCTTTTCGAAAAATTTTCCAACGACGCGCGACATTGAAGTGTGCTCGTCAAGACGTTGTTCATCTACTGATTTGAAATTCCCGCTGTTTGGTGAAACTGTTTGGTGAAAATTTCACAATAAGGTGTTACATGAATACTTTATGGATTTTTATCATGTATCGGCCGATTCCATCACATGAAATGAGTGAATTTAAATTCGATTGAAAAAAAAACACATCCGGAGAAATCAGCTTTGAATTTTTTTTACCAGCACCAAAATATACGTGTTTCAGGCGAGTGAACAATTGCTCTCAAATTAAAAATGAAGACTTTTCTGGCTTAAATTATTTCAAAAATTTTTTATCATTACTGAGTTTTGTCATCCTTTTTCAAACTACTTTCAAAATGCATTTCGCCAATTATACTTGATTCTGTCATTTGGTATCTCAATGTGATTCGACTTCCTCTCGCTGTCGAAAAATATATTATATTCCGATATGGGGCTTTGGAGACCCATTCTCCTATTGAGACCCAGAATGTTTTCAAAGATAAACGAGTAATAGTCATAACACTCTTCATTTCACTACTTTTGGTGGACGTATAGAGATAATTTATAATTGTTTCCGCTCCAAATACTTGTCTATTTTTCACATATTACGGCGTTAATTCGACTTTCGTAATTTCCACCGAAAACGATTATATAAAGTATACCTACTTAGTAGAATGTTTTTGATATCGAGACGTTTTCCAGATAACGAATAAACTCAACCGCGACATGAAAACAGTTATCGCTTCATGAAAGACACATTTTTTGAGCGATAACATTATCATGTGAAACCGTCCTATTTGAATACGTCAAAATAGATAAAGTGGTATTATTATGGATGTCAACCGATAAATTTAAAAAACTATTTGACGATTCGCAAAGAAACTGAAATTTGATGTACTTATATTATAAATATATAGATCTTGGGGCGATTAGAAAGATTTTTTATGATGATTATTATCCAAACTTTATTGTGGTATTTACAGAATTCACCTCATTTCCATTTAGATTATAAAAATAAGGACAGTGAGAAGAATTTATAGTCTCAAGTAGAACTTAAAATTAGAACTTAAAAAATTTCATATAAGTGAAGAAATTTTCACCTCTTACTGATTCTAAGAATATTTGAAAACTACATTTTCCCCAAGCAATTATGTTTTAAGTTGTCATGATCAGTCAACAACAAAAACAAGGTAGTTTGATTTGAATACTTTTCGAAGTTGTCTATAATTAATGTATTATTACTTATTCATTGATTGATTTATTATATTCGCATTACTTATGTTATTATATATAATAAGTCAAATTTGTGAGCTTTAAATATCGAATAAGACCCTAACAATTTTATGTTAAAATACAGATCATGAAATTATAAAACAACAATATTTTTAGGTAACGAACATGTATTCGGGAAGAAAGATAACCACCATGGAAGTAAAAACCAAGGGAAGAAGCACTCAAATTGCTGAGTGACAACTGAAGTATGATAAACTAATGGAAAGATAAATCGAAGCGGGTTAGTGGTAATTTAGTATTCGTGTAGTTCACTTTTTTTTAAAAGGCATCTAACGTTCGATTTTCCAAATCAAAATGGTTCAGCGTTCTGTTTTAGTGTGTTTTAATAATAGTGAAAACAAAAGTGAAGCGTTTTTTAGTGTGACATTTCATAGCTCAGTTAATAAAATATTCGTATGTAACCGTTCGAGACCATAAAAATTATTAGAATATTATGTACCGTACTCGCTGGAAGATATAATTTTGTTTCATTATTTTATGCAATTGACTGTATGCAAGTGCGCACAATAAATTGCTATAAAAATGAATTCAGTATCTGAATGAACAAAATATTTTTTGCTAGACTATCATTTCTTAATGAATTTTACATGGAACTATAGTTCCTATGAAAGTTCATATATTTTCCGTGATAGGTTTATGTATTTGATATATTATGTTCTCAATATTTCACTTCTTCAATATTCATTCGAAAGTAGTTGCAAAATTATGAAACAACGATAAAAATAAAAACAACATTTGCTTTTTCAGCTGCAGGAAAACCCGGAAGAACCTGCAGCACCACATCGTCTGAAGATCTTGATCTGCCAATGTCCTCTTCCTCATAAAACGAAATGTAGGGTGTCTCAATATTTTGAATACCATATCAAAAATCACGATATGGAGAATTGGAACTTCTGGTACGGAATGAATCGATTTCATACTAGAACAAAAATACGGTATCTCGACACGCGTTGCGCTAACTAATTTATTATCATCATGCGATAACTGAAACTGAAATCTACGGTATTTTACTGTTTTCTCAAGTACGTGGACTAACCTTCACCGATCGCTGTTCCAGGAACAGTCCTATTTAGAACAGTCCTTTGTTTGATATTATACGTAATAATCCTAGATAGGGAACAGGTAAAACTAGAAAATATAAGAAATAGTCCTCAACTATGTTTTGGGTTTGAAGGCCAGCGATTTTTGGATTTTCTTTCTGACGTTTCGCTGGCGCGAGTGGGGTACTAATACCTTAATTAGGAACTTTGCGTGAAGCGTGTTTTTTTCGACACAGATAGTTTGGTGTGATAGTAACTATGTCTGATAAAACTTACGGTTTGGATCCTGCCCATTATTTCACTCTGCCTGGCTATACATGGGATGCTATGTTATTCAAAACGAAACAGCAACTTGAACTTCTCACCGATGTAGATCAGTTTATGTTTTTCTAAAAGGGAACAAGAGTTACTTCTTTGCATGATCTACACATTCATGTATAGAGTTTCAAATTGATTACTTCCTTCCTTTCTTTGGAAGATTCTCTCATCCCTTTTTCTGTATCAGATGGAGTAGTAGAAAGTCAAAAACTTTCTTTCCCAAAAAATTAATCACTCCTAAAAATATAACCCCTTCAATTCAAATAAGATTCCTCTTGGCTGGGATTAAATCAAATAGGTGAATGAATGTCATTACGATGTCATCGATGACATAAGCAGATCAAGCTTATTCCGTGACATTCAAAATCGTAATTCATGAATGAAGTGTGTGTATTTTCTATAATGTTATCCAATTTGGTACTGACGAGCCTTAGGGCAAGTGTCTTAAGGCGAAACATCGGTGTATACCAGTGAGGGTGATAGTGTTCTATGTGAGTACAATTTATTACCATTCATTCAAAGTAGAACTCATATGAATGATATCTGATTCTTAATCCACAACAAATGTTTGGAAGATTTGGAAGATTCTTTGGAAGATTCTCTCATCCCTTTTTTGTATCAGATGGAGTAGTAAAAAGCCAAAAACTTTCTTTCCCAAAAAATTATTCACTCCTAAAAATATAACCCCTTCAATTCAGGTATATCTGGTATTGAATCATGGATGCGTTATGTTTGGGCTTTATTTCCAGCTAAGAATGGTTGAAAAAAAATAACTTGATCTAGTCTCCCTATAAAACTGAAGCCATTCTACTAATACACAGAAAAATTACACACCAGTAAATCTCAAAATCAAGTAAACCCTGATAACACCAAGTGCGTATTTGAAATATATTGGTACAAATTTTTCCATTTTGTAGCCATAAAGATATCGATTTCACTAGTTCAGACTTCCATTGTCTACTATATAAAATGATTTGAAATCCCTGATACAACTAAAAGAGAAGAATTGAAAATGAAAAGCTGAAAATAACAATTATATTAACCAAAATAAACCTGAAATGAAAAAATAGTGAGATAAAATACAAGTAAAAATAGAAAAATTGAATAAATAAAAATGAAGAAATGAAAAAATAAAATCAAAATAAAAAGTGGAGAGATTCCAAGTTACGTAAGTTCACGACGTTTTGATTGTTAGTATCTACAATCGTCTCCGGGTGATGACTGGACTGATTCCTCCGAGAGATGACTATTTATAGGTCGTTCGAGTACTTTCACTTATCCCCGCTTTCCATTTTCCGCTTCACTGGTTCCGTGGGAGGTGACCGTTTTGGCGGGAGTTGGCCATTTTTCGCTTTATGATGGGTTTCCTTACGTTGAGTATTTCTACGCTGGCTTGGCTGAATACGTTGTTGGACAACATGTATGCGGTTTCCGTGAATTTTCTCGTAAACCAATGTTCCTCTATGTGCAAGTTTCTCAGCTTGAGACCACTCGATGTTGTGTTGATGGGTCCAAACATGGTCTGCTATTCCTGATATGCTGGTTTCCCCTCGCTGTGTGTGTTTCTTGTGCTCGGCAATGCCAACATTCAATGGCCTCTTAGTTCCACCAATATAGGATTTTCCGCACTCACAGGGTATCCGGTAAATGCAATTCTTGGAATTGCAGTCCGCGCTTGGTGGCCTGGTTTTCGTGAGGTTGCTACGGATAGTGTTACCGGATCTGAAGCAGGTTCTGATGTTGTACTTGGAAACAATTCTTCTTATCCTCTCCGATAATCCTCTGATGTAGGGAAGTGCAAGCACTGGTTGTGATGGCTTATCCTCCTTGCGAGGCTCCTGCTGTCTTCTAGCCAAAGTCTTTTCTACCATCGCTTTGGAGTAGCCATTTCGTTGAAGATCATTTTTGATGATGTCTAGTTCCTTCTCGAAACCTTCCTTCGTATTAAGAGCCCAAAAGCACGGTCTAATAGAGTCGTTATGATTCCTCTTTCAGTCGATTGATGGTGGTTGGATTCGTGGTTCAGATACTGTCCCGTATGAGTGGGTTTTCGGTATACAGATGTTTCCCACTTAGTGTCGGTCCTCTTAACCAAAACGTCTAAGAATGGCAATTCCTTGTGTATTTCCTTCTCCATTGTGAAATTGATGGAACGTCTCACGCTGTTGATGTGTTTCAGGAAGGCGTCTAGTTCAGTATTCTCATGGTTCCATATTATGAAGGTGTCGTCAACATATCTCAACCAGACTCGAGGTTTCTTGTGGGCTTCTTCAATGGCCAGAGTTTCAAACCACTCCATATATATGTTGGCTATGACTGATGAAAGTGGCGATCCCATTGGCAGTCCCTCATCTTGTGTGAAGAATTCGTTCTTCAAGTGGAAATAACAGTTTCGTACACAGCATCCTTGTAATTCCATGATTACTTCTATAGGTAAATTCGTTCTCTCTTTCAGGTTCCTGTCTCCGGATAGCTTTCTCTGTATTATTTGGAGTGCTTCTTCGACCGGAACGTTGGTGTAAAGGCTTTCCACGTCGAAAATAATTAGTTGATCTTCCTGTGTGACCTCAATTGACCCTAGTAGTTCGACAAAATGCCTTGTTCTTCTGTTCGTAGAGAACGGTATCCATTACCACAGTAGCGTTACCTTTATCTGCAGGTAGGATCTTGATGGTGTTGTCTCTACGTAGGCCGTTCAGAGCTCTACGTTCTTCATTGCTGATATTAGATGTTGGAACTGGTTCTCGATCCAGCTGTTCCCTAATTTTCCATCTGATCTCTTCTGCCTCGTTCTGGTCAATAAGGGAACTGGTGGATTCCACTGCAGTAATTATCTCCAAAGTGGGCACAGATGTTGGCGTAATGGCGAAATTTAGGCCTTTTCTCAACAAGGATTTCCTATTCCCGTGAGCAGGCGGGAACTCATGTTGATGACGTTGGCAGCATCATAGTTGTCCTGTTTTCGGTCTGCATTTGGGCATTGTTTCCTCACTAACTTCCCCCACTTTCTGTTGTAGGTATTCTCCATGTCTTGGCGGATCTTCAAGCACGTGCTTTCAATCTTGGCAATGTCTCTCTTCTTATCACTTCGGTCATCTCACACGGAACCAGTAAGGCGGAAAATGGAAAGCGGGGATAAGTGAGAGTACTCGAACGACCTATAAATAGTCATCTCTCGGAGGAATCAGTCCAGTCATCACCCGAAGACCATTGTAGATACTAACAATCGAAACGTCTTGAACTAACGTGACTTGGAATCTCTCCACTTTTTATTTTTATTTTCTTTTCTCATTTCTTTATTTTTATTTATTCAATTGTTCTATTTTAACTTATATTTCATTCAACTATTATTTCATTTCAGGTTTATTTTGGTTAATATAATTGTTATTTTCAGCTATTCATTTTCAATTCTTCTTTTTTAGTTGTTTCAGGGATTCCAAATCATTTTATATAGTAGACAATGGAAGTCAGAACTAGTGAAATTCATCATGAAACATTGTCAATCACCTTCAAACAAAAGATATCGATGTTATGTATTTAGATCAAAAATACAGACGAATAGCAGAACAATTGATTCGCTACAATTGTAATGTGATTGTTTCATTCGAACAGTATTATCGCAATCTCTATCATACCAATTTTCGATTATGTAGCTCCATATTTGACTTTTGATGAAATTGAAGATATTTGTCTAGAATAGTGAAAGGATAGATGTGGTTGATTGGTAATTATGAAAGATTTTAATCTCAATAAGGACTAATGTTGAAAAGGGTATATGCTGATAATAACATGTTTGTTCGACTTGGCATTTTCTATAATAACGAGATTCATAATCAATGGAGTGCTTTGCTATGAAATATACTGCAATTTGGTCAAAATTGAATTTTTATGTGTGATTTCGTCTATTTATATCAACAACATGTATTCAAAAGAAATTAACAGATATTTTTGAATTGATCTTAAACTGAAATAGATCAAAACCGGTTTCAGTTACACATTTTTCCAAACAGTTTTCATACAAGATGATTTAATGGCTATTACTTTTGGTTATTTTGGTTATGTTTCTGGATAATGTCAATCTGTCGTCGTAAAGTCAACATGGATCTTTCCTCTGTGTTATGGTTTGATTCTACAAGATGATGGATGTCATAGAAAAAGTATGTTTCTATTGAAAATAATATTTTGAACATCAATTAAAACATACTCAAGTTAACTAATGATTCAAAACAACTTCTTACAAAATGTAAACCGAAAAGATATAATGAACAAGATATTACACAACATATAAATATTTTTTATTCTTGTCTGTTTACAAAAGATATGATGGAAGAGTTGAATTTGATATTTTCAGGAAATACATCGACTTAATAGATACTTATGAGCCCTTCGAAGGAAGAGACCAAGAAATGTTACCCTAAAAAATGAGGACAAGGGGTTGATATCATCAGGTTGTGAGATCATCGTTAAAACAGTTTTCTTTGCTTTTTTCCACACCACCCTGGAGCGTTTGATTTTTATATTGTAGAGAAAAAAAAACATTGCCTCTCTCGAAAGAAAATAAGTGTGGTTCAATTTGAAATAAATGACAGTAGGGTTCATTTTTCCAATAGTTCTGCTTTGACTCGCAAAGCACCTGGATATCAGCAACAAGATAATATGTTAACAAAAACTTTTAATGTGATATGTGATTTTCACTCGTTCATAGAACCGTTCATGTGGGACGAGAATGAGTTGTAGTTGATATTGTTATCAATCAATATTCATAGATTTTCAATTGAGTAATGTCCCCATGGAAGAGTATGGTAGGTTCAAAATGAGACCATGTTCTGAGGCCTGCTTGAGATTTCTGTAATGATTCACATACTTTTTCTTCGACTGTAGAGTAGCCATCAATTCAAATTGATCAGAAGTTCAAGTTGCTGTTTCGTTTTGAATAACATAGCATCCCATGTATAGCCAGGCAGAGTGAAATAATGGGCAGGATCCCAACCGTTAGTTTTATGACAACTTGAGCGGAACTGCTCGAAGACATAGAATCATAACATTTGTTTTCAAATACAGATCCGTATATTTTCCTAATGTGTTTATATTGAAAGTAGCCCGATATCAGCTTGGCACGTAAGTAGGATCTCCTAGGACACGGTTTTTCCTCCAATTTGTTATGAAAGGTTTCGATAGGGGGTAAACAATCTTCATTGAATTTTTTGAAAGAATCGATATAGTCATACGGCATTACACCCTTTTTTGTCAAAATCTACTCTTCATCATTCGAGAGGTTGGAGAACTGTGATATGAGATTTGGAAAATCTGATAGATATGATACTAACGTATCCAGCGAAAAACTCATGATTCTGAATGAGTTGAGAAATCTGAAGTGGATCTTGCTACCAGAAATATTTTTAGTGAGGGAGATATACTTTTCCTTTGTTATCGGCCAAACAGCGACACTTCCATTGAGATCCAATGCGATATTTTCTATAACAAAATGTGCATCATACCCTGATGAGTTATGAAACACGATGGGAAGTCTGATATATTGAATGGTTTGTCACATATATGACAATGAGTTGCTGCCTGAAAAAACGTTTTCTGGCTGGCTATTATATCTACATCAAATGGATACTGGAACACAGTTGCAACATCTTCAGCAAACTGACCTCTCTCGTCGGCAAACCATTTCATACAATTTTCACCACGAAATGATCGATAAAATGATAGTGTATCATTATAAGAGCGTTTAACATAATAACCGATATATGCCGGAATGTGTCGTTGATATTTATTGCCATCTTGTGCAGATACCAATACACTCGTCATATATGACGAAAGGCGATGTAATTTTATTTTTCAAATTTTTGAACCTCAAAATATGTTTTCCCTCCATAGGTAATTTTGGTAGGCATTCCTTTGTCTTCGAGCAGTCTTCAAGGTGTTTATCTAGCATAGCTTGCGTGGAAAAACAGTGAAAACACCTATGACAAAAATTTTTTTTCCATTATGGTTGTCGAGTTGATTACTCACCAAACTAGATAGATCTTTTATCCAAACAAAGTGTTTTCTGGTTGGTGTCGTAACATCATAGACATTTGTTGAATCCTCACATATTTCATCGTAATACATGTCTTGAATCATGAGTAGATTCACATGTTTGCTTTTATTTTTTACTATGCTCAATCTTAGCGGTATTACAGTATACTTGGATTCAAAAAGTTTCAACGTGTAAACATTGACTGAGAGATCATTCTGCTGTTCGAAACTATTTATCTGAATAATTGTCATTGGAAAGTGAATACCTTACAACTTCAGAACTTTTGAATAGTCAGGATAATATAGAATGTGATCTGAATGTTGTCCATGGGGAACTGGATACAACGCCGAAACAATGGTCCAAGCGAAGCAGGCATTATCATGATTCTTCGTTTGAGTTAAGAAGGCAGTTCAATGTATGATGAACCTCTCTGCGGCACAAATTTGTTTACGTTAACCCCCAAATTCACTACTGCTTCCAACGTCTAAGCTCTGTCACGTTCCTGAAACTCTTCCAACTTTATCATGATTGGCTCCATAACATGTTCCTCAAACCACATATTCATATCAGTGTTACTATAGATGGATGCGTTAGATATTGTGAAATACTTATATTTGTTGAAGATTCGATCGCCTTTGACAACCTCAAATTCTCCACCGAATGTCATATTAACCTTTAAAAATGCATCCTTCTTCAATGCATTTTGAATTCGTCCCACAAAAAAGGTCTTACACTCGATCAGAAATGAGGTAGGGTTCTTATGCTTGATATTACTAATCACTTCAGTCCGGATACGCGAATTGAAAGCCGATTCTGAATCATCTCAATGTACTCGATTAGAAGCTGTCTCTTTCCGGCTAATCAGGCCTGTTCCTTTCTTCATCTCAAATTTTATCTGATTACGTAGTGTTGTAATATTGACCAAGAATGCTAGTAGATTTTGTTTCCCACCCATAGTAGTAGTAGTATTTTTCAGATCTTTTTTTTATTCGTTCAGAAGCCTTATAACACTCTTCAAGTCCATCCTCCACTGGTTTCTCCTTGTATTCATCTTTTATGAGGCTCAAGATAGATGCGATATATTCCATCACATCAGCAAACATTTTTCAAAATTGCAGAAGCAGGTTCAACAATAACTGATTGACGACCGAAATGGAGCGCCAGAAAATATTCCTCGAACGGTAAATTAGTGACAGCACTACGTAGCGGGGAAAACTTTGCGTTAGAAGTAATGTGACCAAATATAAATAGAAATGAAATCTGCTATTGAGACACATGTCTTATGGTATCATAGTATATCAGAAAAATGAATTTCTATGATGATATATTAGTCTGAAACACTATATTTACAGGAACAACAGTAAAAATGTTGACAAAAATGTTTATCGCGCTATTACAGTACCCAATTCGATAGCGACAAGTTGCATTACTGTATCTCTTTATCATGCAGCAAGTAAATGTTGAACTGATTAAAAGAATAGAGAAACCAATATGCGAAAACTTCATATTGAATAAATTGAACTGGAAAATTGTTTGAGATACTTGTTTTTCGCCTTCTTTAGCCTACACTGATCGTAAGTATCCATATTAGGTCGAATTCAACTCATGTATTGGAATAGAATGCTAGTATTGCATTTCTGATTGATACATCATACTGTTCTGTTTCTGTTTAGGATCTGTTTTATGTTAATCAGCTGTCGCCCGCATACGTACGACAATTTTCAGAAGTTGAGAAACTTGTACGAATTAAGGACTAACGAGGTCTTACCTTTCAATGTGTGATTCCTAACACGGTTGCAGAATTATCGCAGCTTCAACCAGATAAACTATCTCGAGAAAAATACTACAACATAAGCATAAGCATGCATGGTATGGAGCATGCGTGTGTATGTACGAAAAATGTGTGCATTATGTAATATTTGGGGACTCACAAACCAGTATAGCAGGACATCGACAGAAAATGACCACGTAGTCAAATTGAAGATCAAACTCAACTTCAAGGTCAGATCATGAAATGGTGGGGGAAGGAATCAGTTTTCAGGTTGGAGTGTGGAAATACCTCCTTTTCAGTTGAATACACGCTTATGTCATATGGTATATTGACTTGAATATTTAAGAACAAGATAAGAATACATTTCAAATTGAAACATGTGTATTGCGACATGTAAAAGTTCATGTCGAGAATATATTGAGGTGTGAAAAATATGACTTTTTCGCTATGAAATGGTGTATTGTGACTGTATGCATTATTTTGGGGAACTTCCAAACCCCGTTCAGCATGATGTTCGCAAAGAATGAACTTTGTATTCATTTTCACAGTCAAATCACACTCCACCGTCAGATATTGCGATATAGTGTTGCATTTCAAATGATTAATTGTATTTCAATACGAGAAAGTTCTTGTTAGGCGAACATATGCATGTGTGAGAAATATGAATATATTCTACTGCAAAATGGCATGACCCTACGCATCTCTCTTGGAAACTCCGCAAATCTCCGTCTAGCATAACCTGGGCAGTGAATAAACTCACGTTCAGTTTCAAGCTAGTAGAGGGGGAAAGACGGGTCTGGACCTCCCCCCAAGGCTGTGCCCCCCCAGATCCACAACACTGACTGTGACCTTGATTCCTTTTTTTATTCTCTGCCTATGAGTTGACCTTGAGTTGTGTGTAACATGATGAGGTGAAACCCCTTATTTACTCTCCGCCCATGAATGGCATTGAGATGTGTGTGATGTCATGACCGTGAACCGCTTTTTACTGTACAGCTATGATTTGGCCTTGCATGGTCTCATGACCTTGGAAATTTCCTAAGCGATTTCGAGCTACGAACACGTCATATGACCTTGGGAAAAAATTCTGATCGATATTGACCTCGGAACACGTCATATGACCTTAAACACAAAGTGTGGATAGACAACCGGCTTTGCCCTTGATACATGAGCTCAAATATAAAGAAGATGTAACCTTAAACCCCTTCCCTCCTGATAATTTTTCTATAAGTATGGAGTTTCATACTTTCACATTCAGTTCATATAATCTCAAGTGTTCGAATAGGTGATTAGTATTTGTTGAGTTTCAAGGTGATAACGAGAAGTAACTAGCAATCCAAGTAGTGAGTGTTGACATCGTCATAGAGGTGAACATATTTTTTATATTCTCAAACTGTAATTTTCACTATTTTTTTTTGAAATGGATAATTTGAAATTTGACATTGAAAAGATTAATTTTGCAATTAATCAACAAAATGAAGTTTCAGAGCAGAGATCCATAACATCATTGATTGTCGATAAGGGTTATAAAATTGAAAAAATGACTATGCTTTCTACACGATATGGTAAATCCATCCAAGTAGTTTTATTGGATGAGGAAAGTAATACTTCCTTCAAATCGTGGCTACCAAAACGTGTCTCAGAGCAATTCACAGAGGACATTATTCGTGAAGTGAATTTAACCAAATCTAAATTCATTTTTACATATATGGGTCAAAGTTCTCAGGATTATCCTGGTGCCAAGACCCGCTCATTGGTAAAATTTGATATTTTAGATTATTGGTGTTGACTGTGTCTTTATTCTCTTTGTAAATAGTGAAAATATGGTTTATTTATATGAAATATGTATCAACTCTCTCGCTTCAATCCTGGTCAAATTTCAAGTGAGTGTTTTTTTTTCCATTCACAATATATCTCCCAAACTAATGAATGTGATTTGTGTTTTTTCAGAGCTGTTCATTCTGCAAATATGTGGATGCAATATTCAGCACAAGAGTGGCCGGAAGCTGTGGATTTGGATTCTGCCATAAGAAAAATGGCTTGGGAAATGGCTGATCTGAGTTTTGACGCTCTACATTCATCAAATTATGATTTAAGTGTATGTTATGATGCTGAGGAGGTGCGAAAACTTTTGGAGCTTAGTGAAAAGTATGAACTTGGTGTGGCATTGTGTCATAAATATTCGTATGGAAGCAGGAATTTGGATGACTTCTGTAAGCTAATAATTGAAGCAGACTTGAAACATTTTCTTTACGATATATGCACATACCTGCCGCAGAATATTATAGAGAAATATCAATTGGAACCGCGAAGTCCTAACCCACAACTGGAAGAATCATTAACTGATGGTGATGTAAATAATTGAAATCTGTTGTATATGGTATGAATAAAATAATGTTGCATATTTGCCTATATCTAGTGAATAAAAGACAAAAAATAATTATTGATTGTTTTATTATTTATCGAATATTTCATGATGAATTACATGTCAATCTTATTATAATCCAGTCTGAACAGAGCCGTTAAGAGCATTATATGATAAAACAGCATCGTGGAGGATGAGTGCATATACTTTGGTGTTTGCTGGAAACTTCACCTTGCGTGTTTTAAATTCTATGTTGATGTCGACAGTGGATGACTTCATAGCATCGGGTTGATGGGAGCAGTCGATGATGAATAGTGGATTGTTGCGAAAGCTGCCAATATCCATCATCGGCTCACTCATAATTTTATCGTAGTAGCTGCGTTGGAAGTTTTCATATGCATAGTAGGCTGATGAGTCTAACTTCTTATCGAAATCCAGATTCCAACGCTCATATGGATATACTTCAGAGTTCAGAGATAGTCGAATATTATTAATATTCACATGTGAGAATTTAGTTACATCTTTTGATATATTTTCGGATTGATTAGTATTTTGAAAGCCGATAATGATATATCGTGGTCTTTCGAGACTGTTGGTTGTCTTCACAGCCCATATATCTGAGGATGTATCACGAAGTGTGGGTAATTCATAAAGGTCCCACATACGATAAGCCACCTTCACTTCAGCATTATTAGAATTTTTATTGATGCGATTCAATAGTTTCAATTTTTGGCGATCTTCCGGCACAATGTGTCTGATTCTCCATTCTATTTTATTGATTTCTAAATCTGCATCAACTTCTCCTATGAATGAATTTTTGAATGAGCGTGCTATAATCAAAATGAGCTCCTGCTTCACATTCAATATCCCTTTATTGTAATCTTCAGCAAAACCCATGAGATACTTCAAGGGTAATTTGCCGCTGAATACATTGCTGACGGAATCCAATATATCTTGTTTATTCACATCAAGACCCCATCCTATCGGTAGTAGTGAATTTGCTTGTGTTTGTCCGAATGATATCATCGTTTTCATTGTTGTAGTTATACCAGGTTTTCGAACAACGACCACTTGTTCACCCCCCATTTCATAGCGAATTTCATCGAAGAGAAAAGCGAGGGCGTTATTGGATAGGTAGCACTGCTTCGTGGTATCAGATGGTGTGAACTTCCCCTCGATATAAATGTAACTGTCTGCTATATCCAGTATAAGATCTTGAAAATTGATTGGAATTCTTATTTCATCTGAATTTTTGTAATATGGTGAACCATACGGCTTATATGTATGCTCATGATGGCTAATGAGGGAATGGTCGAACATTGGCTCTTCGAATACCTCCAATTTATCACTTGTGGTGATGGTAGCCATGTTATTACTATTTTTTATATCGCACCTTCAAACCAATGGATTTGAGAAAGTTCACGCTACTAGCACTTATTCTATATCTTGACCGTTTGGCTAACATATGTGGAATGAATCGACTTTTAGATTTCCCCTCCTTTAAATGCACATGACTATACTCTCCACCAAATGCATTACGTTGATTCATCAGCTGCCGCTGCTGCAATCGATGGCTATTAAAGCACAATCCCATTTTTTTTACAATACTTGTAGAGTTCATATCTTCATCAAATATTATCATCTGCACAGCGCTGGGAAGTAATAAATACTGAGTTACTATTTTATCAGTTTCAGCTTTATATTGATTTTTTCACAGATGATCATCGCTCACCATCGTTTTTGGTCAATTGTTTGGATACTTATCGAGGGTTGTTTTTTCAAATCAGATTGCATCGATTTGATATCCATTTCCATATGCTCACAATTTCTCACAGTTTCTACTAACTTCAGTCCAAGCGCAATGAGATCTTTTCTAACAGATGAGGAATGTGTTTCTACTCTATCTAATCTCAAATTAATTTTATCAATGTCAGAATCTATTTCTCCTCTAATCTTTGAGATGTAAAAACCAACATAATCACGATTAACACAATCCGTACTCTCTTCAGGTTGTGCTATATTTTTCAAACGTTTATTTTCCATATCGAAGTTTCCATCGGAAGTCAATTTGAAACCGGCTCCAGGTGGTCCTCGCAAAACAGTATTTGAAACAGCCTTACTTCTGCGACCAAACTTATCGACGCTTACTCCACTCATTTTTGTGATACACTTATGACGGTCGTTGATGTTGTGAATCAACATATGAGAAATGATGATTGTTATAGCTTTATCAATTCCAATTTAACTATTATTTTTTCACCATTGAAATTGATCAGCTTACCATTATCATCCAATATGCGTAGAGTGATATTGTCGAGATACTGACGACCCCCAGGTTGGATTGGCATATATATAATATTTTGTGGCTCTTTGGTGAGTTTGTAACCGGGCTCTACATCAATATCAAATTCAAAGATGCTATGGATTTCATCACCATTTGAATATGCTCCAGCTGTAACATTACAATCCACACGAATTATTCTTACCTTATTGATATTCACAGGCAATGTTGATTCGTGTGTTTCACCACAACCGAACACATTATTATCAAACCCCAGAAGTTCAGCAATGGTGTTTTCATGTTTGAGATTGATGAAATATTTGGAGCGCATTTCGCATTTCAGAGTGTTGTTGTTTGCATGTAGGAGAAATACTTCGTTGATATTTTCTTCATCCCCATTTTCTAGTTTCACTTCTTTGGATTTGATGAATCTTTGTCACCTTATTGATTTCATCAATTTCATAAGCCCCAGGTGGAATTTTTATAATAGTGGGGGGTGAGTTTATTGTCTGCGAATAGCCGATAACATTATTCTTAGCATCTATATTAAATATGGAGTTGTAAGAGTAGAAACCATGTAATCCCAGACCATAATTACTGGTGGCATCCAATTCGATGGGAGGGTAGAAGTTGGCGCTCAACTCGCTAGAGTATCCCGACAATGAAAACGTACGTGACATGACTGATGAATTTTCACTGATTCAAGTCTTTTTATTGCTGGCAGCAGAAATTGTGGAGTAATCGTTGCTTTTTCGGCGATCTATCCATATCACTATGTGTGACTACATTCACATCATTCACTTTACAATAACAACAGAAAATTTTTCTTGTAGGTGGACCATCATTCACATCAGAAATACAGCTGCTGCCGCCGCTGGAATCATTGTAATGGTCTTGGCAGTACTGATACTTCATCACATCAATATCATTTTGTAGGTTTTGTGGTAACTTATCCCATACAGATGCAATTTCATGTGACGCACACCCAATCATCACCTCTTTCGGCATATCAGCGAGTTGTTCTTTACTCATTTTTCGTAAAGTGCGTGCTCTGGAATATGCGATCAATGAATGACTCATCCTCTTGATACTCTTTCTGTCCTGTGCTGGTGTTATTTCCATGATTTGTTCTGGAGAAACTTCAAATACAAATGACCACACCATACTGTGTTGAATTGTTGTTTACGCTCATAGTTATAAGTAATAGTATTGATAGAATTTGATCCCTTATAGAAATAGTAAATCAATTCTTTGGGAGGGGGTAAATCACCAAAACTATCAAAATATTTCACAGAAGTGCCGCTTTTTCTGTATGCTACCCAATGTGTTCCTCGGCCATGTCGACTATCCAGATTTACTATAGCAGATTCATATCGGCGTGGTCCTGATTTTGGTAAATCATCACGTATATATACCCCCCGAAAATATGGAATCATCATTTTCTTAGCGTGATAGATGAGGTCGATGTTGGAGAGAGCTCTTTGAGGTAGCAGATCTATGAGTTTTTTGGATTTTGAGGTTTCAGATATAGTCCTAATCCTTTACGGTAAGGTTTCAATTAGATACCACTCCCTTGTTTACCTAAAGCAATTGCCTCCATGTGTTTATTATGTCGATTTGTTTCACTCAGCTGCTCCCTACTCGCTCTGGCTGCTTGAACTGCTTTCGTTATGCCAGCTGTAGCACCAGCTAAACTTCCTAACGCTGATAAACCAGCAAAAATTGGAATGAGTGGTAGTATTCCACCAATTTTAGGAATTGGTATGA
This sequence comes from Leptinotarsa decemlineata, assembly GCF_025532065.1. Lineage (NCBI taxonomy): Eukaryota > Metazoa > Arthropoda > Insecta > Coleoptera > Chrysomelidae > Leptinotarsa > Leptinotarsa decemlineata. The sequence continues at coordinate 18,047,692 of NW_027412533.1, forward strand.
TTCGAGGTGTGCGAATTCTCTTTTTGCCACCTGCATCTCGCGTATATTTGCGTGCAGCTTTTAACGCAATTTCAGTTGCTTTTTTAGAATTTTTGACAATAAATTCACTTCCTCCCGCTTTGTGTAAAACATCGCGCACTTTCTTAACGATTCCAGATCCAAAAGCTATTAACTTAGAATCTTTTAATTTTTTTGTAGCTTTTTTTTTCTTGATAGGACGTTTTTTTGTATGCGCGACGGCTTGGATGGTGACTTGCAACCCATACCAAATCGACGTTTTCTCTTCATTATATTTGTAATTAGCCAAGAGGCTCCTTTCTCTCCAATAGAAGCGTCTTTTGCCTTGAATCGATTCCAAGAACTTTCAGCAAGTTCCTGATCCGCTATGTGTCTAGCTACAAGATTGTTGGGATTATGTGAATATGCAATATCGTGTTTTTTGCATGCAACATCCAGTTGATTGACACCTGGATCACCTCTCACCAATCTTTTCTGCAATTTGGTGCCGGGACCGCAATACTGATAGCCAGGTAAGTGTAATTCGAATGGTAGGTTATTAATGAGTGAATTTACCAATCCTCTACCAACTTTATTCGAATGCAATTTAGTAGATCTGCATCGGTTCATAACCCCCATTTAAATAAAGAAATCGATATGGAACCCTGCTTATATAGTCTCCAACTGTCATACAATGCGCATACTACAGCAAAAGCAACAATTTTCCATCGATAATTTCGATGAAAAAGTGGGTTGTGGATCGGGAAGTGGTGTCAAACAGCGTCATGGATCTTTACTTCCACTATCCATTCGCGGACTGATTATTGGACCTTCTAATTGTGGCAAAACAAATGTTATGATTTCTCTGCTGACTCACCCTCTAGGATTACGATTTGCAAATGTTTATCTGTATTCAAAATCTCTTTATCAACCTAAATATGAGTATTTACGTGAAGTGCTAACTCCAATTAAAGGATTGGGATTTTACACCTTCGCCAATAACGCAGGTGAAATAGTAGAACCGTCAGATGCCAAAGCGGATTCGATATTCATTTTTGATGATGTTATGTGTGAGAAACAGTATGTTATACGATCATATTTCAGTATGGGTCGTCATAAAAATGTGGATTGTTTCTATCTAGCCCAAACATATTCACGAGTGCCAAAACAATCGATTCGAGATAATGCAAATTTTATTGTGCTGTTCAAACAAGATGATATGAATCTCAATCATATTTTTTCCGACCATGTGTCACCAGATGTTACATTCAAGCAATTTCAAGATATGTGTGCGAGATGTTGGAAAGATAAATATGGATTTTTAGTAATTGATAAGGATCGAGAAGTGCTAGATGGACGTTATCGAAAAGGATTTGACGCTTTCATATATCCTTGACGTTCTTGAAATAATTGATTCATTCAAGTGCTAGATAGTGTAGACAACACTTCATTGTACTTATTTTCGGAGTGAAAACAATATGGAGGGGAAAAATGATGACGAAATATGTTTAAAAAGAAAATTAATTGAAGCAACGGATGCCGTTCGAAAGAAATTCAATTATATCAAGAATAGTCGCCAAGGTGATCAATCAACACTCGAGAGAATCTACGAGCCAATAAGAACACCATTGAAAACAATATCTGCCAATACTGGAGGATTATCTCAAATGAATGGAGTTATACAGAAAACAGATAGTGGTACACCATTCACCGCTAAAACTATAATTAAAAGTGAGTTGAAACCAAAATTTGAAGGTGCTTTTTCGAAGGCTCATCAATCTTCTCAATTGTCAACTTCAAATTCAGAATCACCAAATGCACTTGATAATGGTGATGAAGTACAAATGCATATACAAAAGTTACTATCAGGAAATCCCTCATACGATACAGTCTTTGGAGTACACATGAACACTGATACGGGAAATTTACAAATGGGTGTAGCTGATGTGGAATTTATCGATGAGAAAATTGTGTTCAAGAAAAATGGTAAAACTATTGCCACATATCAGGGCACACCAAAATTATATAAATTGATATTCATGAAAGTACCATCGGGAAATATTCCCTCTTCCGATATGAGCACTTATGGTGATATACTCAAATAAACAAAGGCGGCATATAAATATAATGAAAGAAAACAGGGTCTACTATCGAATAATTGGAAGAAATATCGTGAAATAATTCTACCACTATTATCCTATGGAAACCCTCTGCCAAACTCTAGTAGAGAAGGTGCTGGCATGATCAAACCGCCAACCCAAAAAAAATATATCAGAAATAAGCATATAGATTATGTATATTGGAATAAACTCGAAGAATTGATTGATCGCCTTCGATTACTTTGGAGTTCACGAATGGCTGGTCATACCGGCCACGATAATGAAATATTGTCCATAATTGAGGAATTACGTGAAGAAGGATTAGTCTATTAATCACAAAGTCATAAACACAGAATCAGTTTGTGAAACTGACTCATCACTAAATGATTTGAGGAATGTGGAAATGTGAATTAGCGTTATAACTGAATTGATTGATACTTTTACTGAGCGAGTTGATGAATTTGATCAGTCAGTAATTAAACCTGCACTTGAACAGTAGAGAAGTGAATCCTTAACATAATAATCTTGAGTAATATGAGTGATGCAAAATGGGAGATTGTGAAAGAAATACATAAGCCAGCGCGTCGAAATTTTCCCCGTCGAAAGACAATAATAAAGGGATTTTCGGACTTGTGGCAGATGGATTTGATGGAAATGCAATCATATGCTAAAGAAAATAACGGTAATAGATACATACTCATAGTAATCAATTGTTATTCAAAATATGTATGGTCAAAACCGTTGAAAAATAAATCTGCTGATTCAGTTACTGCAGCTATGGCAAGTGTGTTGGAAGATGCAAAGCATGTGCCGAGAAACTTACAATCTGATCACGGTAGTGAGTTCTATAATTCAAAATTTTCATCGTTAATGAGGAAACACCATATCAATCATCACTCAACATTCAGCACAAAAAAAGCTTCAATTGCCGAACGAGTTATCAGAACTTTGAAAAGTTGGCTTTATAAACAATTTTCATTTCAAGGCGATTACAAGTGGTTGAAAGTTCTTCCTAAAATTACCAATCAATATAACAACAAAGTTCATCGTACCATTGGCATGAAGCCTGCAGAGGTAAAACCATCTACAAAATTGTTCGTTTATACAAAATCTGAGAAGCCAAGTGGTAAACGTGAAAAAAGTCAATTCAAAATTGGAGATATGGTGCGAATTAGTAAATTTAAAAACATATTCGCCAAAGGTTATACTGCAAACTTTACCACTGAACTTTTTAAAGTTGTGAAAATTAATAGTACAGACCCTATAACTTATGAGCTAGAAGAACGCCACACACTTTCGGTTTTGAATTCCATTCTTTCGGAAAAGGCATATTAGTATTCACTATTAGATGCTGCAATATTCAACTGACAAATTCAACTGCACTCTCATGAACCTATTTTTCCTATCATAAACTCATAGAGAGAATAGACGGGGAAGAGTGGTGGGGCTACCACCTCCACAATCGGACAAATCATAAAAATCGAATGCTGATTCTGAAACTTCACTTCACTAGTACTATTAGTAACTTCAAGCTTTTCACTCAGAAATAAAGAAAAATGAATTCTGCAAAAATTAATGAAGTTTTGACAAGGTTGACACTTGAAGATGAAAATAATTGGTTTTCGGATGAAGAAGACGAACTTCCCAACATCATTATCGAAGGAGAAGATAACATCGGAGGAGAAATCGATATATTCGATGTAGCACAAGAAGATGGTGGAGCCATAGCTGCTGCTGATAATTTGCAGGATAATGATGGTGTAATGGATCCAGAACTTGAAGATGAAGGCATTGATGATGATCCAGCGACAGACAATGGCAACATTATAATAGGGAGCCGGTGGATGAACATTAGTGAGACAGTGGAAAATAATTTAGATCTGTACTGTGTGACGAACTCTCATGTGCGTATACGAACCATTAATGATAGCATCCACACATTATGTTGGTGTTGTTTTAGATTTTATTCCCATCGAAATAGAAATAATGGAGGCGAATATGAACATATGGATTTACATTACACTATATCGATGATGGAAATAACACAAACTTGGTGTGAATCTTGTGACAGACCTCTGACAAATTTTCGCCGTTTAGATGCGTGCATTATTTGTAACAATGTCCCTCCACAATGAAATGTTATAATAAATATCATTGATTTCACTATTGTTGATGTTATTTTAATAATGAACCTTTTGATGGAGAAGAAAAGTCCTTCTCAAAAAATATGATTGACACAATATACATGATAAACTAAAGTATATTGTTAAAACATCCAAGTTTTTTTTCTTAAAAAATAATTGTATTCTAGTCGACGATTCGAATTCAATTGAATTCTTCTTCAGAGCTCAAAAAGTCGTTTTTTCGTGTTGATGATATTAATAATTTAAAACCTATCAAAGATAGTAGATACATATTTGAAAAATAAAAATCATTGCAACAACAAATTTTCGAGACAACATCAACACAAAACGAGATGAAACAAACAAATGGCTTTATCTTTATATATCATCATTCATTTTTCACATTGAATTTTGTATTGAACTTACCTAATTTTTTTCTAACATCTATAAGTGATAGATATGAGTAATCAGTTTTCAATAAAATAATGTCTTAGGTTGAACACTGCCCCAAACCACGCAGTATTCCGTGTGCACCAACCAAATTATGTACACTCCGAGTACACTAGCGTAACCTAACCATTCTGATCATCATCGATAACGACTATTTCAGGATCTGGAGAATCAGCTATCATAATGATTTCTGGGGGGTCGGCGAATTGATTTTGTACAATTTCTTCATCCAAATACGGTTCCATAAGGTCAGGGCTGGGTGAATCCCGAAAGATTGGAAAAAATTCATTCATCACACCAAAGTCGGCGTCGATATCATTTGGGTCGTCAAATAGACCGTATTCGTCAGCGTCGAATTCGAAACCACGGTCCTCATCCAAATCAATTGTGGTGTCTGAATATCCATCAAAGTTGTTGTCCACACCCGTTGAATTGATAATTTCAACTTGAATGTCTCCATAAGCTGAATCCTCAGAAGGAACGAAATATGGTTCACTCGTTGAATCGGCTTCTTGCACAACCGGTGTTACTTGATTCATGATGAGGGAACAAGTGGTCTGTTACTTGCAGTGTGAAGCTGAAAATCTCCAATCTTTCGACATTGACAATGAATGACATCACAAATCCTTGGGATATTTTGTGTCACATGACCTCGATATATGAACACAACTTTGCGTGTCTCATGATCTTGTATTATGATCAAGTCATATAATATCAGATGACATCACAAGTCGCTGAGATATTTATATCTCATACGACCTTGTGTTATGAAATGTCATATACCCTCTGACATGGAGTTTTAACCCTAACGATTGACTTTGTTTTCGACAGATAACTTTTGAATGTAATGAATGATAATCTCATTCTGTTTTCTGAAAAATAACCATTGATTTGACTTCATCTGAGTCATCTATCTCAATATAGGATGTAGAATTTTTTCTGATCTGTGGCATTGACGACATTTAATAATCAATGCTACAATCATTTTAATTTTTTCAGAGATTGAAAATAACTTTCTAATTGTTACTTTTATATATTTTTTGAATAATCAGATTTGCACTTTTAGTTATGAGTAGAAAGTAACATACATAAATATTATTTGTTTTTTAGAAATAAAAATGACTAATCATTACTTTCCTTATTTATTTTTCAAAATATAAAATATACTTTTTTACATATAAATAGAAATTGCATTACATAACTTTATTTTGTTTTTTTAAACTAAATGATTAACTGATACATTCATTATTCATTTTTTCAAATATGAATGATCAATTTTACACTTTTAAATATGACTAGAAAGTGACACTCACATATAACTTTATTAGCAACATACAAAAAAAATATTTACAAAAGATTTATTGGGGGAGATTTCTCGACACGATTGCTCTGAATAATACAGATATGAAAATAATATAGAAAATATTATGAAACATGAATTGCAAATGTATAGGGAAAGATAAAAATTTTTACAAGAGATGTAAGATGGAATTTTCATGTATCTCCTTACTGAAGATTTCCAATTGTCGAATTTTGGGAGAAAGTTTTTTCATGTGAGCAGATCTCTCTCGTTGAGCTGCTCTCATTTGTTCACATTCCACTTTGAGGAGAGAAACTTGCTCTTCCAGTTCAACAAGTTTTTCCCTCTTCGCTCTATATTCCGTTTCGAAGCCATTGTAAGCGTGATACATCTCTAGAAATTTGTCTCTCCTGGATCTCATAAATGAAAACCAATCGTCTGATTTTTCGAGGTCAATCGTTGGGGGAGGCGTGCTTCCAGCACTAACATTGTCGTATTCAGGAACCTGTGGAATGAAAGGATATGATGAACTAACATCTTGTCGCGTTTGAGTAATGATAATTACCTGATGGAGTGATGTAGAAGGTCCTGCTATGACTTCCATCTCTCTCACTTTTATCGACTTGACTTTATCCCTTTTTTCGTGTTTCGCCTTGTGTCTCCTTCTAGATGGCGACTTCGAGCTAGACTTTTTAGACTTCTTCGCCTTCTTCATTATTTTTTCATCACTCTCCATTTTTTTTCTTTTTCGTCTCTCAAGGTCATCATCCGAACTGTTCTGAATGATTGAACTATGTGGAGATCCCATATTCTTCGAATATGTTTCCTCCATCTCTAATATGTTACTCACAACAGTCTGTGATAAGTTCGGAAGTGACTCATCAAGATTCTGGGTGTGAGTCGCCATCACATTATCAATGTTTGAGGGATTGTCATTCATCTCCACATGGTTTGGATTGAATCCATTTAAAAATGATTTAGCATTGTGCATCTGCTGAATGGAAGTCATCACCGGTTGTGGTATCTCCCCGCCTTCCTGAATGATCACGTTCTGGTGGACAATTACATCCCTGCGCACCATTTCACACATTTCTGATCGGTTCACAGAGCTTGATGGTTTTAATAAAGCTTCTTTCAACAAAGACATGGTTCTGAAATCAAAAAATAATAGACAATATAATATGATTAAATTTAATTAGCTAACAAAAAAGTTTTCATCTTTTCTTTTCATCACCTTGATACAAAACAGTGGAAATCTTTCAGAAAAAGCAATTTCAAAAGAGGTAACTATATACGAAGAAGTAACTTTTAATCACAAAGTACCCTTTCTAAAACAACTACTTTCAAAAAAACATTGAATTACATGAAACAAAAATTACATTCAAATCAATTACTTTCATATGAACACTGAATCATACAAAAAAAAATACTTTATAGAAAAACAAAAACCGTTCTTTACCAAAATTATTCTCATATATAACCTTTTCAGTTTGATATGAATAATATAGTAGGTTGTACTTACATCGAGATGAATTTTCAGCTGCTAAGATTTGAAGGCTTTGATGGAGTTGCTTCACCTGGCTGCTTTATTGAACTGAAAGGAAGGAATCAATTTCAAAAAAGAATTCCATATAACATCATCAAAATATCAATGACCTTTTAGAAACCTTCAAACTTGTTTCACACTTTTCGAGGTTGTATTACGTTCACATAAAAACAACTACTTTCATAGAAAACAATGAATTATATGAAAAAAAACTCTGAACTAATAATTTGATATGAACACTGAATTATACAAAAAAAAAAATTGAAACTGAAAAGAAGGAAGCAATTTCAGACAAGAATTTCATATATCATCGTCACATCTCAACTTCCTTTCAGAAACATTCCAATTTTGTTCAGAATATTCAAGGTTATAGGTATTAAGTATAAATAACCGTTCTTTACCAAAATTAATCTCATCTTAAAATATAACCTTCTCAGTTTGATATGAATAATATAGTAGGTTGTACTTACATCGAGATGAATTTTCAGCTGCTGAGATTTGAAGGCTTTGATGGAGTTGCTTCACCTGGCTGCTTTATTGAACTGAAAGGAAGGAATCAATTTCAAAAAAGAATTCCATATAACATCATCAAAATCTCAATGTCCTTTTAGAAACTTCAAACTTGTTTCACACTTTTCAAGGTTGTATTACGTTTACATAAAAACAACTACTTTCATAGAAAACAATGAATTATATGAAAAAAAAACTCTGAACTAATAATTTCATATGAACACTGAATTATACAAAAAAAAATTAGAAACTGAAAAGAAGGAAGCAATTTCAGAAAAGAATTTCATATATCATCGTCACATCTCAACTTCCTTTCAGAAACATTCAAATTTTGTTCAGAATATTCAAGGTTATATTAAGTATAAATAAAAACTCTCTTTCGAAAACATCTACTTTCATGAAAATCAGTTGATTTACACAAAAAAAAATACTTTTGGAATAGATAATTTTATATGAACACTGAATTGAATACAAATTAGAAATTCAAAAAACTAAACACTCCTAAAATTATAACCCTTTCAATTCGAAATGAATAATATAGTACACTGTACTTACATTGAGATAACTTCAACTGCTAAGAATCGTTGATGATTATTGGGTTGCTTGAGTCAACTATATTACTTGACTTGACTGTGTCACTGCAAGTTAGTTCGATGGGTAAGAGATACTAAAACAGAATGATGTGTTGTCCCTTCTGATTCTGTTCTGGTGTTCGGAAAGGTCAGCCCTTTCTGGTGGGGATTGAATTCGAGTCTTATGATTTGTCCCAACGATACAAAATTAAAAATGGAAGAAAAGGGTAGTAAGAGTTTATTGTTGGTAGAAACAAATTTGAGATTTTACAATTGTCCAGAGTGCAGGGTCATAAAATCACAAAATTGTTAGAATTCCGTCTTTATCACCCTGTAAAACTTCCCGAATGTCCTAATGGACGGTTTCTACCTCAATTATGTCAATGCACCTCTGAACGTGCTAATGAATTTTACGATCAGGGTTTCCTACCCGAATTTTTTTTCAAATAAACCATTCAACCTCTTGCATCCCTTCAATAAAATAATATTGTCTAGACACGCTATAAAAGTTCCTGAATGGACTCTTCGAGGGTTTCTATCTCAAATATGCCAATGCACTTCTAAACGTGCTAATGGATTTTACGGTCAGGGTTTCCTACCCGAATTTTTTCTTCAAATAAACCAATCATCCTTTGGCATACCTTCAATGAAATAATGAGATTGAGTAGAATACTGCACCATATAATCATAAAATATTTTCTCTCCAAAAATAAACCAAACAACCTTTTGCATCCCTTCAATAAAAGAATGAAAATTGTCTCGACATCAACAGCATATAATGATAAAATATTTTTTCTCCAAATAACCAAACATCTTCTCGCTTCCCTTCAATAAAATAATGAAATTGTCTAGACTTCAGAGACATATAATCATAAATTTTTGTTTAAATATCGATATTTTCTACCCACAAAGTTACAAAACTTAGATACTAAACATCCTTTTTTCCCAAAAATGGCGAATACGCGCAATTGTCAGTTTTGGAATAAAATATAATAATTGAATATTTTTTCTAAATCATATACTCGCGCTAAACTAATTGTGACTCAATCACTTATGAACATGAAATCTTAATTCTAATTTATAGTGACACCACAAACGATTTGAACGATTCTTTTCGTCAAATATGAATTTTCCAAAATGTTAAAAGCAAAAATTAGATTTGTAAAATTCAATTACTCGATTGCTCTTCCAATAATGCAATAAGAAGATCTAGATTTTCATCGATGGTATTGTTGGAATCTTTCATTAGTTCCAAAAGAATTCTCAGATTCTGTTGGGAGCTTGTTTGATAAAATTTAATATCGGAATGACCCCAAAGTAATGTTTTGGTAGTATTCGGAATTATGAATCTTTTATCATCGTTATGCGACAGAGCGACTTTATTACACATCAAAGTATAAATATCATGTAAATCACTTCTGAATACATTCATCTTTCGCAATATTGTTCCACCTGTTTCAACAATCCTAATGTAATCGTCAATTGAAATCCGATTTTTAATCACGGATTTTTTGACACCCTTAGCCCTTTTAATTTCATTTGACACACTTTGGATGTGATATGATTTTGCTCCAGTCCCATGAAAACTAATAATAGGATCGTTTGGAAGTTCGTCTTTCATATTTCCAATTACCGACTTCTTAACTGGCACATGGAACTTATTATCCAACGCATAGTTGGAAGTGTCAAATTTATCAACATTCTCAATGATAAATTCATAAGAAATTATCTGTCATTATTTTCAAAATCAAAGAGTCTGTGTCGGTGTAGAGAAGAGAAGAACGTGATCCGAAATGTTTTTTAATAACATCATAGAAAAAGTCGTAAATGACAGTTTTCGACATATCCAATATACTAAACCCCAGATACAATGGTTTGTTGTAACAAACCTTAACTTTATCCATATGTATGACTACAAAGTCTTCTGCAATTATGGATAATGTTTTGAAATTAGGGCGAGCTATCAAAGCGTTGGCACCCATTCCTCCCCGTATAGATTCCCAATGTGTAACAATTCGAATTTCTCTACTGTTGTAAACATTTTCCAAAGTTTTCCCATAAATAGAGTTCACATTTAATTTGAAGTAATTCTTCTCAAACTTATTGGTGGCTTCATTTCTTAGTTTAGTATTTAAATCGATATATTTTTTCAACCATTGTGACTGATCGAATCTGAGAACTCTATGGGTTCTAATCAGCTTTAAACCATTACGAAGCGCCTGTTTAAAATTTCTATAATGAACGATATATTTATTTTTATCATTCAAATTAGGTATAAGTTTGGCTATTTTAGACTTTGACCCAGGCGGTATGATACTTTCAACCAAAAATGGTAAGTCTGAATGTAAATCGTGCATTTCAACGGGGTAATGAATATCAACTTCAAGAATGTATCCTTGAGAATTTTCATCTGGAATACTGACGATATCTAGTTTACTTATTTCATCGGAGGTCAACCATGTGAACCCTCCAAAAGGTAGTGATTGAGACATGCTATGACCATACAGATTTGTTGCATCCAAATACATGATAAATGATGAAGCTTCATTAGGATTATAATTTGGAAGGAATTGATTATTTGCAATGTGCTGTCTCTCCGAACATTGACTAACACCGCCACGAATACCTTTTTGAAAAAAATGCACCATGTCTATATCAGTTAATAATTCCAACTTGATGCCAATATATTTCAACATAGCGTCCCAAGAAAGTCCTGGAGATGTGAAATAATGTGCAGGATCCAATTTATATGTACTCAAACTCATGTTTCTGAAATTTTCGAAAATATCACACAGTAATAGAACATCTGATTTTAAGTAAATATCAGAATATTCACCCAAATCACGACAATTGAATGTTTTCCATACCTGCTTCACTGTATCATATTCATTATCAGAAATATGTCTTTCATTCAGTTTGTCAAAAAAGTCCGCCTTTGATGGTATATATGAATAATTCAATTTATCTAAAGAATCGATGGAACTGTATGGAAAAACACCTTTCTGTCTCATAAGTTTAAATTTATCATTTTGTGGAAAATGTTTTCTCATTTCCACAAAATGTTTCTCATCTAAATTATCGCCCAACTCTTGAAGAGATGTACTTATAAATTTGAAACTATCAATGAACCTTAATTTCAAAAATACTTTTTTCAATTGCCCATTTCGATTTAATTTGTTTTCCATAAATAAATGTTTCGTGAAAGAAATATATTTCTCTTTAGTTTGAGCGAGGACGTCAACTTTACTTTTATTGGTGCATAAATCTTTTATGAACAAGTGACAGTCATACCCACTGAGATTATGGAAAATGATCGGAATGAAATTGGGCAATTTGAAATTGAGATTACATATGGAATGTGTTGCTCCAGTTCTTTTTTTTTCCTGTCAGGTGACAGTGATCACGAATTTTAATGTCATTCTTTTCGAATGTCTTTCCATATATAGCACATGTAGTGGCATTATTGAAATCATTTTCTTCCTCAACAGTCAAAGGGTTCATTGGAACGATATTTTTCAAATATTTGTGATATATATTAGTGACGTCAGCCTCCAACTTTGAAATGAAAACTTTAGATGCATCAATCAGCCCCTCTATACAATACGAATTTTGAAATTGAATCATCAAAAGAGCACTTTATGAGATATGAGAAAGCGTATGGTTCATGAAGATAGGTTCGATTTGTGAAAGACTTAGCAGGATTTGGCTCATTTGTGTGCAGTGGTTTAAGGATTGATTCAAAATCAGCATACACTGTGAATGGAACCCTCAACTGTTTCTCAATATTTTCAAATTTCAAAATATTCTCAGGTACGCATTCACCGAATTTATCAACTCTGAATTTTGGGGTTGGTGTTGTTGTCGATATGTGATTACAATCATTCAATTGATGTCGCAATAAACCCCGCTCATTACTAAAGTATAATAAACAACCATCACAGAAATATTTTCTATGTTCATGTGCTGATATTTGAGATGATACTAATCTCGATAAATTTTTAATCCAACAATAATGACTGTTACCAGAGTCATCCATTATATTAAGCAGATTCACATGACTATTAAGTCTACGTTTCGAATAATGTAACGGGCCTACAACATCATATGAATCTTTACCGTTTTTGAAACATTTTTCTAAACCATAAACATTGATAGAGCAATCATTCATAATCTCAAATTTAGGAATATCTTTCAACTTTACTGGAAAATCCATACCTGCTACATTCAACACGGTAGAGAAGTGAGGATAAGATGAAATTTCACACACTCTCACACTGGCAGGATACAGAGCTGAAGTTACAGCCCATGCAAAACAGTATTGATCTTGATTAATAACATTCACAACACTTTTCTTCAACTCAATGAATTTGGGTAACTTGATATAAGAAGAGCCTCCAAGGGGACTATACTTGTTTACATTTACTTCCATAAACAGAATTTCCTCGATAGTCCAACCTGAAAATTTATTTTCTCTTCAAATCTAATAACCAATTTTGTGAATACATCACTTACCTGAATCTCGATGTTGAAATTCCGTTGCTTGAGCAGTTAAAGCATCAATAAAAATGTTATGAATCACATTCAAATCATTCGATTGATCGACAACTTGATTGGGACTATTGAATGATTTTACTTCTAAATTCTCCTTAGTTTGAAGATAGTAACGTCCAAACACCTCCATATTGACTTTCACAGTTTTATGGATAACTAACACTTCTTCGAGTAGTTTAAAAACTTTTTGCTTCAATTCATTGAAAAATGTTGGGTAATCAATGTGATGGTTTTGACTATCCACTCTATAGCTCACAATTCTACACTTGAATGCTGTGCGTATGATTTTAACACCGTCCCCATATTGAATACATGCATTTGTTCTATGTTGCAAAGTCCTCCGATGAATATTCATCTGATCACTTGCAATATTCAAATTGCAACACAAACAGGTTTGCATTTCTGGAGATAATGGAGCGTTTAACCTAGGCCTCTTCGACATTGATGGTCCTTCATTATTTGCAAGAATACATGATTCTCGCTGATGACGACGCAAGTTATCACTCCGAGTGAAACTATTTCCACATTCACTACACGTATACATCTTTTATATAATACCACACGATTATGATGAGATTACGGACAAAAAAGAAACATTCACAACACACATGTTATATGTGCATAACCCCCCACTCCAATGCAAGGTAAATCTACGTCATTTTATTAAATATCACTCAAACTCAAGGTAATACATCAGTAATATCGTTCAAAATTTTTCCCAAGGTCATATGACGTGTTCGAAGCTCGAAATCGCTTAGGAAATTTCCAAGGTCATGTGACCATGCAAGGCCAAATCATAGCTGTACAGTAAAAAGCGGTTCACGGTCATGACATCACACAAATCTCAATGCCAGTCATGGGCGGAGAGTAAAAAAGGGGTTTCACCTCATCATGTTACACACAACTCAAGGTCAACTCATAGGCAGAGAATAAAAAAACTAATCAAGGTCACAGTCAGTGTTGTGGATCTGGGGGGGCATAGCCTTGGGGGGAGGTCCAGACCCGTCTTTCCCCCTCTACTCAAGCTCAAACCAAACTGCTCTGTCAGATCTTGACATGGTGGGGGAGAGACATACCAAAGTGAGAACAAACCTGCTTTTCAGTTGAAATCATATAGATACCATCTACTATATGGCTTCAGATTTGTAATGAATTATGTTTCGAATAGAAAAACGTAGTGTGACATTTTAAATTATTACATCATTTTCAAGCATGCGGAAGTTCATGTAGGGCATGCATATGTGTGAGAAATATCAGTCCGTTCTCCTGTAAAATGTCAAGTGTTGACACTACATATCTACAAATCTCCGTCGAGCATGACATTGGCGTAGAAGTCAAAAACAAATTTTAGTCATCATTTTTGATACATGAATGTATATATGACACGTCACATTTTACAAAAGATATTTTATCTTATAGCACTTATATCAATAACAGCACATTTTATACAAAAATATTAAGTAAAAACAACTTGTTACCAAAAAGTCTTTGACTTTTTTCTTGAATTTGAGAAAATTTCTTCACTTCTGATGTTGTGTGACAATGAGTTAATACATTTTGCCCCGGCATAAAGTGGCGAACCTTTGTACTCATTATGGTTTATTTTTTCCTGATGGAAGTCGTTTCTTCGTCTCGTTTAATGACAGTGAATTTTCTCATTTCTTGTTAGCAAATGGGAATGTACATGAACGTAGCTTAATATTTTGTAAAGATAAATGCATGGTAATGTAAAAAATTTTTTGTCTTGGAATGTTTTCTTACAAGATTCTCTGTATTTGAGATCACAAATTAGTGTAATGAAGCATTTTTGCCTTATAAAGATTTTATTCAATTCTGATGAGTGTCCCCAAATGGTAATATTTATATAAAGCTCAGAATACACTAGGCCATAGTATACATCCAAGAGATTATGTCTCAAAAAATTCAGTTACATCGTTAGGAAGACAAAATACGTTCCTCAGAGAAGTGCACAAGTATTCGATGTGATTACTGAAAGAAACTTCATTGTCAAGTTGTGTTTCAAGGAATTTTATATATTCTGTTGTTTCGAAACCTAGATTTATTTGAAGAGGGCGCTGATACTCGAAAACTGGATAAATGTTATTTTATTTTCATCATTCATTAAATGATTGTTTCTACAACCAACATTCGAATTCATTGATTACTAGTTTCGTTTTATTTTCAATTTCATTTAGATCTGGGGACGTCACAATGTTGTGTCATCGGCATACATGAAAACTCGACCCTCGAGAAAATCCTAGTATTTAGTTTCAAGGTTAAACCAAACTTCACCATCAGATTTTGCCAATGTGTGGAAAAAAAGAGACCAAAGTGAGGCGATACCCACGTTTCAGTTGAAGTTACGTCAATATCATCTACTATGTTGCTTCAAATTGTAATGTTTTTCAAGAAGAAATATAGTGTAGCATTTTGAATCATCATTAAATATATGGTACCTAGTTCATGTTAGACGTGCATATGTGTGAGAAATGTCAGTCTGTTCTCCTGTAAAATGTTATGTGTTGAGTCTACGCATCTGTTTCGAGGTAGATAATAACCTTGCATTTATTTCAAAGTCAAACCAAACTTGACGGGTGAATCTGACAATAACAGGTGAATGAATTCATTTTCGATTGAAGTGATGGCACATTCTACTTTTCAGTTATAGTTACGCTGATGTCATATGCTGTGAAGGTCGAAACGGAATGCAAAAGCTACGTGCAATATCAAAATCGACAATTTTTTGTCATACGGGACCAAGAAATACAGGCACAAACTATAGAAAATCGGCGTTTGTTTGAAGGTGATTGACGTGATGAATTTCACTAGTTCGGACTTCCATTGTCTACTATATAAAATGATTTGAAATCCCTGAAACAAGTTGAAAAGAATAATTAAAAAAGAATAGTTGAAAATAACAATTATATTAAGCAACAATAAACCTGAAATGAAATGATAGTGAAATAACCTACAAGTAAAAATATAATAATCGAATAAATGAAAATTAAAGGAATGAAAAAAGAAAATAATAAAAAATTAAAAAGTGTAGAGATTCCAAGTCACGTTAGTTCACGACGTTTCGATTGTTGGTATCTACAATCGTCTTCGGGTGATGACTGGACTGATTCCTCCGAGAGATGACTATTTTATAGGTCGTTGAAATACTTTCACTTTCTCTACTTTCCATTTTCCACTTCACTGATTTTCCGCTTCACTGATTCCGTAAGAGATGACTCCCGCCAAAACGGTCATCTCTCACGGAATCAGTGAAGCGGAAAATGGAAAGTAGAGAAAGTGAAAGTATTTCAACGACCTATAAAATAGTCATCTCTCGGAGGAATCAGTCCAGTCATCACCCGAAGACGATTGTAGATACCAACAATCGAAACGTCGTGAACTAACGTGACTTGGAATCTCTACACTTTTTTATTTTTTATTTTTTTTTTTCATTCCTTTAATTTTTATTTATTCAATTATGATATTTTTACTTGTAGGTTATTTCACTATCATTTCATTTCAGGTTTATTGTTGCTTAATATAATTGTCATTTTCAACTATTCTTTTTTATTTATTCTTTTTAACTTGTTTCAGGGATTTCAAATCATTTTATATAGTAGACAATGGAAGTCCGAACTAGTGAAATAGAAAATCGGCTCATCAAAGAAGTTGTCTCTTTCGACAATTTCTAAATTCTAACCAAACCTCAAGATTTTTCCAAATCCTAATATATTTATTTCTCTTCCGAATATGTATTCTGTAATTCAGTTTCACTCTCTTCAGTGTTTTCCGTACATAAAATAGACCTGAATAATAACTGTTCTTTTATTCGTCATCATGAATATAACATTGCACAAGATTCAGATCTTAAATTCCATTAGATAGTTACAAGCAACAAGAATTCACTCTCTGAACTCTCATTTCTTATCACTTGTGCTTTATTGGTTTGTTTCATGTTGAATCATTTGAATACATGCAATGATTTTTTCACATTACTTATCTCTATATATTTCATAACCCCAAACTTTGCAGTCCGACGCAGGCCTCAATAGTTCAATGAGGTTTCAAAGCGAAAATGTGAGGTCAAATTTTGCCATAATAGGCAGAATTCCTGTCAATTGTTATATTTATCCAATTCGCCCTAACGATACCTTGGCACTGCTCAAGTTGATAATTTTCAGATTGATACTTCACGAGATTCTTCAATATTACCTATACAAATGCAGCTATTTAACTCTCTTTAGTTCACCCTACTTTGCTACCCACTAGAGATGCCTGACGTCACAGCCAAGCCCACCTCCCAACTGGATGCGATAACAGATGTCGACGAACAGGCAGTGGTCGTTGCGCTCTCGGAGAGGGCAGACGTTAGCACAGTCTTTGGCCGCCTGCGTGTCACCATCAATAGCGAGGCTAGAGCGATGCGTTACGTCACAGCATTCATCGCATCGAGAGAGGTGAGGGCACACCGATGAATAAGCATTACTCAGCCACACATCGTGGAGTGAACATCATGCTCTCTTACCGTTGAACAGTTGCTGCTGTGACGTCACACCACTACTAACTTGGTGGACTCACACCGATGGAACATTCATTACTTGAAGGATCTTCGAAATATGCAGACGCATGTTTGTACATAGACAAGCACATGATGAAACCCTGTACCGTGCATTCCCACACACACACACACCAATCAAATGTAATTACGTCACTATGTCACACACACACACACACAAAATCTCATATGAAAAAAAAATCTGAATGATCCATGCACCGGACCCTTCAAGGTCACATCGCCTTGATGTTACTAAACAACAACAAAAAAAGCAATTAATACGTCATAGTGGTGGGGGAAGGCCCAGAACTGGCTGTAATCTACTACTTGCCAGAAATCGATATTAATTACAAGCGTGGATACAAGAATTGAGCCTGGAACATCTGAACAAGGTGGAAGTAATTATTCGAAAATATGAAGAACGAAGTGAAGACGACTCAGATTACGAGGGGTACGATGGAAATATGACCCGACCAAGATTCACAATGAAGAAGAAAAAAAAACCTCAGCGAGAGGAAAGAAAGAAAAAAGAAGAGTTGCAACGGGAACAAAAGGAAATCCAGGAGCCAAGAAAAAACGACCTTAAGGGAGACAAAGCAATGAAGAGAATTTTATGGAAAATAGAAACGGTGGGAACAGGAGAAGAAAGAGCGGTTAAACAAATGGAGGAGGAACAGATGGTAGGGCAAGAACCCCACAGATGGGAAACGGACGTAGTAGCAGGGTATGACTTGGATATTCCGGCCAGGTCCGAAGTGATGAAAATGGGAAACTTGAAGAAAAATCTAACGGGAAAATTTCTAGTATGCGAATCGGTGGAAGTAGAAAACTCTCACGTAATTACCGTAAAAACTTCGACGGAAAATTATAGTCCAGTACCGATAAAATTGATAAACTTGTCGTGAAAAAATGTGGATATAAGAAGAAATCAAAAAATTGTCCATGCAGTGACGTGTGAAGAAGAGGGGAGAAACGAAGGAGAGAGGTTGGAAATTCAAAGCTTTGATATGGACAACGGGATGTTTTGCAAAAAATGTAGTATTCTATTGGAAAAGGTGAAATACTTGGGACATATAATTACACAAGGAGGAGTTCTTCTCAATTCGAAAAAAAAATTGAGGCCATTAAGAAATTCCCTTTAACCCGAAATGTCAGAGGAGTTCGAGCGTTCATGGGACTCGTAAATTGGTATAGAAGATTCATACCGAACGTCGCAGAAATATCAGCACCTTTAGTGAATTTAACGAAAAAGGATGTGAAATTTGAAATTTCTCTAAGGGAATTGGAAGCAATAGACAAATTGAAACAAAGTTTGACGGCGGGATCTGTCTTAATCTCTCCAGATTTTGAACAATCATGTATTGTGTGCACAGTCACTTCAGGGCTAGGAGTGGGGGCTGTACTGAGCCGAATGAAGGATGGTTATGAATAGTCTAGTTCACATGTACTTTTTTTCGTAACATTTTCCAGCCCTGTCTAAAAATTACGACCAAGGTGTCATTCGATTCGTATTTTTGCCTAGAAAGTTTAAGAAGAGGACCAAAAACGCGCCGATAAAAATAACAAGAGTTATAAACAATTGAGTGAAAAAAATGGGGCTTTAGTTTTTTCTTAATATCTCGTAAAATTTTCAAAATTTCGGAAATTTGAAAAGAGATTCGAAAAGATCAATGGATTTGCGTAAAAAAAGGTCCGACTCCCGAAACTGTATCTCGATTATTTATAATTTTTACAGAGCCCCGTCAAAAGCGGGTGATCTGACATAAAAACAAAAAAAAATATTTAAACATATTAAATGTGAATATTAAGGAATGAAAAAATTCATGTGATATTGGGATACATCAATAAACAATAATTCACAGTCAAAAAATTTTTATCCCGATTTTAACGTTAATTATAAATTAGTTAATTGATAACTTTTTCTGAATTGAAAGTTAATATAAAAATCTCTATACATATTAAACTAAAACCCTGGCATTTTTTTCCTTTGGTGAAGTTATCCTTAATAGGCAAAAAAATAGATTATCGTTGCCAAAATAAAAAAATTGTTATTTTCTATTTTTTTATTGCCAATTGAAAATTATAATTTCATAAAAAATACATTACAGAATCTTTTTTTCTAATTTTTTATCTTTTGAATGTCTCATGGCTAAAAAATAATTATTAATTTTTTTTTTAATTTTTTTACAGCTATTGTTAATAAATTTATTATAAACAAATACATTGTTTATAAGCAATTTAAAAATTTTAATGGAAAAAAATCATGATTTTCAGAAAAAAATTGTTTTTTGAAAAAATGTATTTGTTGCTAAAAAATGCGTTTGTTAATCAACAATCGTTTTTTGCAACTAAATATTAAAATTAAAATACCGTTTTTTTTTAATCATAAATTCTATTGTTCTATTTATTTAAAAAAATTGTTATGAACAAATTTTTTTTTTCAATACTTTGTTTTATAATAAAAGTGACTATGTGTTTTTTTATCATTCAATTTTTCATAAAACTTTTAATATTGTGATACCTTGATACTTGTCTTTTTCATTCGCTCCTTCGCTTTCATAATTATAATAACTTTCAAACTATTGTAGTTATGATAAATATGCTTCAAGTCTTTTTTGTTCATTATAAATTTATTAACAATTTAAGCCTTTCACTAAAGTTGTAGTCTCATTATTTATTCAATTATTGTTCGTTATTTATTAAAAAAAAATTAAGTCTTCTCAACATAAACTTCGTGTCATGTAACAATAAATCATAAGGATTTTATTACTTGCACTTTCAGTAGGATCATAGGATCATTAACATCAACTTATTGTCATATTTGTATGGAGTTTGAGAAAATTAAATGAAGCAATCAGACATTCTGTTAATTTAATTTTAATCAGTTTACTTCTTTGAATTTCCGATGCTCACAACTTTAGTAGAAGGCTTGAATTGATAATAAATTCATGATGAACAGAGAAGACTTGAAACATATCTGTCATAACTGCAATAGTTTAAAAGTTATTATAATTATAACAAGTATCAAGGTATCATAATATTAAAAGTTTTATAGAAAATAGAATAAATAAAAAAACACATAGTTACTCTATTATAGAACAAAGTATTGGAAAAAAAATTAAAAAAAATTGAAAAAAATTGTTTGTTTATGACAATTTTTTTTAAATAAACAATTAAAAAAAGAATAAAAGAAGAGTTTTTTCAAAACCTTGAAGAACAATAGAATTTATGATTAAAAAAAAAAGTTCCTTAATTTTAATATTTAGTTGCAAAAAACGATTGTTAATTAACAAACGCATTTTTTAGCAACAAGGAAATTTTTTCAGGAAACCTTTTTTTCCTAAAAATTATGGTTTTTTTCAATTAACATAATGCGAAAAAATTTTTTCGAATTGCTTATAAACAAAGTATTTGTTTATAATAAATTTATCAACAATAGCTTTAAAAAATAAAAAAAAAATATTAATCAGTCTTTAGCCATGAGACAATGAAACAATGAGAAATATAAAAAAAAAATTTGAAATGTATTTTTTATAAAATTATAATTTTCAATTGTTATTAAAAAAATAGAAAATAACAATTTTTTTATTTTGGCAACGGTTATCTATTTTTTCGCCTATTACTGAGGAGAACTTCACCAAAGAAAAAGTATGCCAGGGTTTTAGTTTAATGATTATAGGGATTTTTATATAAACTTTCAATTCAGAAAAAGTTATCATTTAACAAATTTATAATTAACGTTAAAATTGGGATAAACATTTTTTAACTGCAGATTATTGTTTATTGATGTATCCCAACATCACATGAGTTTTTTCTTTCCTTAATAGTTACATTTGATATGTTTAAATGATTTTTTTGTTTTTATGTCGGAGTGACGAAAGGCGCGCGGAAGCCTGACTACCCGCTTTTGGCTCTATTTTCAGGGCTTTGTAAAAATTATAAATAATCGATTGCGATTGGATCAACAAATTTAACAAATTTAACTAATAATTTCAGCGATGCACTTAGATTTTTTGCAATATCCTAAGTTCTTGAAAATTCCACTATAGTAAATTTTCAAAGTGCATCCCTCCTTATTCAAGACACATTTCAGCTCGTTCAATTGTTTCTCTCAACACGTTTTGCAACATTTGAGGCGATATACTTCTAAATGCCTGTTGAATCCTTTCTTCTAAGATTTCGAGAGTGGCTGGGGCTGTTGCATAGTAGACCCTTTCTTTTACATATCCCCAAATGAAGAAATCTAACACAGTCAGATCCGGTGAGCGGGCAGGCCACCGTACTGGACCGTTGGTTGCATTAACTCTATTATTAAAATGCTCTATTAAAAAATCAAGTACGTCTCTGCTATTATGGGGTGCTGCTCCATCTTGCTGGAAGTAAATTTGCCGTAAAACTTCTAAAGGCATATCATTAAGATGATCCTCGATTTCATTTTGAAGAAAACCCAAGTATCTAACCCCTGTTAACTGACCTTGAAACAATATTGGACCAATTATTCTGTTTCCAACGATACCAGCCCAGACATTGACGCCAAACCTTTCTTGAAAATTGCCCTCTCTCATTGCATGTTGATTTTGTTGGGCCCAGTACCGACAATTCTGCTTATTAAACATACCATTATTTGTAAACCGTGATTCGTCGGAAAATAGAATGAAGTTGATAAAATTTGGGTTAACTCTATGATTTTGAAGCAACCAATCACAAAATACTACTCTTCTATTGCCGTCGTCAGCATACAAATGTTGATGTAACTGATATTTAAATGCTTGATATCCGTGCTTTTTCAGTATTTTTCTTGCTGATTTGTGACTTATCTGCATTTCTCTGCTAATTTCTCTTAAAGAAACTGTTTTATCAACTTCTACCACAGCAAGAACGTTAATCTCAGTCTCCTCATTTATGACAAACCTCTGTTCTGCGTCTCGATTTCCCTCTTGCCTAAAACGACTCTCAACATAGGGAAAATACTGATGAGATGGGTGTTGCCGATTGGGATATCTCTGAGCATACAACTCAGCAGCTTTCCTTGAATTTCTGTGGCATTCTCCAAACAATAACAACATATCCACTTTTTCACTTTGAGTATACATTATTTCGACGAAAAATTAACCTAAAATTAACGAAAATCAAGAGAAACTTCTACTTTCTGCTCATAAAGCTCATGTCACTGTCATAACCTAGGTGAGCGTTTTGTTCTCCAAAGTGGACTTGATGGAAATAACCGCAAAATATTATGCATCATTCCTAACCATGGCACCCTTGACAAAAGTAAATGAATTTGTATCGAGTATTTTCCTCAGTAATATTTAATTTATGTTCTTATTTGTAATCCAATCGCAAATAAATTAGTATCGTTAGATTTGTCAAAAAATCCTTTTTTCGGAAAGTGCTTGTCAAAAAATGGTCGCCATTTGAAAAATAATAGTTAGACACGAAAATGTTATTTTGTAAACTTGTCTCATTCATATTCAACACACTAGTCACTAAAACTCCGCTATTGCAATTTTCTGATATCACCTGAGGTCCATAGATTAGTTTACGTCCGATCATGGCCACCTAGATGCAATTTTAAAAGTGACTCTGAAAAATCAAGTAGGCTGAAAAACTTCCGAAAATGTCAGTTTCTGATCCAGAATTGTCTCAGAAATCCAAAAATGTTACAATATACAGGGTGTTCCATTTAAAAATTCAGAACCGGAGCCATTTCCGCTGAAACCGGAAGTGACCGGAAAGTGAAAAATATGTGAAAACTCTTCTCTCCACATACCATTTATCTGTACCAAATCTCGTTTTGATACACCTGATAGTCTAGAAGTTATGACTTGTCTAATAGATTCGTTGACACCCGGTATAGGACAGAGCCCACAAAGTTTTGCTGGCATGAAAACGCGATTTCTAGTCAAATTCAATATGATTGAATAATAATTGTAATTATTTATAGTGAATTTCTTTAGGTCATAGCCCACAAAGTTTTGCTGGTATGAAAACGTGAACTCTGGTCAAATTCAATATGATTGAATAATAATAGTAATTATAGTAATTTTCTTTTTTTTTTTCAATAATATTCATATATTAGATAATAATTATATGGAGATATAAACATTACTAACTTAGTTGAATACACTCACTTTGTGACTACAAGTAAAATGGGAATGTGAGTATTATATCATGGAACCAAGATGGAGGTTGCTTATTGTTTTTTTTATTCGATTTCAGTTCCACCATTCAAAGATGTGGATGCAGTGTGCAAGTCGAGATTGGATCGATGTTGTAGATCTCAAATCATCGGTTCAACATTTGTCGTCTGAATTGAAGGTGTTGGGTGATGGAGCCGAACATGCAAGCGTTTATGATATGAGTGTATGCTATGATGAAAAACAAATTGAATTATGGGTCTTAGTGATGCTGAGAACTATTGGAGTGGTGCAAAAATTTGTAAAAAATTTTTGGATAATTAATTGGAACTGTGGCAACGTTGTGAGGTTATGATTGAACTGAACCTGAGAAGATTCCTGTATAGCCTCCAACCATACTTGCCAGAATGGATTATTCATCACTTCGAATTGAATGATGAAAATCGAGAGGAAATTGAAGATGGTCGCGAAAATGATGACTATGAGAAAGAAGTTATTTTAGATAGTCTGTATGTTTCTATGAATCATAAATAAAGTCAAATAAGAAACTTTGTATTATTTTCATGTTTCAATTATTTAAATCCCATTATATACAATAGAAAATGATTACAAAACAATAAATATGATATATGAATAAGAAAAAATTACAATACATGACATAAGTCAGTTTCAAATGAAAAAAAAATCATGAAACAGTACATGATAGAGTGGAAAAATGAAAAAGTATCAATAATTTAAAGAGTGTCAATATCTGCTGTGAACTGAACCATCCAATGCATTGTATGTTGAAACTGTATCATGCAAAATTAATGCATATACTTCAGTGTTGTCTGGAAACTTTGTCTTCTTCGTCTCAAACTCAATCTTTATATCAATAGTTGATGATTTTATGTTGCATTCGGTTGATGGGAACAATCGATGACGAAAAGTGGATTCTCTCTAAATTGTCCAATGTCCATTGGAGGTTCACTCATATCTTTATCATAATAACTTCGCTGGAAACTCTCAAAAGCATAATAAGCAGGAGCATCAAGTTTTTTATCGAAATTCAAATTCCAACGCTCATATGGATAAACTTCAGAATTCGAGTATACTCGAATACTATTGATATCAGCAGTTGTAAATTTTGTAATATCCTGTGTTCTATCTTCAGATATGGTAGTACTTTGGAATGCGATGATGACAAAACGAGGAGTTTCCAGAGCGTTAGTTGTTCTGATGGCTCATATGTCTGAAGAAGTCCCACGTAATGATGGTAGTTCATAGAGGTCACACATGCGAAAAGCCAACTTGATTTTGGCATTCAAACCGCTTTTGTTTATTCTACTCAAAAGTTTGAGCTTGTTTCTATCATCTGGTACAATATGTCTCATTTTCCATTCGATTTTATTTATTTCTAAATCAGCATCAACCTCACCTATATATGAGTTTTTGAATGATCGAGCGATAGTCAAAATCAATTCCTGTTTGGCATTCAAGATACTTTTGTTTTAATCTTCAGCAAAACCCATCAAATATTCCAGTAGTAGTTTTCCACTAAAAACATGACTGTTTGTATTCAAGATATTTTGTTTCAATTGTGAAAGTCCCCAGCCAGATGTCAATAATGTGTTAGCATGCGATTCTCCAAATGATATCATGGTTTTCATTGTAGATGTTATCCCAGGTTTTCTAACAACAGCTACTTGTTCACCACCCATTTCGTAACGAATTTCTTCAAAGAGAAATGCAATTGCATTATTCGAGAGATAGCATGTTTTCGCTACATCTTTCGGGGTGAATTTCCCTTTTATGTAAATGAAGATCTCGGCAATATCTAGTATAACATCTTGATTATTGATTGCAATTTTGATTTCATCCGAATTCCTGAATAGCGGTGATCCGTAGGGCTCATATGTGTGCTCATGTAAACCTATGAGAGAATGATCGAGCACTGGTTCATCGAATATATTCAACTTTTCACTGTTTGTTTCGAGCACCATTGTTATTTTCTCACTTTCAATCCAATCGATTTCAAAATTTTAAGATCACTCACAGACAGAGCGTTATGTGCTAACTGTTTAGCATACACTTGTGGAATGAGCTTCTTTTTATGCACACTTTTTTTTTTATGCACACTTTTCTTTTTGATAGTGCAGCTCGTTTTGGTTTGGGATTGTTCAATACGATTTTGTCTATTGTAAATGAAACCCATAACAATAGTTATTCGATTTTCTTCAATTCCAAAATAATGAAAATCTCTTCTTCACTTCCAAAATCGATAAGGTTATTTTTTTCATCCAAAATACGCACTGTAATGTTATGAATCAATTGACGACCTTCTGGACTGACAGGCATATATATAATACTGTGTGGTTCTTTAGTAAGATTGTATCCAGGCTCAACATTGATATCGAATGAGAAAAGAATGTGGGATTCTTCACCATTTATATATGAACCAGATATTATATTGAAATCTAAGCGGATAAGTCTCATAGTTGTAATTTTCATTGGTAATGGGGATTCATGTATCTGATTTGGTGGAAATATGCCATGAGCGAACATTTCTGCTATAGAATTTGGATGTGTCAGATCAATTTCATATTTGGATCGCATTTCACATTTGAATGTATTATTATTGGCGTGTAGATAGAAAATATATCTGCAACGATATCAATGAAACAATCTGAACATGATATGTTTCTGTATGACGGCATTGATCTCTTCTATTTCGTAAGCACCACATGGAATTTCAATTGTAAACTTTTGGAGTATCGATGAGTTGTCATTACTGATTCTAAAACTCACTAAATTATTAGCTTCAGTTATTTTATTGATTGTATTGCATCCATAGAATCCCAAAAGTCCTAATCCATAACAGCTGTTTCTATCCAATTCAACTGGTGGAAAAAATCCGCATTCACATCCTCTATGTTACAGATACAACACATAGATTTTTGAGGTATAGGACCATCATTAACATCTGAATCTAAATATTCATCGGGGTGATGTTCATAACAATATCTGTTTCATTATATCGATGTCATCTCGTAGATGTTTGGGTAACTTTTCCCAAACATATGCAATCTCATGTGCAACACATGCAAGTATCACTTCCTTAGGCATATTTGCAAGCATCACTTCATCAATTTTTTTCAAGGTACCATATTTTGAAAATATTCTAAGTGAAAACCCCATTCCCTTGATAGCCTCCCGATCCAGTTTTGGTGTTGTATCCATTTTTATTCACAAAATTATTCAGAGAGAAACTGTGAGCACGAGTGACCACAGAGAACTGTATTAAATTTCTGTTGACGATCATAGTTATATTTGATTTTTACATTCGAACATTTTCGAAAAAATCGAGTCAATTCCAATGGTGGGGGTAGATCTTCACAACTATCGAAATATGCGACTAATTTCCCGCATTTCTTATATGCCACCCAATGTGTTCCTGGTCCACTTATTCCATCTAAATTAACAATAGCTGTCTCGTTTTGTCTTGGACCTGAAGAGGGTAATCTGTCACGCATAATAAATCACCACGAAAATGAGGAATTTTCATTTTTTGGCGATTGGCTTCCATTGAAGCCGCTATGCTGGCTTTTGCTGAATTCACGGCCTTGGTAATACCGAAAACGGCTCCCGCTAAACTCCCTAGTGCGGATAGTCCAGCAAAAATTGGTACCAAAGGCAAAAGTTCACCGATCTTGGAAACAGGAATTATGCGTGGTGTGCGGATTTTCTTCTTTCCACCGGCAGCTTTGAGGTATTTACGTGCCGCCTGCAATGCCACAGTGATAGCTCTTTTGCTATTATTCGTCACAAATTGATCCCCACCAGTTTTCTTAAATACATTTCGCACTTTATGGACTATCCCAGCACCAAATGCAACTTTTCTATTTTAATTTTTCTTCGTTTGTTTCCTCTTACTTTTTTTCTTATTGCTGCTACAACCCATGCCCATATGTCTTTTTGCTTTCATAATGTTGGTGACAAGTAATGCAGCTGCTCTTTCCCCAATACTCGCGTCCTTCGATTTAACCCTATCCCAGGCGCTGTATTCAAGTTCTTTGTCGGCTAAATGTCTTGCTGCAAGAACGGATGAATGCTTAGAATATTGAATATCGTGTTTTTTGCATTCAATATCTAATTTTTTGATTCCAGGATCGTTGCGAGCTAAACGTTGTTTGAGTTTTGTACCCGGTCCACAGTATTGATAATCTCCGGGTAGATGTAATTCGAAAGGAAGTTTGTTTATTGAATCATCAACGAAACCACAACCTTTTTTAATTTTATGATCACTTTCAATACGTCCGTATCGTTTGATGGTACACATTGGAATGAATAAGCTAATAACATTTATATAGTCTCCAACCACGGCACGATGCGCATTGTAAAACACAAAAAAAAAGTTTTCTGTAGATAATCTAGATGAGGAATTCGGGTGTGAATTGAATGGACAAAGGGTATTCAGACATGGTCCACTATTTCCATCATCAGTTCGAGGACTCATTATAGGACCTTCAAATTGTGGAAAGACGAATGCAATGATATCGCTATTAACACATCCACAAGGACTGAGATTTAGAAATGTGTATCTATATTCGAAATCACTCAATCAACCTAAATATCAGTACTTGCGAAATGTTTTGGAACCTATAGAAGGATTAGGTTTTTATACATTCAGCAATAATGCAGAAATAGTGTAACCCTCTATGCTATGCTCTATGCGATGCTAAGCCTAATTCTATTTTCATTTTCGATGATGTGATATGTGAAAAGTAGGATATTATCAGATCATATTTCTGTATGGGACGTCAAAAGGATGTTGATTGTTATTCAAACTTATTCGATCACTGAATATTGTAGAGGTCACTTCATCAGCGAATTGAGCTATAATTTAAAAAGAGCATTATGAATACGAAAAATGATTCTGAAAATAAAAACAGTGAAATGAAATTGAAACGTCAACTAGTAGAGACAACAGAAGCTGTCAGGCAGAAATTCAACTCTATCAAGAATGATAATATTGAAAATCATACGACACTTGAAAAATTGTATGAGCCCATAACGAAACCATTGAATATTTTATCATCAAAAGCTACTTCGAAATCATCAATGTTATCGTCAAACCATGGAAATGTTTAATCTACTTCAAATTATCCCATGAGTACTCCAATAGGAAGAAAACAATCTTTTGGTAGTGTATCATCTGTGAATAGTGACACGAGCACACTTCAAGACGATATGAGAACAACCCTTTTCGAAACACCATCATCGTCCTACATCGATTCCTCGGGTCATGACTCCTCACCTAATATGAATGAAAGTCGTGAAGATGTTTTGGCGAAACATTTGAATAATGTAAAATCTAGAAATACAGCATATGATGTAACATTTGGTGTACGTATGGATCCTATTACACTAAATCTGAAAATGGAAAGTCTAGTGGTACATTTCAAAGATGGAAACATTCAATTTTGTGATGGTAATAAAGTGAAAAAATATGAATGCGCAGGTAGTCCAGACTTGTATGATATGATCTTTTTGAAGAATCCGCAAGGTGTTGATAATGAAGAAACACGTCAAGTATATTCCAAAATATTGAAAATATAAACAATATCATCTGAAGAATGGTTTTGAAAACACAAATTCTAAAAAATTTCGTGAAGTTATCAAACCTCAAATAGACTCACGACAATATCCAATAAGAAGTAGGAGTGAAATTGGCGGAGCACTCAAACAAAAGAAAATGGAGAAAACATATAATTCTAAACCTGTGAATTATGTGTACTGGAATTCACCGAAAGAATTAGTTGCTTGTCTACAACTATTGGTAGCTTCAAAGTCAGCTGGGCATACTGGACATGACAATGAAATACTTTCAATAATTGAAGAATTACATGAAGAAGGTATAACATATTGATATATCCACAAGTAATGATCACTATCATATCATCATTCGATGCAGTAACATTATCAACTTTTCCCAACAATCATGTTGAAATAGAATGAATAATGAAATAAGTGATGTCAAACGACAAGTTGGTAATGAATTACATAGACCTGCAAGACGTAATTTTCGTAGGAGAATAACCACCATCAAAGGTTTTGCAGATCTATGGCAAATAGATCTAGCTGAACTACAACCTTATGCAAAAAGTGATGAAGGATACCGATATATACTTGTAGTGATTGATTGTTACTCAAAATATTTGTGGACTGTAGCAGTTAAAGATAAAACAGGTAGTACAATAACTAATGCAATGGAACATGTACAAAAGGAAGTCAAATTCCCCTCCAAACATATACAACATATACAGCCATTCGCAACGTTCTGTGTATACCACACCAAAATAATTGTATACTCCATTCCCGCTTATATTTTTCAACTCACGATATTGAAAACACATTATCATTCCCAAAACTAATCGCCGTTACTTTGAAATGCACTCTCCAACTCTTTTCGCCAATTATCTCTCACTGATAATGCCGTCTCATAAAGTTGAGTCGACTCCTCAAGCTCTGCCTGAGCTTGCATTCTCGAGCGTTGATTGAATTGATTATCTTTAACAATTTTTGAACGGAGTTCATCTGCATCTGTACACATTTTAGCTAATTCAACCTTCGCTAATGCAATCTCAGCATCTAATGCTTTCAAGTTCAACAATAGCCATCTGCGCCTTTACAAGGCGGCATTTTGCTTTCTTTTTCATTTCTCCAAACCGATGTAGAGGACTGAAAGAAGATAGCGATTCAGCTTTCGAATCACCCTTCATTTCTTTAGGTGAACCTTTTGGCTTTCTCTTCGATCTGTCACGTTTCGTTGTGGGTTTTTTCTCTCGCACAACACTTTTCGATTGTTTCTTTTCTCTGAAGTCAGTGACAATCGATGAAGATGCATTAGTAACCTTCCTCTTGATTGTTCTAGATTTCTTATCAACACCAAGAGGAAGGGTAGTTGAAGGGTGTTTGAGTGGTGATGATTGCGAAACGATTGGATTTTCAATAACAATTTGCTCATTTGGTTCCGGCACATTTGCAAAGTTAACGAAGTCGTTAATATCAAAATCATTTATCGAATCTTGACTAGATAAATGTGATACTGGAATATTTTCAAAATCAGTGTGATCGATATCAACAAGTGGTGAATCATCTTCAGCAATCAACAACGGCATAGAGCTCATGATAATGATTATTTAGGTTTGAGGAATGATATGTGATAGCAATAGAATGTGAATAGGAAAGGTGATGATGTTACTGATACTTCACCTTTTATAGAAGAAAATAAACTAGCGCATGCGCTCTTTTATCAACTGACGCATGCGCTCTTTCACAAAACTGTTCACGCATGTGACGATCTTGGTCATTTAAGAGGAATACTCAGTGTTGCATGCATTTTTAAAATGAGAGAAAATAATACAAAATGAATTTAAAATAATATATTTATTAATAACAGAGGACAATTACGGTAATAAAAATCAAAAGTGTTAATGTGTCGCTGTTGATGTGGAATGTTCTTTCACTCTCCTCCTCAATATTTGTTGTTCATGTGTCAGACACCAACATTGAAAAAAATGAATTTTCCCATTTGGGAAGAGTTGACCAACCTTCTCACATGAATCCCAAGTACTTCTACATGTAGTGCATACATGATTCCAGCAATTCATAGAATATGTATCACAACGCAAACAACGTTGCAGCGGAGCTGGAACGGCAGCACAGGTACCACAAATATTTCTACAAATACCTATATTCAGTATTATAGGTTCGGACCACTTCAGGCACTGTAACTGTTTTTGACGATAATCAGATTTTGTTCGCTTCGGTGGATGAGATGGAGGCGATAGTTGAATCCGCGACACACAATCACTACACATAACAGTACATGGATTAATTGCTTCCTTAGGTCTACTTAGTTGGCAAAAGTAGCACACAATAGTCCCTGCAATCATCATTGGGTTGACACACACTTTTGGTTTTTCATTCCACTCTTTTAGAAACGACATTTTACTAATTCGAATAGAAATATCAAGAGATGTCTTACAGAAACTCTGACTGCTCTCTCCTATACTGACATTCTCTATTTATAAAAATTAACATCATGTGAAAGTATAGTGGGATAACTTCTCCTTCTCTTCCACTCAAAACGAGTCTAGTGATAAGTGGGAGTCGTACCACCACCTCTAACAATTATATAAATCGACTTGCGACCCTGAAGTTCATTCATTCACTCTGCAACTGTGAGAAAACATCAAGATGAATACTCAAAAAATAGTTGCTGCATTAAACAGAATATCTGCTATTGATGCAAATAATTGTATAGACGAGTCAGATGATGAGGATGCCAACATTCAGCTAGAGAAAGTGATAGTTGAAGAAGGTTTGGAGTCGATGAAGAGGAGATGGAGTCAACGAAGTTGAAAATGGGGCTAATGAAAACGAGGCTAATGAGAGAGATGAAGATGACGACATGGTGAAGGCGATGATGAAGGGATTATAGCTGATTCATCTGAAGGTGATGGTGCTTTGAGAATCGGTCTCCGAATGCTCAACATCACTGACACGCTAGAAGATCCCATGGATTTATGTTGCGTGATGGACGCGCATGTGCAGATCCGAACGATTGATGGCAACATCAAAAAGTTATGTTGGTGTTGTTTTCGATTTTACTCGATACGGAACAATAACGGCGGCTGGTATCAACATGTAAACAACCATGATACGGTCTCTATGATCCAGCTGGGTCAGTATTGGTGTGAGGCATGTGAAAGACCGCTCACAAATTTCACGAGAGTGTCAGCATGCATAATATGCAATAATGTCAAACCTGTGACAGAATAACCGTGGACCTATTGGTAAAAAAAACACCCCATTTCAGGGCTATATTATTCACACAAATAGTAGTTGTAGTAGTATTTACAGATTATGTGACAAATGACTACTTTGACTAATAAAAGTCTAAGTTAGAAATTTGTTAGTCTTTGAATATCTGTGCATTATATGACAGATTACTACTTTGACTGAAAAGTCGAAGTTGGGAATTTGCTAGTCATTGAATATCTATGCATATGATGAGTACTACTTTAACTGAAAATTGAAGTTGGCAATTTGAATATATATGCATATAATGATGAGTACTACAGAGTGGGATGATGGTACTTTTACTTGCATTTTGTTTGAGACTATAATGTTAACCTAATGTTAACAATGGTATGAACCTGTTTCTGTTTGAACGTATAATGATAGCTCTGAAAAGAGCTGTTTTTGTTTCAGTCTTCAATTGTAGCCCTGAAAAGGGCTGTTTTTTTATTAATCCATGCAATGGTATGGACTAATGCTCCTCATCATCATCAGAAACAATAATGATGGTGTCGTCATCTGAATCATTTGAATCAGATGATATACTAATGATATCGTCCTCATTATCATCTGAATCAGATGATATATTGATGACATCGTCCGCATAATCATCTAGATTGTCTAACTCGTCAACAGCCATCTCAAACTCTGCATCTACTTCCTCTTGCATACCTTGTTCTATACGTTCTGGGAAATCATCAGGAAGATCATAGATGCGTTGCAGAAATTGAGCGAAGGTTGAACTGAAATGATCGGACGTTGAATCTATTTCATGTACCTGGATGGGTCCTGTACTCGACATTGTGGAAGAATGATGTAGAACTGGGATTGATGCTATATTTATATTGTAAAAAATAAAATGGAGGGGTGAAGTGTAAATGTAGAACAATTCAGTGTTTGAAATTCAAAAACACCAAGAATGATGATCTTCATGAAACTCTGAGTGATTATTATGAGAAACTCTGAGTGATTATTATGAAAAAAAGCTAATAAGGGAGAGGGAGGAAGACAGTGCCCCAGCCTCGCAGTGCCTCTTGTACACCAACCAAAAAGTGTGTACTCCGTGGAAGGAAAGAAAAGAAAAGGGTGGAAGAAACGAGGAAACGATTACATATCGTCATCAATCAGGATGGGGGATGGTGGAGGACTATCTTCGATGAGGATTGGGGATGGTTGAGGTCTATCCTATAATTCCTCGGACTCATCGTCAGCGGCATCATCGTCATCACTGTCATCGTCATCATCTGTGTCTCCGGGTAGTGGGTCATCCCAATCGGGATCCCACCATCCGTCAGGATCCGGGTAACCTCCATCCGAAAGGTGCCCTTCATCGCTGCCGGTAACATGCTGCACCTGCATTCGAATATCATGATTCATGTGTTCATACCCAATGCCGTGCGGTGCCGTCGTGGAGTGAACGATACGTACTTGGATGGAGTCGTAATAAGGTGGCTGAAGCTCTGGGACACTAAATGGTTCAGGTTCAGTAGTTGAATCAGGTTCCATGTTGGAGGTGGCTGATCAACTGAATATTCCAACAGATAATTCCTACTTTTATACTTTCGAAAGGGAGTGGGGGAGGAGGGGGGATTAAGTGGGAATGAATTGCAAAATGACATGAGCTATTTTCGAAGAAAGAGATAATTGAATGGATAAGATACAATATGAATTATATGAAATGATACTTATGGATTTCATTGTGAAACATGTCTTTCAAAGCTAATAAGGGAGAGGGAGAAAGACACTGCCCCAACCTCGCAGTGCCTCGTGTACACCAACCAAAAAGCGTGTACTTCGTGGAAGGAGAGGAAAGGAAAGGAAAGGATGGGAGAAACGATTACATATCGTCATCAGAATTGAGTTCATTCTCAATTCTGCGTAAGAAAGCCAGCCGCCTCGACCACTGGGCAGCAGCTTCTGGATCAGTATCCATATCAGGATCCGACCTTTGCCTATCGTCAGTGCTTGTAACATGAAGCACTTGAATGCGGGAATCAATGCTCCAAAACGTTGAAGGACCTCTATGTGGCTCTGAAGTGGAATCGACTTCCATGTCCACGTCCGAATCGTCGTCGTCGTTGTCACTCCTGTAGTCAGGAGCTCTAGGTTCTGACAGAGGTTTCAACTGGGGTCCGGTCGTGGAATCAGCTTCCTGAGTTGTTGACATGCTGGCGATAGCTACTCAACTGAATATTACATCGAGGAACTCCTACATTTATACTCTTCAAGTGGAGATTGTGGGAGTGGCGGGTAGGTAGGGGTTATGCAATGTTGTATGTGAAAATGAATAATATGAAATATACTTTTATCGACTTTTTTTTGGATAATTGTTACCTTCCATAATCTGAAAAAATATAAAAATTATAATGGAGAACTTTATACAAGTGTAGAAGGGCAAACTTGTTAGTTTACCCCGATAAGTTACTGCGTAAAAATCAAAGTATTTTTCACAAAGAAAAATCTTCTATTTATCAGTAACTTGTCGTATTTAACAATTTTGCCTATCAAAAAAATTATAAAGAAATAATACTTATCTTTTACGTTTCGGAGGCCAAAATCTGCCTCCGTCTTCAGAAATGGATAAAAAATTTGAATATATACGCAGTTATTCCTTTTTTGATAGCTTATTTCTTTACTTCTTCGACAGATGTCAGAGAAGTTTTGAAATATGAAATTATGTCAATGTTGTTGATTGACAACTGAAACATTCGATGTAATACAAGGTACTCTCCGATATCAGTTTGTTGCCATTTCGCCACTATCCAAAGTTTTCTTCAAGATGGGTAGCCAAGTACGGTCTATTTCTAAGGAGCTATTCGAGATACAATTCTCTCCAGACATGAGAATATACGCTGATTCTTTTAGCCTCTTAGAATGAGGCTCATTGGTAATCTTTCTTGTCCTATTCCATTCCACCCGATGTTCACCGTTTGATTTTAAAATGTGTTCTGATAATTTTGATCCTGTCAATTGTCTATTTTTTATATAATCTCGATGTTCATTCTCACGCACTTCCGATGGTCTTGAGGTTTCAGCAATGTAACTTTATCCACAAGAACAAGGTATTTTATAAATACAATTTTTTGTTTTTTCTTCAGTGTTGTTGGGTTTTGTATGTGTGAGTATAGATCTCAGTGTATTTTTTGTTTTGAAAGTAGTTCCAACATCATATCTATTTCCAATTCATCTTACTTTTTCAGGTAGTCTTGGAATGTAAGGTATAACGTTATAAAATAAATATATAAATCAGAACACATTTTGAAATCAGACGGTGAACATCGGGTGGAATGGAATAGGACAAGAAAGATTACCAGTGAGCCTCTTTCTAAGAGACGTAAGCTAAAAGAATCAGCGTATATTCTCATGTCCGGAGAGAATTGTATCTCGAATAGCTCCTTGGAAATAGACCGTACTTGGCTACCCATCTTAAAGAAAACTTTGGATAGTGGCGAAATGGCAACAAACTGATATCGGAGAGTACCTTGTATTACATCGAATGTTTCAGTTGTCAATCAACAACATTGACATAATTTCATATTTCAAAACTTCTTTGACATCTGTCGAAGAAGTAGAGAAATAAGCTATCAAAAAAGGAATAACTGCGTATATATTCAAATTTTTTATCCATTTCTGAAGACGGAGGCAGATTTTGGCCTCCGGAACGTAAAAGATGAATATTATTTCTTAATAATTTTTTTGATAGGCAAAATTGTTAAATACGACAAGTTACTGATAAATAGAAGATTTTTCTTTGTGAAAAATACTTTGATTTTTACGCAGTAACTTATCGGGGTAAACTGAAAAGTTTGCCCTTCTCCACTTGTATAAAGTTCTCCATTATAATTTTTATATTTTTCAGATTGTGGAAGGTAACAATTACCCAAAAAAGATGGATAAAAAACTGTTTTTCCTTCACAAAAAATGACTTTCGTTGTTTATGAAATATACTTATTGATTTCATTATGAAACATGTCTTTTCTTTTTTAATTTTCTTCCCAAGAGAATATTTACAAGAGATTAGAGAACACAAAAATCGATGTGAGGTATTTGTCTAGAAGAACTTGGAATTGAAATGAAAAATAATAATAATAAGACGAAGTGAAGAAAAATGCTTCAACCATCGCATTGTTCAATGTGTACCAAACCAAAATAATGTACACCCTTCATTTCACTTCTTTTTTCATTTTTCTAAAATTACAAATCTAAACTTAAAACTATCATAATTTAATAATCCTAATTAACCTAAAACTAATTTTTCATTCACAATTCATCTACAATTCATCTACAAAAAATGTTTCCAACATAGTATTAAATTTTTTAAATCGCCCTATCGGAGAGGTCACTACTTCTCACCTTTTCTCCAGAGATGTTTCCTTCCGATGTAGTTCGGCCAAATCTTTTGTCAGTTTGGCAATCTGTTCTTCTAGTTTGCTTCGTTGGCTAGCAATTTCAGACTGTTGGCGGGAAATGCTAGCCAACTCGGCCACACTAGATTGGGAAGCAAGTTCAACTTCCCTGCACCTCTGTAGGAAAGGCTCCATCGCTTCCCTCATCTCTCCAATAGGCTGTCGCATTTGTGGCACCAAAGCTTGGGGATTCGCCGGTGTTGATGGCAGCGGTGAAAGCGGCACCGCCAACGGGATCAATACAACGCACTCCGGAGAAGGCGCCCTCGGTGTTTCCACTGCTGGTGCTGCTGCGGGCGGCGTGGAGGGTCTTAAGCTCTTACGAGCGGTCGACCAACTACCTGCATAAGGATTAGTCTTATTGCAAGTAACTCGGTACTTCTCAATAGCACCAAGCCTCGCTACAGGCCGTTGACAGACCTTCTTCACAACCCTGACTTCCTTCTCCTCCTCGAATAAGTCAGGGCTGAGAGATCGGACCCTACCTCTCGAAGTGGATGCCTTCTCCTGGTCTGTCACAGGCATGATGGATGCCACCGCATTGTTCAACTCCTGGGTGTTGGATGCCATTCTGAAAATGTAAAATAATACAAAGTTAGTTGATAAAAAAAAAATAACATTGTTAACTTACTCAAAATTCCGGTTGTTGACTGGACTGCATTGGACAAGACTGGAGTGTTGACTCGATGACTTGAGCTGTCGTACCGAATGTTGAAGAGTGCTCTCCTTGGGGTATAGGCATGTATGCGCGAGTGGTGAGAATGTGGCGGGGGCGCGCACGCGCAATGGGGGCGTGCATGCGAGTTAAATAACTTTGAAGTCGAAAACCGTTTTTAAAAACAATTTATTTTACTCAAAATTACAATAAAAATTTCTAGAGAACTTCTCACATCGAGATCTGCAAAATGAGTGAGTAAAAAGTTATGATGATAATCGTTTCTGGATCCGGGGTGGAAATCTGCAAGCACTGCATTTCCTTGGATAGTCTGCAAAATCTCTTCACATAACTCCTCCCTCCTCAGGAGAAAACAATACGGATAAAGGGTTGTTTTCTTTAGGGTCCTTCTGTCGGTTGGTATTGCGATGGTCATTTTTCTTTTTCATCCAAAACCAAAGTATGGCGAATCCGGTAAGGAGTAGACCACATATAGTTACACAGGGTATATTCCAAATTGCTGGGTGTATTAATTGGTTAAGGTATGGCGTTTGGAGTAGCTTGGCTTCTGTTTGAAGTTCTCGTATGGAGTGGAAATTGATTGACTTCAGTATCAATGGCTTATTTTCTTGTTGGTCACCATTAGATTTGGAAGCCATATTCCATCTCAGTTTGGGAAGAATAAGTGGGTTTCCCAAACTAGTTTCTTCTTCGTTTTTATAGGTGAAGTTTTTCACAACAACCCTGCAGCCTTTTGAATTTTCAGAAGAGTATTTGTTTCGATTCTGTGTACACTTCTTTTCTGGCAATCCGCTTGGGCTATAACGGATTCACTGGATGGCAGGATTAGGAGAAATCGGTCATTGATTTCTTCTATGGCGTGATTCAGAATGGCTTCATTCGTCAGGCAATTGGGTTTTTTGTCCTTCATCAGAGCAATAATACAGGAGTCGATTATAGTTTCGTCATGATGTTGGCACAGGAACACACCATCTATTTGAGGGCATGGTTTATCTTCAAACTGGTGATATTCGGTACCGAGTATGAGGAAAGGTTTATAGGGGGTGATGATTGTATTTTGGTATGGTGAACTAATAAGATTATAGGTTCGGAAGTCGTCTTCTAGGCAAATTGGTATATGTATTGCAAAAATAATTTTGTATTTCTCAATTTTTACTTGAGTTCCTGCCAGCTGGTAATAAAGGTATGCATTTTGAGTTTTGAGGATCTTTTTATGACCATAGATATTGGCCATGTGTTCGATAGCACTTACTAAATCGTTAAGTGGAATTACTGAAGGATGGAGATAACCTAAGTTGGCGAACATGATTGCATTTTCTAAATTGTCAAGAAATGTTATCAAATTTTGGCAATTTTCTATTATTTGGCTAAAGGCCCCCAAGGATGCAAAATATGAATATAAATTATTAGTTCGGTTATTGAGCTCTTCTCTTAGTTGGTTGAGTTCATCTCTCAATAGGATTTGATTATCGTGAAGTTCGGTTATGGTTTCATTGTAGTTTTTGATTAAGAGAAGTCTGTAGTTTAATTTGATGATTGAGAGAATTTTGATTTTCAAATAGTGTTTCAATTTGTAAATCGTATTTAATTTCGTCATCATGGTCTAACGTTCCAAAAAGCCATCCACTTGCTATGCCTAGACCATTAATTAGTCCGCGTTTTTTGCGATTACTTGAAATTATATTACTCAATTTAGTTTTTGTAGTGGTTAGGAAATATTTAGCTTGATTAAACGAATCATTCAGAATGATCTGGTCCTTTTCCATTCCAGTTTTATTATTGATCGATATTATTAGTATCTCGTAGAAAAATTCAATATTTCTGAATTGCATTTCTAAGAGAGGGGTTTCATAATGTAAAAATGTATGTTTTGTTTGAATGATTCTTGATTTTCCGAGTTCTAATGGTAAGAGTGGAGTGTCGAGTTGTTGGATTTCAATTTCTTGGCTGGTTATTACCTGGGTCATCACGAGAAGTCGAAGGATCGGTGTGGTCCGTTCTGTCATCCTGTAAAGAACGTCGAGAGTGAATAGGTGGTTTTCTTATTTTTGATTTATGAATTATTGCTCCTGTTGTTGTTTTAATTTTGAGTCCTAGGTCTTTCGAAACTCGTTTTTTAATGTGTCTAGGTTTAGCTTTGTTACGAGCAGCTTTTCTGTGAACTCTACAGGGTCTTCGCGAGTCTCGTTTCTTTTATTGATGACACGTTCTTTATTATTTTGACAACGTTTCTGGATGTTCTCGTAAAGGATAACCAACCTACTTTTCCTGTCATTCATGAAGTTATTGATTATGTGTTCGTCCGTTAAGTCAAAAGGGTCTAGTGATTTTGTATTACCCAAGACTACATCGTAAGGGGAGTATTTTGTCACGGAATGGATTGACGAATTGTACCCTATAATCGCTAGTTGGACTAGTTATTTTATGGGTGTGTTGGGATGTTGTAGTTTCAGGACGCGGGTATTTTCAAGAAGAGAAAGGTGAAATCTTTCAACGAGGCTATTACTGTTTGAATTGCGTGGGGTAGTAACATGAAGTTGAATTTTGTGAAGTTTGCAAAATTCCATAAAGAGTTCTGATTTGAATTCGGTTCCACTATCACAAGTAATGGAATATGGTACGTCAAAATGAGTGATGAAAAGGTATAGTTCTTCTATTACGTTCACGGTGTTGACGCTATTTAAGATGTATGCTTGTCCGTACTTAGAGAAGGAATCGAAGATTGTTAGAAATTTCGTCTGTAGAATCTGAAATACATCAATATGTATCATTTCGAAGGGTTTAGTGAGTGTGAGAGTGATGGAGTATTTTATTTTCGGAGGGTGTCTATCATATTTGGCTTGTTGGCAGATATCACAAGCATTTATATACCGGATGATATCCGTTTTCATATTCGGCCAATAATATTTATTTCTTAATGCTTGGAATGTTTCGCTAATGCCGCGGTGACAAGATTTACTCTGATGGTGGTATTTCAAATTTTTTTTTATCTCATCTGAGTTTGTTAGGTCTTTGACGAATTTCTTTGAAATAACCAAATGATAGGAATGATTTTTAAATGTATTTCGAAGTGTTCTTACAAGCGTTGGAATAAAATGTTCGATTGATTCTCTGACATAAATACAGAATAATTTTTTCGGGTCAATATAATTTTTGAAGGTGTCAATAATTTCTTTCTCGAGGTTTTTGGTGAAGTTAATGTCAATCGAGATTTTGAAATGAAAGGTTTGCTTTTTACCATATAGAAAGCTTTAGAATCGATCTTTCTTATTATTATTTGATTATTATATGAATTTGTGACACTTTCAGTGTACGGTATTTCAAGAACAGGATTCTCTGCATTTGAATGGACCGTTTCGTCAGTGGTAATCTCCTGCTCAACGGGGTTTTCGGGGATCTCTTGTATTTCTTCGTTGTTGGGTCTCTCGTCTAAGGGTTGACTATTAGTATTGTTCTCGATTGGTGGTGGAATTTCATTCGGGTCTATTCCTAACAAAGCATCCCGTATATAATTTTCAATTTCTTCATCGATGTCACCTGGATTGCAATTAATGGATTCGTTCTCAATAGCATTTATTTCAACACGTGAAAGAGCATCAGCATTTGTGTTTTGTTTGCCACTTTTATAATGGATGTCATAATCGTACTCTTCCAACTTGAGCCTCTAGCGAATAAGTTTTGAATTGGGATCTTTAAGACTAAACAACCATTTGAGTGGTTTATGGTCGCTTATAATGTTGAATTTCCTTCCAAATAGGTATAGGCGGAAGTATTTGGCTGCCCAAACAATAGCTAAAAGTTCTTTTTCAATTGTGCTGTAATTTATCTCAGATGGGTTGAGTGTTCTTGAGGCGTAAGCTATTGGTAGGTCGTTTCCGATTTTTCTTTGGCTTAAGACTGCTCCAATTGCGAAGTTTGATACGTTGGTCGTAAGATTAAATGGTTTGGAAAAATCTGGGTACTTAAGTATTGGGTCATTAGTCAAGATATTTTTGCAAAGTTCGAAGGTTTCCAAAAATTCAGGATTGTGTTCGATTTTTTCACCTTTTTTCAAACATTTTGTGAATGGTTTAGTGATTTTGGCAAAGTTTTTTATAAATCTACTGTAGTAGCCTAAAAGTCCGAGAAAGGATTTAATTTCTTTTGCAGTTTTTGGCAAGGGGAATTTTTTTATGGCTTCTATTTTCTTCGGATTCGGTTTTATTCCATTTGGAGTGATTACATGTCCAAGGAATTCCACATCCTTGCGGAGAAATTCAGATTTATCGAGCTGAATCTTCAGTTTGGTTTCTCTGAGACGTTGGAATACTAGTTTGAGGTTTGCGATATGTTCTTCGAGGCTGGAACTGAAAATAATAATGTCGTCCATGTAAACTAAGCAGAATTTTTCTTGAAGATTTCTTAGGACGTCATCCATCACACGTTGAAATGTAGATGGGGCGTTCCTCAAACCAAAAGGCATGCGCAGATACTCGTAGTGACCTTGCTCAACGCTGAAAGCAGTTTTCGAAACTGAGTTGGGGTCCATTTCAATCTGGTGGAAGCTAGATGCCAAATCTAGTGTGGAAAAATATTGGCAACGTCCAAGTTTGTCCAGAATGTCATTAATGTTAGGTAAGGGATACCGGTCTTCAATAGTTTTTTCATT
This sequence comes from Leptinotarsa decemlineata, assembly GCF_025532065.1. Lineage (NCBI taxonomy): Eukaryota > Metazoa > Arthropoda > Insecta > Coleoptera > Chrysomelidae > Leptinotarsa > Leptinotarsa decemlineata. Next base: position 18,090,103 of record NW_027412533.1, read on the forward strand.
CACTTTCCTGTAGTCTACCACAATTCGCCACTTTTGTTTACCACTTGCGTCTGTCTTCTTCGGGACTACCCAAATTGGACTACTCCATGGGCTCTGACTGGGTCGTATTATTCCGTCTTCTAGCATTCTTGAAATTTGCTTCTGCACCTCTTCTTTATTTTATGAATAAAGGGGTACCGATATGATTTCGAATGGACCGGGACTTCGTCCGTTGTTTTAATTTCATGTTTAACTTGATATGTAAAGGAAAGTTTCTCATTGCTTTTATGAAAAAATATCAGTGTATTCCTTACATAGCCTAATAATTGCTTGTTTTTCTTCTAAATTCAAGTGATCGACCCTAATAAGATGTTCTATATTTTGTTTTGAAGTGATTTTTGAATTTTCAGGCAATAAATTTTCAACGTGAAAAAATTCAAATTTTTCTTTGAGACACCTTGTTAAAGGAATTACTTCAATAGGTGTTTTTATTACTACGGTAACTCGTGTATCAGTGTTGTTTATAATTTCTGTCTTTGCAAATCCGTGTTTCGCAGTAGATAAGGTTTCCGGTAAATAAAGAGTGTCAAGTTTCATCTCGGGTATAATGACATCGCCCTCATAGAAATTAACAGGAATTTTAATAGCCGCGATTTCATGCGAATCCACTGAGATTGTGAAATGTTGTCTATTCAACTTATAAAAAATTGGAATGCATAGATTTTCATTAATAAGTCGGTTTCTTTTAAAATCAATAGAAAATTTTAAATTTCGAATATCGTTAAGGCCAAGTAACCCATCAAATTGATTATGAAATTGAAATAATATGAAATTTATTTTATTGGAAGATTTAAATTCAGGAAAGGCCGGTATTTCGGCTCTAAATAAGGATTCTTTCTCGCCGATAGCTGTTTTGATTTTCGTTGGATTTTGGTATGTAAATTCTGGAAAATATTTTTCTGCAATGGCTGGATTTAATATGGAGTTCATACTACCGGTGTCTATTAGTAATTTGATAGGCGGATTTTTAATTTCAATGAACGGTAGGTCGGTTGAGTGGGCATCCGAAAAAATCTCGTTTATATAGGGGGATCGGTTTGAGATGTTGACCAAAAATTTTCATCCGGATTCGGTTGAGAGGGTTCAATATCTTTTTCTTCGATATTATCGTAGTGTGTTGGATATTCATAATCATAGCCTTCGGTATTATCGAAGTATATATTTTCGTTTTGGGCAATTTGATTAGTTTCGTCAAGATAGTCATCATTTTTGGGTGAGGTTTCTTTACTGTCAATTTGGTAAAGTTCCTCAGATTGGAAATTTTGAGAACCCGTGGGTTCCTTGAAGTTGTTGACATTGGTTCTGGATTATAATTCGGAACACGTGTCCGGTGGGCTTAAATACATTTCTGGGGGGACCGAATACCTGTCTATTTGTCGGATACTTTGTGACAGTGGGTCTAGGTTGGATCGGTATGGGTTTACTAGGAAATCTGTTTGGGTTATTTTGAAAATTCTGAAAACTAGGTGGAATTTGGTGGTTAGAGACTGTCTGCGTGTACCGCTGTATTGGGGGGTTTGATTGATTTGATTGGAATGTTCGAGAATATTGCTGTGTATTGGAAATGGGGTTTTGCAAATAGGTTGTTTGCTGTCTAGGACGATCTGGGGTATTTTTCGGTAAATTGTTTTTGTTACTGAGTTGTCTGAAATTATTTTGTGCATAGAAAAAGTTTTCTTCTTCTATCATATAACTAATAGCAGTTTCAATACTGTCGGGATTTTTAAATCTGACTGTTTGTTGTAAAGGTGTCGGGAGATTTCTTATAAGAGTTCTCAATGACATAACTTGATATTGTCGCCTATAAATAATTTTTGTTGCTTCATCCATTTCTTGAATGCTATAAGAATTTATTCTTTGAATCAAATGACTGCGAAGAACTTGTAGTCTTTCCGCAAAATCTAATGGTTGTTCGTTTTTGAAAGGTCTGGCTACAAGAAGGTCTTGTTCCAAACTTCTCTTATCTCCAAAACATTGAATGAGCGCCTCTTTAATTAAGGCCCAGTTATTCAACTCTATTCTACTTCCTACTAAGAGATTGGCTCCACCAATTAATTTTGATTGGATAACCTTCAGTAAATACTGTTTGAAAATAGGATCTGTTGAATTTGAATAAGTTGAATTTAGAAAATCACAATTTGAAATGAACTGACTTAATTCGTTTTGATTGCCATCGTATGGCGTAATCATATCTACATATAATCTAAGCATACTAACGTTAATTTGTTCTGTGTTTCTGTTAGGCATTGTTTCTTCTAAAACCACAGTAGTATTAAAGTTATTTATTAAATTTTCAATTTCTGAATCAAGATTCATCAAAATTTTACGTTATTATTTAATGTAATATCCTATTCAGGATTGGATTTAAGAATCAAGAAAAAATACTTGTATATTTTGCCTAAATCTAATGTTTTCCTATTCAGGGAAATGGGTAAAAAGGAACTCGATACTTACTTGTACTTCAGAGCTGCTTTTTTTGATGTGATTCTTCTGCTTTTTGTGTGAATTCCAGAGGTAGGTAGTAAACGCCAAAGAGTTGAAACTCACGTTCAATTTTCGGAATCGGACCCGATGCCGTGAACTTCGCGAAAACGAACTGCGAAATAATAGTACAGCGACTGTGCCAGTTAAGTAACTTTGAAGTCGAAAACCGTTTTTAAAAACAATTTATTTTGCTCAAAATTACAATAAAAATTTCTAGAGAACTTCTCACATCGAGATCTGCAAAATGAATGAGTAAAAAGTTATGATGATAATCGTTTCTGGATCCGGGGTGGGAATCTGCAAACACTGCATTTCCTTGGATAGTCTGCAAAATCTCTTCACATAACTTGCGCGAGTGTTGGGAGTTGAGGGTGGGGCGATGGGTGGGGCCTTGAGGGTGTGGGTTGGAGTGGGACTCAGAGGATGGGGCGGTGGATCGTTTCCCAGGGGGCTACGCGCGCAAGCACGCTTCGGGCCCAAAACAGCTCGCGCTCCCGCTCGCCGGTCAGTCTCTTGTCGGCGCCCCGGGCGGATGATGGTGGGCGGGCAGTGGGGCGGGCGGAAGTGGTGGTGGAGGGAAACGTGCGCGGTAGGCATTCACTATGTTCCCTAACCTAATCTAACGTTTCTCCAGAACTAACCTAACCTACTCTAATCTAACCTAACCTAATTTCCGCGCAGAATGCATTCACCATGCCCTTTCAATTAATACGTCATCTATTGGTTTTGGTTTTTGTTCTATTATTCTGATATCTGAATTGATGTTCAGTCCTAGATACCCCAGTTCGCCTGATGGTCTGACTTTATGATTTTTCTCCAAAACTACAACTCTCTGTTCCAATGCATCATATTTTTTCATTGTAGATATTGTTATGCCAGGAATTTTTATTTCTACATCACTTTTTAGATTGTTATATTTACCAGCCAAAGTTATCCGAGCTTCTGCAATTCTATCATCGAATGCTTGACGTGCATCGCGAGCAACATCACCAATTGTGGATTGTATTGCAGCTTGTAGGGCTAGAAGTATGACCTCTTTTGTTCCATTGATTTCCCCCTCAAGATATGATACACTTACACAATCACTCTTGTCAATTGGTTCGCGTGTATTTTTCAATATTTTTCTTGGCATGTCATAATGACCATCTTTTGTTAATTTAAATCCATTCCCGGGAGGACCTCGAATGACATTACCACCCCACTTCCTTTTTCTACCAAATTTATCTATCGTTTTAGACATTGTGCACCCTACGATGATTCTTTTCAAACTGATATTTCTTTCATTTACAACATGCTATATACTTTGCAGTAATTGGTTAGGAAAATAGAAATAAAACAAATATTTTTTTTTATCATTTTATATTCATCAAGTAATACATATACATACACAATACATATACATACACAATACATTGATATCACATTACAGTTTTATTTTTGAATACCTACAAGAATATCAATATTGGATTTTCCGGAATTGAATAGAATTTCAATTATTGATCTCGGCAGACAATAAATTGATTAGTTGATCCAGTGGACTTTCCTGAGTTTGTGATTCTTGAATAATATTAGTTATCCACCGAATGTTATCATTCGGATCGTTTTGATAAAATTCAATATCATTATGACCCCAAGGAAGAGTGTGGGTAGTATTCGGAATGATGAATCGTTTATCGTCGTGATATGATAATGCAACTTCATTCTTGAATTCAGTATACATATCATCCAACACGCTTCTGAATGAATTCATCTTTCTGAATATCATACCACCATGTTCCACGATTTTTTGATAATCTTCACATGTTAATTCATTCTTTATAACCGATCGTTTCACCTCGTTAGCTTTCTCAAATTCACCATCAACAGATTTCACATAATACGCTTTTGCACCTGTACCATAAAAGCTCATGATTGGATCTTCGGAAATTCGTCTTTGAAGTTGCCCAAGATTGAACTTGTTACTGGAATGATGAATTGGTTAACTATACTGTAATTGGATGTATCGAACCTACTTATGTTAGTTTTCATGAATTCATAAAAATTTTCTGTATTTACTTTCAAAATGAGTGAGTCGGTATCTGTGTACAGTAAAGAGACATTTTCACCAAAGTGTTGTTTGATGCATCCATAGAAAAAGTCGTACATGACTGTTTTTGATAATTCTAATATAGAAAATCCCAAATATAATGGTTTATCATAATGGACTTTAACTTTACCCAATTGAATGGCAACGAAATTTTTTGTAGAAATTGAACAATTTTTGAAATTTGGTCTGGATATGAGAGTGTTGGCACCTGTATTATTTTTTATATTTTCCAATGTGTAACGAGTCTAACATCAATTCTGTTATCTACATTCTCCATTGTCTTTCCATATACCGCATTATCCATTAGTTTGTAGAAATCTTCAACAGATTTGTTATTAGACCTATTACGCATTTCAGTATTAAGATCTATATAGGGTTTTATCCAACGTGATTGTTTGAATTCCAATACTCTATGTGTATTTATTACAATCTAACCATTTTATCATTCACATTTGAAATTGATTTGGGAATTTTCGATTGTGTACGAGGTGGTATTAATTTTTCAACTAAAAATGGAAGATCAGAATGTTCATCATGCAACTCTTATGGATAGTGAATATCTACTTCAAACACATACCCATACGGACTATCAGCACTCACATTCATCACATTAAGGTTAAGAATTTCATTAGGTGTCAACCATGTAAATTCACTTGTTGATAGAGGTTGTGACATGCTATGACAGTATAGATTCGTTGCATCTAAATATGTAATGAATGTGGAAGGTTCATTGGGATTATAATTTGGTGAGAATTTATTATTTGCTATATGTTTCCTCTCACTACACTGACTAATTCCACCCCGTATACCTTTTTGAAAAGAGTGAATCATATCAATGTCAGTTAGTAATTCCAAGTCAATATTCGTATACTTCAACATAGCATCCCAAGATAATACAGGTGCAGTGTAATAATGTGCTGGATCTAAGTTATAAATCTCTAAACTTGTGTTGCGAAAGTTTTCAAAAATATCACATAAAGCAATACATCCGACTTTGAATACAAATCAGAGTATTCGCCCTAATTCTGACACTCGAATGAATTCCATACATTACTAGCCCTATCACAATCATTTTCTGATATATGGAAGTGATGGATAACTCAATTTGTCAATGTAATCAACGAAACTATATGGAAATACACCTTTATGTCTCATCAAATTGAATTTTTCTATTTGTGGGAAATGTTTGTGCATCTCCAAACATTGATCAGAGGTCAAGTTAGCACCCAACTTCTTCAACGAATTAGTCATAAATTTATAACTATCGATAAATTTCATTTTGAGATATTTCTTATAATCCTTACCATCTTTATCGGTATAGGTGTGTGTGAAGATATGCTTAGTGAAAGATATATATTTCTCTTTTGTTTGTGGGATGACATCAACTCTCTCTTTATTCCTATACAATTCTTTTATGAATAAATGGTAATCATACCCAATCAAATTGTGGAAAATAGTAGGTACAAAATTAGGGAGTTTGAAATTCAAATTACATTTGGAATGAGCGGCATGTGATCTTTTGTTTTCTGTAACATGACAATGATCTCTAACTTTGACTTCACCATCAATAAATGGTGTAGTACATATACCACAAGTTCTGGCTGCAGCAAATTGTTTCTCTTCTTCGAGGGTTTGTGCATCCATTGGTATAGGGTATCTGGGATGATTTCCATATATCTTTTTCAAATCATCTTCAATGCTACTCACAACTTTGTGAGCATCTACACCCCTATATGTAACAAATTTTGATAAATCATCATTATATGAACATTTCGTCAGGTAAGCAAATGCATATGGAGCATGTTTGAATGTTTCAATCGTGTATGAACTTTCGGGATTTGGCTCATTCACGTGAATCGGTTCTAGTACTGATTCAAAATCAGCATATACTACAAATGGCACCCTCATTTGTCTCTCAAAATGTTCAAACATTAATTTATTTTCCGCAACCATCCGACCATATTTATTGATCTCAAAATTGGTGGTTGGTGCTGTAGTACTAACGAGATTACAATCATTCATCTTATAACGTAAAAGCAATCTCTCGCTGGAAAAATATATCAAACATCCATCACAAAAATATTTTTTATGATCATGAGCTGATAGTTGACTAGAAACTAATCTTGAAAAATCTTTTATCCAGCAATACTGACTATTACCGGAGTCATCAGTTATAAGTAATAAATTGACATGTCTCCGGAGTCTCCTCTGTGAGTATCGCAATGGACCAATCACATCATAATTTATGTTACCCCTATCAAATTTTCTCTCGAAACCGTAAACATTAATTGAAATATCATTCCTATCTTCAAATCTTTCAATACTCTTATTATTAACTTTAACCGGAAAATTCAGACCTGTGACATCTAAAATATTGGAAAAATGTGGATGTGATGTAACTTCGGACACTCTACCATTTGCAAGATATAATGCTGATGTTATAGCCCAAGCAAAACAGTATTGATCTTCGTTGAGAACATTCACGACAGCTTTCCTCCATTCAATGCATTCGGGCAGCTTCATATATGAACGTCCTCCCAGTGGAGTGTATTTATTAATGTTGACTTCGAGAAATAGTATTTTTTCACAAGTCCAACCTAAATTACAAAAAAATAAATATTACTACTCAATCTCGTTGGAATTCACAAAAAATAAATACCTGAGTCACGTTCTTGGAATTCAATCGTTTGAGCCACAATCACATCGCGGAATCCATCAAAAACAGCATTCAAATCTGAAGATTGGTCCACTATTTTATTTTGGGAATTAAATGACTTCGTGTCCCTCGAATCTTGAGCCTGAAGAATATAATTCCCAAAGACTTCCATGTTCACCTTGATGCTTTTATGGATCCTGATGGCCGATTCCAGTAATTCGATGACCTTCTGAATAATCCCATTAAAAAATGACATGTAGTCACTGGATACAATCGAACTCTCCACTCTGTATGTAATAATGCGGCAATTGAATGCATTCGTTATAAGTTGAATACCTCCAGACAATTGAACACATGCATTATTTTCATGACTCATGGTTGTTCGGTGGGAGTTCAACATCTGTTATCACCTCACAACTGGATGCGATAACAGATGTCGATACGAACAGGCAGTGGTCGTTGTGCTCTCGGAAAGGGCAGACGTTAGCACAGTCCTCAGCCGCCTGCGTGTCACCATCGATAGTGAGGCTAGAGCGATGCGTTACGTCACAGCCTTCACTGTATCGAGAGAGGTGAGGGCGCACCGATGAATACACATTACTCAGCCACACGTCGTGGAGTGAACATCTTGCTCTCTTACCGATGAACGGTTGTTGCTGTGACGTCACACCACTACTAACTTGGTGGGCTCACACCGATGGAACATTCATCACTTGAAGGCTCTTCGAAGTATGCAGACGTATGTTTGTGCATAGACAAGCACATGATGAAAACCCTGTACCGTGCATTCTCACACACACACACACCAATCAAATGTAATTACGTCACTATGTCTCACACACACAAACACACACACACACACACACACAAATTCTCATATGAAAAAAATTCTGAACGATCCATGCACCAGACCCTTCAAGGTCACATCACCTTGATGTTACTAAGCAACAACAAAAAAAACCAAATAATACGTCATAGTGGTGGGGGAAGGCCCAGAACCGGCTGTAATCTACTACTTGTATTACTTAATAATGGAATTTAAATATCATGATAAACCATCATATCGAACGGTGTGGAATGATCTGCAGAATTATAGAAGACATGCGAAAATAATCAAGAGAAGAAATTAGCAATGCCAAAAATAGCATGCGGGCTAGACGGATTGAATTGGGAAAAAATACAAGCAATGATTGAATTTATTTGTTATAATTCAGACATAGAAGTGTTTATCTATACGTCGCCGAGCATCAGGGACAACAAAAAACTTTGGGGAAATATAAGGAACAGATTTCATTGGATAGGCATGAGGAAGGACATTATTAATTATTGTACGAAATGCGATGCTTCCAACCGGAAAAAAACTTCACCACATCAGAAGAAAGTCCCCTAGAGTACTTTACTCATAAACGAGAACCTTGGGAATTAACATCAATGGATATGGTGGGACCCCTAGTTACTTCAACGAATGGAAATAGGTATTTATTAACATTCCAGGACTATTTTACGAAATACCCTGAAGCCATACCTATACCGGATCAAAAAGCGGAAACGATAGCACGTATTTTCGTGAAGCATAACATTTTGAGACATGAAACACCTAAAAGGCTACTGACAGACCGAGGAGCAAATTTTACATCCCACCTATTCCAAGAAGTGTGTGAAGTATTGAAGAGTGAAAAAATCAAACTTCTAGAGACGCCCCTACGACAAACGGGCAGATTGAAAGAATGCACCGTGTTTTAAAGATATGTTGTCGCAATATATTTGTAAAAGTCAACCAGATTGGAATAATTGGATACCGTTTGTTCTGATGGCTAATCGAGGGTGCATGCACAGTTCAACTAGTTATAGCCCATACTTTCTTTTACATGGCCGAGATCAGGTACTTCCTATGGATAGCTTCATTAGATCCCAGAGATTAAAGTATCATTATGACGAAAATTATGTCTCGGAATTTATGACTAGGATGCATTGAGTACACTCGAAAGTTTATAATAATACTGAAAAAACAAGGGAGAATATATATATATATATATATATATATATATATATATATATATATATATATATATATATATATATATATATATATATATATATATATATATATATATATATATATATATATATATATATATATATATATATATATGTTTAAATATGTTTAGAATATGTTCTTCCGTTAATCAGCTGTCGCCCCCATACGAACGACAACTCTCAGAAGTTGAGAAACTTGTGCAATTCAAAAATTATGTAATGACTGTAATGACTACATTACGGACATTATAGCGGTATCAATTAGGGACGTGTCACAATGCCCGGAACCGGAATCTGGATACTCGAGTGTCGATGCCCAAATAAAATTGATTCAGCGAAACGAAATAAACCTCAGGTTTGGACTTGCTTAATCGAAATAACACGGTTAATCATCCACTGCGGAATGCATTGCCACAGTTTGGTAGTGGCCGGGGGACTTTCAAATGTTGTGCACCGAATCAGGGCAAACTAATGTTTATCACTACATCGTTATCGAAGTATACGGTTGTATCACCAGGGTATAGGGGCTATAGTGATGAACGAAACTACCACAGCTTCGCTGACCATCGCTAGGACGGTGATTGCAGAAGGTACATGTAAAGGCACTACCTACCACGAAGGAGGGAGTACCTGGGAATATGTAATCAATACCCCGCTTCTATAAAAATTCAAGCGAGTGATTATTGGGCCAAAATCAAAATGGACGAAAATACGAGATACACCTGGTGGGAGGAGTAACCTGCCCATTTCTAACAGGATACTGATTCGACACGAGGCTAGGAGAGAACGTTTGGAGAAGTAACACGCAAATCCTGTGTGAAGATGAATTGAGCTTACTTTATTGAGGAGAAGCGGAACTGCTAAATAATGAAATCAATAGGGAACGCTATGTAATAGTGGAAAGTGAAGACAAGATATTTGCTCTCACTTTACTGAAAAAGGGAATAATGTTTCATGCCGAAATATGACAAAGCGAGCACCCTTGGATAGTAATCTGAAAGAAAGAAACAGGAAACGTATTAGACCCATATATGGAGATACTACCATACAATACGGACCTGATGACATATCGTCCCTCCAATGCCAAAACCGCAAATGTCAAATGTTCGGTTTTTCACCTATGTGCACCGGCAATAATAATAAATTTCAAAGATTTCAATGCCAAAGGCACGAATTCGTCTGTGAGCCTACACCCCCTCCACCAGATGTTGGCTGTTTCGCGAGAGTGTCAACTTCAGTTTGGTTCCAACGCCTGAAGCGCGAATGTACTTAACTGAACTTTATTCGTGGTTTTGCCGTTGTAACTTCTCCTGCATTTTCAAGTAGGTTCACGAATGTGCCACATTCGTGATTTTGGCAGTGTTGTTGATAGTGTTTACGCTTATTCGTTGTTTTGGTGCCTTATTTTTTTTTTGAAAAAAAATGAGTAGTAGTTCCCGTACAAAAAGATTAGTGCAGCTTGGCAGGAAATTAAATGGTAAGGAAATAATTTTATATTATTTTATGTATTATAACACAATGTACTTCATTTTCAGCAGAATCAAATGAAGAATTGTTTTTTTTGCAATCAGGGCATCATGAAGTTATTCCTCGTACTTACGAAAATCAAATTCCAGAAGATCCAGCTCGTTCTGAAGATTTGTCTGAGCCTCCAATGTATACTACAGGTAGAGTATTTGATCATAATCAGGTCCTGAATTAATGGCCATGGAAGGTAAACTCTCGATGGCTTTGGTTTGATAGTCGAATCACAGTAGTTAAAAGTGTTGAAATATTGAGCGTTTGTTCTTCAGCTTACTTATAATAATTCACTGTTTATAATTTATTTCTTATTGGTTTCAGCTACGAGCTATTTGACACAGTTACCAAAAGAATCTTCTGAAAATAATGCTGTTAATAATTTGGAACTATACGAAACCAAAAATTTGCATCCTGAAATTCTCCTGAAACTCAACTGTTGGAAGATTTAGATTTCTCCACTTCATCATCTGACAACTATGAACCTTCATCAAGCTCTTCAGAAACAGACAGTATTACTTCGGATTTAAATTCAGATGAAGAAAAAGAAGACCATTCCAACCAGATGACTGAAGATATCAAGCAGAAGAAAATGTCTAAAAGAAAGTCAAAAAATCCGGCGCAATGGAAAAAATATCCAAAAAGCTAAAAGAGTTCGAGGAGAATCATATACTGGGCATTGTGGAATTCAAAAACCACCTCGACCTCTTTTAGTACCTCCATGTGTGGCAAAACTAAAACATAAATGTAAGGATTTGGTTGATGACCAGGACCGAGAAAAAATATATAGAGAATTTCGTAGTTTAAGTTGCTCTGATTATCAGAGACAATTTCTGTGCAATCACATAGAACAGAATCCAAAGAAACGCACTACACGAAATGGAAGAAAGTTTACCGTGTGTAGAGAATTTTTCATGGCTACACTAAATGTCACTGATGCTTTTATGAGAAGTTCCATTAAAAAACGATCTTACAGCGGAATACTTGAAACAGATAGACGCGGGAAACATATGCCTGTAAACAAGTTACCCGAAAATAGTGAAAAATATATACGTGACCACATTTTGTCTTTTCCGGCAGTCGAGTCACACTACTGCCGTAAGAAAAGTACAAAACAATACTTGGACGCATCTTTGAATATTTCTATAATGTATAGAATGTGCAAAGATATTTGCAATTCAGAAAGTTCAAAGACCAGTTACGATGGAGAAGTATAGACAAATAATCAAAGAATATACTAATTGAACACTCTGAAAAAGGAGGCGTATTTTAAGTGCTCATTCAAACATTTAATTGGTGTTTTCTCAAAACTACAAATTTGCACATTCGCGGTTTTGGCATTGGAGGGACGATATGTAAACAGTTATTTTCTATACGTAGAACAAGCGTATGAGAGGAATCTGGAAAAACTTCATTTAGATACAATTCATCGGAGATGTCTGGTACATCGAGAAGTACTCAAAAACCGTTTGTTAATGGCACCCGTGATACCAACCTTGATTAGTCAGATAGTCCAGGAGGATGGAGGACATGTTGGACGTGTACTAGGGGAAGTAAATGTGTACCGGAATCATCAAGTATTAGGCGAACCGACAAATGTTACCACGAATTACCCATAGAGGTAAATAACCAATCGAAGTTTATGGCCCCCGTGACGCGGATCATTCAAGATCACGCCGAGGAAATAGACTGCAATGGACTTATTCCATCCTTGTATTTTATAGACAATGAATGGATTGGCCTAGCGCCATACCCCTCGATCAAGAGGGCGCAAAAGGAACTAGAAGTAGAGACGTCGCCGAAATTGAATTTTTCTTCTATATTCCTATATCACCAATAGGCTTAGCAGGGTTATATACCCAAGACGAAGTCCATAAAGCGCAGAAAATACTAACGCCAGGCAAGTAGTGGGACTGGAGACAACAGGGCAAGGATTTTCAACGTTAAACATATTCAATTCGGAAGAAATGTAGGAATTAGCCCATTCGACAATGAAACAAATATGGGGATGGTTTACCGACATCGGGATGTTTATGAGTGGTCTCATAGGATTCTATACCATATTCAAAGTAATCAAATATGCAGTTGGAGTAACCCTGAACGGACTACATTTATATAAAACAGTAGGTTGTGGCATCACACTACTAGCAAGTTTGTGGAGAAATCTTACGATGTGGATCATGTATCGTCAACAAGAATCATCACCACCAACTAACCCCGGTGAAAATTCTAGTACAGAAAACATAGACATTGAAAACGGAAAAAGTCCTATGGGAAGTCCCGTACCGCGAACAAACGTATATCCGGACTCATCCATCGAACCCCACTGGACGGAGCGGAACGAGAAGCGGGGCGCCAACGAGGCGAAATAAACAATGAACTCTCAATTAAGTAATGTCAAACGGCAATTTAGTGCCGTCCGAACGAATCGGAATCAAATCGACCAAAGATTAGCGGAAAGACAGAAAAGGTAGTCTTATAACACAGCATTCCGGCAACGAGACAACAACGCCAGTGTTTTTATAAAAAGTGCGTCGAAAGCTCGGGAGTGTCCAGTGAAAAAGTCAATTCCTAAAATACCGATACCCGCGTTCGACGATATGAACATAGTGATTAGGTCATAGAAAGATAAGAGTCTCTTAGAGGTAAGGCGAACCTCCATATAGTGAACAGGACCGGACTTAACTTCAGTGTAGGACCCCAGAAGAATTTGGCAGTTAAAAGTCTCTGGTTTTATATTTTATCATTTTTATAAACACCGGTTCCATTCACTTATTTTGGAAAAAAGTCAAGGCAAGATGTAGCCTTGGACTTTTTTCAGAGGAGGGAATATTGTAACAGTTCGCCTTATGAGAAGACGCCCTGTATTTTATTTTTAATTTTTGTGGTCTCACATATTTATTTGTCTGAATAGGAAAAATGAAAGTTCATGAAAAATCGAAAAATGTCGGAAGATTTCCAAAAGAAACGGATGTATATATGATTTGTACGTGCTAAAGGCATATTTCTTAGCCACAAGATACAGTGGGTTTCAGTCATAATCACTTTGTAAGCTGATTGATAGCTGAAGACACTTTGTTTATGAAACACAGTTGAATCTTTTGAAAAGTCAGCGATGAGCTGGGAACGGTATGCTTATAACGAATTAAAGATGGCCGATGGAAGATAAAGTCGAAAAACTAATGAAGTATTCGGATGAAAGGGGCAAACGAGAGTTCAATCCCGAGTTATTCGAATAGTGTAATATACGAGGTACTTTTGGGAGTTTGGGAAGAACATGGTTTTTCTTTTTTTTCCTTTTTGGTTGCCAGTTCAACTGAGTGCGGTTCTATTTTGGTGTCTTGTGTCTTCAGTAAACCATAAAAGTATTGGCCGCTATCTACAGCTAAACGGAGGAAAAGAGCTATTGGTGAAAAAGTTTTTGGGTTTTTTCGCCTGGTGGCTAAGTATACTTTTATAGAAATACTGTGGGTGAACATTTATTTAAATAGCTTGTCTCATATAGAGTTACCGAATGAAGGGCATGTTTATGCATATTCAATCGAATGCCGGTTCAGCATTCTCTTATGGTCGAACTATATTAATGTGTTCCTTCCGGTGGTTTATTTTTTTTTCGTTTACTTTTGTCGTTTATATCTTATTTGTAACTTTTGCATTTCTCATTTTTTTATTATACTTATTAAGTTTGAATACGGTGTATTATTGGCGGTAGTTATACTGGTAGGGGAAACAGAGGAAAAGAGAATCGTTGTATATTCATATCTCACATAAATGAGGGAATCCCCTGAGAAGAGTTCATATAAGAGGTATCATTGGCATATCCCAACAAAACGCCTGGAAGGACTCAAGTGAAAAAATGTTCTATTCTAAATCAGTGCCTATTTGATGAGGAGAAGCTAAGCCAATGATCACTTCTGCAGGCAACATCTAAGATAGTCTTCTAGTAAGTATCATTCTCCATTTCTAAATTTCATATGGTGACAGCGGTTGCTCTAATTTTAAGTTTTGACTATAGTTTTCCTATCAAAACAAGACTATATTCATCTGATAAATATAAAGATACAAGGTTTTTTGTTTTCCTCGATATTAAGCTTTGTTACAATGGCGGCTTTATTTGGGAAATAAATATTTCTATCAGAAATATATTCCGCTTTGAATACAGAGTTCAAACCCATCCTAGGGGTTACAATTCATCCAATTTTATATTGTCTCTTCTCATCTCAATTACTACCATGTCATCATCAGAAATGTTATTAAAATGGTCAGTAACTTGTTGTATTCATAAATTCTGCCTACAAATTGCAAATAGAAATCAAATGAAAAAATAAAATATTGATACTTAGCTTTCTTAAGTGGTTAACGTTTCGGAAACAATCTTTTGCCGTTTTCAAAACCTGTACTCACAAGGAAACTCCCCACTCAAACTGTATGATTTCTAATTTCACACGTGACAATTAGAGGAGAGATTTTCCTAGTGAATAGGGGTTTCGAAAACGGAGAAGGATTGTTTTCCGAAGCGTTAACCTCTTGAGAAAGCTAAGGTATCAATATTCAATTTTTTTTATTGATTTTAAAAATATATCGAAGAAGAAAGTAATACAAATCATGAAATTATGAAAAAACTACAAAATTTATTTGGTTCTCCGGAGCGACTTCATTGATTCCAGTAGCGCATTTGCTTTTTCAGTTGCAGGAAAACCCGAAAAAAACTGCAGCACCAGATCTTGATCTGGTGCTGCAGATCTATTTTGATCAATTTCTTTACGATGGTGTTTTCTTTCTTTGAGTTTCAGTAAATTCACTTCAGTTCTATAATTTTTGAACATCTTGTAAGCCTAATGTATTTTAACCTCGTTGTCATACCATGGTACACTATTTGACTTCAAAGTGTATATTTCTGGTGCAATTGAGTCAATAACTATGGGAGAGCAGAAGGGCCACATATTTTTTATTATTTGTTTCTTGGAAATTACGACTTTGAATCTCAAAATTTCGACTTCTACCTCGAAATTTCGACTTTATTCTCAAAATTTTGAGTTTCATCTCGTAATTTCGAAATTACGGTTTGACAACCGGCTTTGCTCTTGATACATGAGCTCAAATGTATAGAAGATGTAACCTTGCATCACCTTTCCTCCTGATAATTCTTATATGAGTATGGAGTTTCATACTTTCACATTCAGTTCATATAATCTCAAGTATTCCAATAAGTAGTATTTGTTGAGTTTCAAGGTGATAATGACAAGTAACTAACAATTCAAGCAGTGAGTGCTGTCATCGTCATAGAGGTGAACATATTTTTATATTCTAAAACTGTAATTTCACTATTTTTTGTTCAATGGATAATTTGAAATTTGACATTGGAAAGATTAATTTTGCAATTAAAAAAAATCTGTTTAAAATCTGTTTTTCCGAACGAATGACAACCAAGCACAAGTCGAAACTTGTGCGAGCTAAGGATTAACGGAGTCTTACCTTTTACCGTGAGATTCCTAACACAACAATCTGGAGTTTTAGAGCAGAAACCCATAAAAATATGTTTTTCCGTTAATCAGCTGTCACCCCCATATGAACGATAACTCTCAGAAGTTGAGAAACTTGTGCGAGCTAAGGACTAATGAGGTCTTACCTTTTAACGTGTAATTCCTAACACGGTCGCAGAATCATCCCAGCTTCTCTCGAAGAAAATATCTGCTCGAGGCGTGAATCGAAGACACGGTCTTTCGATTGTGAGTCGGGCGCACTACCACCGCGACCAATTCCACAATAACATCATCGATTGCCGATAAGGGCTATAAAATTTAAAAAATGTCTATGCTTTCTACACGAAATGATAAATTCATCGAAGTAGTTTTATTGTGGCTTCCAAAACATGTCACAGAGTAATTCACAGACGACATTATACGTGAAGTGAATTCATCCAAAGCTGAATTCATTTTTACATATATGGGTCAAAGTTGTTATGATTATCCTGGTGGCAGGGCATGCTCATTGATAAAATTTGATATTTTCGATTGAAGTTATTGAGTACGTCTTTATTATCTTTGTAAATAGTGAAAATATGGTATATTTTCATGAAATATGTATCAACCCTCTCGCTTCAATAATAGTCAAATTTCTAAGTGAATGTTTTTTCCATTTACAACATATCTCCCAAACTTATGAATGTATTTTGTATTTTTTCAGAGCTGTTCATCCTGCAAATATGTGGATGCATATTTATTTTTATAACTTCAAATATGTGGAGCGTAAAAAATAGTAATATCGCACCTTGAAGATGCGATATAAGAAATAGTATGACTACCAAATGATAAATTGGAGATATTCGAGGAACCTATGTTCGATCATTCATTCATTAGCTATCATGAGCATACATATAAGCCGTATGATTCACCATATTACGAAAATTCAGATGAAATATGAATTCCAATCAGTTTTGAAGATCTTATACTGAATACAGGGGACAGTTACATTTATATCGAGGGAAAGTTCACACCATCTGATGCCACGAAGCGGTGCTACCTATCCAATAACGCCTTGCCTTTCTCTTTGATGAAACTCGATATGAAATGGGTGGTGAGCAAGTCGTTGTTGTTCGAAAACCTGGTATAACTACAACAATGGAAACGATGATTCGGTTGAACACATGCAAATTCACTACTACCGATAGGATGAGGTCTTGATATGAATAAACAAGATATTTTGGATTCCGTCAGCAATGTATTCAGCGGCAAATTACCCGTGAAGTTTCTCATGGATTCCGCTTAAGATTACAATAAAGGGATATTGAATGTGAAGCAGGAGCTCATTTTGATTATAGCACGCTAATTCAAAAATTCATTCATTGGAGAAGTCGATGCAGATTTGGAAATTAATGAAATAGAATGGTGAATCAGACACATTGTGCCGGAGGATCGCCAGAAACTGAAACTATTGAATTGCATCAATAAAAATGGTAATAATGCTAAAGTGGAGGTGGCTTATCGTATGTGGGACCTTCATGAATTACCAACACTTCGTGATACATTCTCAAATATATGGGCTGTGAAGACAACCAACAGTTTCGAAAGACCACGATATATCATTATCGGCTTTCAAAATACTGATTAATCCGAAAATATATCAAAAGATGTAACTAAATTCTAACATGTGAATGTTAATAATATTCAAATATTTATTAACTCTAAAGTATACCCATATGAGCGTTGGAATCTGGAATTCGATGAGAAGTTAGACTCATTAGCCTACTATGCATATGAAAACTTCCAAGGCAGCTACTACGATGGAACTATGAGTTATCCGATGATGGATATTGACAGTTTTCGCAACAATCCATTATTCATCATCGACTGCTCCCTTCAACCCGACGCTATGGAGTCATCCACTGTCGACATCAAAATAGAATTTGAAACACGCAAGGTGAAGTTTCCAGCAAACACCAAAGTATATTCATCCTCCACGATGGTGTTTTATCTTATAATGCTCTTAATGGCTCTGTTCAGACTGGATTGTAATAAGATGTACATGACATGTACCCATATAGCAATAAATATTCCAGGAATATTTCATCAATATACATTTAAGGATATTTCACTATGCTATGAATACGCCATGGATAGATATATATTCATATATACAGTGTGTCTCCCTTCTCATCAAAACACCCCCGTACCTTCCGTAATATTTGAGGTGGAACGATGAAGCTCGCAGGACTGATGGGAATGCTCAAAATGCACCTACCACCTGAATGGGGTTGGCCAAAGTGATATACACTGTCCGACACTCGCGATGGAACACCCCCGTATCTTCCGTAATAATTGAAGTAGATTTTTTTTCTGGTTTTGACATCAAAAAATGAACGAAATTGTTTAAGAGAAACTCGACATTTGTTTTCACATAAATAATTTATTTTTCATTTTGTTATCAGGAAAGTTATTCCTACGCAATAAGAGAGAAAATGGTAATTTTGTAAGAGGAACGGAAACATGTTATCAGTGATGTTTTAGGATGGTTCATATTCTCATTTTCCCATTATTTTAAAAAAAAGGATATTTTGTGGCGAGACATGTTATGCAGTTCAAAATTCTTTTGAAGTACTACTTTCAAAATCACATTTTCAATTAAAAAATGAAACAATCAATTTCAAATGATTAAACTTTTAACAATTTTATATTTCCGTGCCTTATATGAAATTTCCCTCCAATCGAACACATTTTTCTATGCGCCTTCTATTATTTCCTCTAACCCTTCTCAGTTCTCTAGGTATGATTTCTCTACACGCTTGTATAATTCTTGCACGAAAATCTTCCTCATTTGTTAGTCTATCCTCATAAACTTTATTTTTCAAGTTTCCCCATAGATAAAAAAGATCCAGTGGAGTAAAATCTGGGGATCGTGGTGGCCATACTACGAGAGGGCTATTGGGTCCTATCCATTTCATAGGTAGATTCCTATTCAACCAAACCCTCTTTATGCCACTATTGGGAACTGGTGAACCATCTAACTGAAAAATCATGCTGTGTCTCACGTTCAAAGGTAGTTCTTCCAACACATCAGAAAATACATTTTCGAGATAATCAACGAATAGTCGTCCGTTTAAATTTTGATCGAAAAAAAAAGGGCCCGATAATATTTTCGTTCAGGATGCCACACCACACATCAACTTTCTGAGATATTTGGTCTCTACAATTCACCACCCAATTTGGATTTTGTTCAGCCCAAATCCTCATGTTCTGGGAAGATACAACACCATTCGTGGTAGAGGTATTCTCATCACCGTATAAGATATACTTTAAAAAATTCCTGTCATTGAGATAATTTTCCTGCATCCATAAACAATACTCCATACGGCGGATTTCATCTCCTTCGTGCAAAGTATGTGAAAGTTTGGGTTTGAACGCATGCATTTCATGCCTCTTCAAACAATTACATATTTTACTGCGGCTCATATTGAGTTGAAGCGATAAGTTTCTCAAAAGAATTCTAGGATCAGCTTGATGAGCCGCCAATATCGTATCATCATCAATATGTTGTTTTACAATTTTTCTGTCCTTTGTTACTTGGCCGGTGCTCACGAATAGATTATATACTTTATGTACAGTTCCAGGGTGTACAGCTACCTCCAGCGGGTGTCTTCTATTATATTCAGCGGCCGCTTCACGATAAGACCTCACCCCCTCACCAACAATTAAAACAATTTCAATTTTTGCTTGAAGTGACAGACGTGCCATGTTGAAATTTGTCAATCAAAATGAGCTTATATCAGTTGAAATGGAAACTTCATAAATATTAAAATATGAACAGGAACTCACGAGCAGAAAACAACTGGAATACAGGAACAACATCCAACACAAAAACAGGAACAGTAAACATAATGGGAAAAAAAAACACGGCAGAAACAACAGGAACAACGGTGATTCAAAGAACAACAATACTAGAAACAACAAATGCAATGAAAACTGGTCTGGGGGTTGATACAACAAGATCTTTCAACAATATTGTCAGGTTGACAGTAAATATCAATGAGCAACTGTTTTCCATGGTGATTTCAGGGCACCGCATGATTCAATAAAACTGATGTAAATCGATCCCTTCGAATGATTTCAGACAATTCTGCAAGTAGGTAAAATGATATAAATTCTACTTGTTTACCGAGTGCAATATTTTCTTTGAAAATTAACAGTTGTTTCGGTGTTGCAATGAGTATGAAGATCAATTTTGTTTCGGATGGTAAAATGTTTCCTCAATATTTTGATAAAGGACCCCGCACATTTCTTGTGAAAAATGGCTTGCCTTGATTTTGCCGAACTTTTGATATGTTGTAGTTCTTGATGTGCTGATTGAAAGTGTTCACAGCCAAAGCTCAGAATTGTACAGTTTTCGAGATGTGAACCTTTGAATATAGATTCTTTCCATTTTTTGCACTTTTTGCTCATCAATCGAGAGCTCTCACTTCTGGTTGGGATAGAATTTGGATGTTCAGCAACCAGAATTAGTTTTACGAATAATCTTTTTCAGTTATAATAGATGCCACCATCGATAATTTTTAATAAACTGCTTCACACTATCTCGATAATCTGAGAATGTGGTGCTGTGATATTTTCCTCAGATAGGCTCAAAATGGATGATGATAGCATCTCACAGCATCTGTATCTTTCATACCTGAGAGTACTCTCCAGATAGAATGAAGGGGTTCAGGTATTGAAAGCGAACTATTTGCGCCGTAATATGTTTTACCTAAAAATGGGGTGTTCCATCGCGAGTGGCGGACAGTGTATATCACTTTGGCCAACCCCATTCAGGTGGTAGGTGCATTTTGAGCATTTCCATTAGTCCTAAGAGTTTCAACGTCCCAACTCGAATATTACGGAAGATATGTGGATGTTACCATAAGAAGTGAGACAAATTCGGATTTTTCAGGACTGGAATTTTTTCATAAAAAAAGTGTTTTCGTAGTGAGTTTGTAGTCCTGATCAAGAATCTGAAGAAATTTTGAAAATGGGGTGTTCCATCGCGAGTGGCGGACACTTTGATCAACCTCATTCAGGTGGTAGGTGCATTTCGAGCATTTCCATCAGTTCTGAGAGTTTCATCGTTCCAACTCGAATATTACGGAAGATACGGGGGTGTTTCCATAAGAAGTGAGACAAATTCGGATTTTTCAGGACTGAAATTTTTCCAGGAAAAAAGTGTATTGGTAGTAAGTTGGTAGTCCTGATCACGAATCTGGAGAAATTTTGAGCCTATTTTGCCCACTAATATGTTTTACCGTAGCCACTTCCATTGAAAAATGACGGTTGAAGTGAGGTCCGCGACAAAGTGAGGACCAATATACGGACCTCACTTTGTTTCGTGAATCAAATAGTTCTAATGAGGGTCTCACTATGAAATATTGTCATTTCGCAAAAGACAAAATTGGACCTCATTTGGTATGAAAACCTGTTCACCGCATATATTTTAGTTCAATGGTTAGACGCTTGAGGTCGCTGTTCCTCCCGTATATTTTCATTCGTGTATTCGTGTATTAACGCTGAAAATAGCCGTCCGCGCGCCACTTTTACGTTGCGCGCATGGCCTCTAAGCGATTACGTAACTTGAAAATATTTTTTTTGAGGTACTCAAAGTGAAAAGAAAAATTTTAAAATTTTGTGTTATGATATAAACACCATAGAGAACTGATTCACGTTGGAATTTTTCATTAAAGTCAATTTTTCAATTATCTAGACAATTGTTAATTAATAAAATTTTTTTAAACTTTCTTTATCGTTCAAAGTGAAATGAATATTCGAATGATTACCGTGAAATTTCTTCGCTTCGTGTAGCCCTTCTCAAGTACGAAAGAAGATTGCATGATGAAAGTTCTGAAAATTTTAATATTTCGTTTATAATAATTTTTTAAAGTAAACAAAAGAAAAAAAAACACAATAATATTATAGAAAAATGTTATCTTCATTCATCATTATTTTATCTTTTTTATATCAATGAAAGACATTTATAAACTGGAACAAATAATTTTTATTTCCATTTGTTTATAATTTTTTAATAAACAAGTAGACTACTTCAAAATTTAAAGATTTTTTTTTACAATTTTATAGAGAACTGTCAATTATAATTTTATAGAATAAAAATCTCAATGATAATATTTAATTGTTAAAAATCGTTTCTCTATATATCTACTGTTTAAATTATCAGTTAGGACATTTTTTCCTCTTCTAAATTGATAATTAACAGTTCTCTACAGAATAACAGGAAAGAATTAATTAACAATTCCATCGTTTATTAACTTGACTATTTGTTATAAACAAATTCCACCCTTAGCTTTATTTTTTTTGAAAGTTATGAAAGTTACAAAAACAACCACGAGCATAAAAATGCCATGAACAATTTTTTCCATTATTTATTTGATTTTGAAAATACACTTGCTTTCAACTATTAGAGATACGACAATGAACAATCAGATAATTTTTATAGATAATTGAATTATCTTTCAAATGTCATCTTGCATATATTCTTTATTTATTGTTAATTTGTTGTTTCAGGCATTTGTTTATGAAAATTAACGATTTCCTCGAGTTTTTTCAACTATTCAGGCTCACAGCTCAGTAAATAATACGAAAATTTTGGGAATTATTATATTCCCACCTAATTGCTTATTTCTATTACACTGAATTCTAGTTTGTAATTGAAAGAATGCTTTAGACATGCAACAATTTCATTAAAAAATATAAGGACACGAAGTAAGGATGATATTGTTGAGATATGATATTTATATAACTGAAAGCAGTTTATTCGTTTCAAAGATAAAATTTTAATCGTAATATTACAATTAGCGGCGATAATATTCGTTATTATTATATCAAGAATAATAAAGCAGTAAATTTATTTTATTAATTTCGCCCTTTTCCTTTGATTTTTGGGTGGGAAGTTTTTGAAGTATGTACTTGCAATATCTAGGTTTGAAAGTGAACGTGAATTACATCGTACCACTTTAAGGGAGAAGAGTTTATCCAGCATCGCTGACGCCATTTTATGCTGATGTTGCTGAATCGACCTGAAGACTGAACTCCATTTATAAATTAGTCAGTTGCTAGATTTCATACAGTAAACATCTCTGTAATTTCGAATTTTCACAGTTTGTAATTGAAATATATTTTTTAAAAAGTGACTTTGCGTGTACGTTGATATATTTGGCGCAGTCGTGGTAGGATTATCAGAATTGTTTCGAATCGTTCGTGCAATTTTCGTTTCTACGATTAACTGATTTTCGAACTGATATCAACTTGGTGCATCGCTGTTTTGACTTTCTGTTTTGGAGTGGCTTCTCAACTACCAGAACACCCAGTCTATCGCAGACCCGTACACAGCCTGTCGAGGAGCGTATCATCGAAATTTGGGACCAACATAGCCCGAATTCGCAAGGAGCAACGGCCTGGAAAAGACAAAATTGCTTAGCCAGTCGTCGACCTTATAGAAGGATAAGTACGAAATATGCACACAGTCGCTTTCATATTTTTGTAAGTACAATTGTTCATGTCTTTTGACGATTTAATCAACAATCTTGAAAATTTGAATGTGAATTCGCCTTTAACTGACTCACATTTACTTTTAACTCCTAGTTCTAGCCAAACCACCCATTCACATACAACCAATTCTATAAATTCACCTAATAATCAATCAATAATAATGAATCAATTCAGAGCAGAATACCTTAACTGTATTCCTGAATTTGATGGTAACCCTAATGACCTCACAAGATTCCTTTCAGTTTCTTATTAGTCAATGGGCTATGCTTGAAGACTGGCAGTAAACAAATCTAAAGCAAATGGAACTTCAAACGTTCAAGCCAGTCTCTATATACCTACACAGTAGGTTTAATGGACTGACGCCTATCAGAAAACAACTACTCCCCTGGCTAATACCACGAAGGGCGTTGGATTATAGCAGACAGACGTCAGTGCAGGAATCTTCACAGAAAATGTCCTGCATATGCAATTGGCAATACAACTGAAATAGTCGACCTTCAATTATGGAACGGACACACTTGCAGACCGGTTTCGGGCTCATTAGCCACTCCTCAGGGCAAGATAGTGACCATCATCGACCTAAAGTCAATGATATTCCTCAATTGAAAATCGGAAATCTCTCAGAGTATTTCATTCCTCTTCCGAAGTTGGAGCGAACATCAAAAATGTCACTCCATCTAGTGGACGAGGTACTAACCAACTGCATATCCGTAATTTGCCCGTTGGATTATATCAGACGCCTGTCTGATATAATCCAACGCCCTTCGTGGTATTAGCCAGAGGAGTAGTTGTTTTCTGATAGGCGTCAGTCCATTAAACCCACTGTGTAGGTATATAGAGACTGGCTTGAACGTTTAAAGTTCCATTTGCTTTAGATTCCTTTCAGTTAGCGAATCAATTTTAACACAGTTTTACGACAATGCAAACCCCAATAACTTTCAGAATATTTTTTTGGTAAATTCCATTATTTCCAAATTGAACGGCAATGCCAAAACGTTAGTTAACATTCAAGGTGCGAAAGAATGGAAAGATTTGAAAGATATTCTCACTAGAAATTTTTCTGATCAACGAGATGAAGTTTGCCTCAATAGAGATCTTGTAATGATGAGACAATCTAATAATGAAAATGCTCAAAGTTTTTACGATAGATGCCTCAATATCTTGAATTTGCTTTGTAGTTTTGTTAACGTTCATGAAACTACAGATGCCGCTGAAGAACTTAAAAGAAGTTCATACCAAAATTTAGCTCCCAAAACGTTTCTATCAGGGCTTAAAGAACCTTTAGGTACTACAATTAGATGCATGAAGCCTAATTCACTCAACGAAGCATTACAGTATGTCATACAAGAAGAAAATGTACATTATTTTCAAAATTTTTCTGATAAAAACAGTACAAAAACTAACCCAATGCAAAGAATGCATCAACCTCAAAGACCTATCAATATTCCTCAACAACATATTCAAAGATATAATAATAACTTCAACTCGAACACTCCCAATAACTTTTTTCGTAAACAAATGAACTTTCCATCACAACCAGTTCAAATACAGCAAAGACCTACCCCAATGAGTACGTCTACTAGAAATACTCGAACTCAACCCAATTCAGTGAATATATCATCAAGAAATCCTAATACTGCACTACGGTCATATTTTCAGAATCGCGGACCAAGAAATTTTGTAAGCGAAGAATTATTCAATACTGAAACAAATGAGCTTGACCAACAAGTTGATACTGATCAACATAATGAATATATTGATACTGATCAATACATTGATAGTGACCAATATAATGAATATGACGAATTTCAAGAAATTAACCCTGAATGTCGAATTCAAATGATCAATAATGCAGAACGAACAGAAAATGAAAATGTAAATTTTCATTAGTCGCCTCGGAAAAATTAAAAAACCCTCAAATAATTTCATTCAACTCGTCAAACTCTAGTGAATTGTCATATATTGTTTTTCCAGAATACAATATTAAAATTTTGATCGACTCTGGTTCCACAAAATCATTTATCGATCCTGAAATTGCTTTCAAATGTTTCCCAAACTTGATAAGAAATGACCCATTTGTTGTGTCTACAGTATTTCAGAAATCCTCACATAAATACAGTACAAGCATTCCAGCATCTAAAATATTCAATTTGCCAAAACCAATGAAATTAAAATTCTTTCTTTTTAAATTTCACAATATTTTTGATGGTCTCATTGGCCTGGATAACTTAAAAATCTTACAAGCCAGCATAAATTTTGATAAGGGATATTTATTGACCCCATTCTCAAAAATTAAGCTTCTGTTTCATAAGACAAGCAATGAATTAAATCTGATTACGATAGCACCTAGATCCGAACAAGTAATCAAAATAAAAACGTCTATCTCTGACGGCGAAATAATAATTCCACATTATAAAATTCATAACTGCAAAATCCCGCAATGTCTCACTATCGCAAAACAAGGATATGCGCTGACAACTATTTTAAACAATAATACTAGTCCAGTGACATTAGACTTTTCCAAACCATTAAATGTTGAAACTTTTGATAATAATGAAATGCAAAACATTGATTTGAATAATATTAATGTATCAACTGACCACACACTAGACCTTACAAAAATTAGAACAGACCACCTTAATTCGGAAGAAAAAGCCAAAATCCTAGAAATTTGTAAAGAATATTCGGATATTTTCTACCAAGAAAATACTCCCTTGACATTTACCAGCAAAATACGACACCATATACGTACGACTGATGACGTACCGGTGTACACAAAATCTTATCGATATCCTTTTATCCATAAAAAAGGGGGTCGAAGCCCAAATTAAACAAATGCTTGCCTCTAAAATAATTAGGCCCAGTAACTCACCATGGTCGTCACCTATATGGGTTGTTCCCAAGAAGGTTGACGCTACTGGCAAACAGAAATGGAGAGTAGTCATCGACTATCGTAAACTTAACGAAAAGACGATTGACGATAAATACCCTCTCCCTAATATTCATGACTTACTCGATAAACTAGGAAAATGTCAGTACTTCACGACATTAGACCTAGCTAGCGGCTTCCACCAAATAGAGATGGAAGAAAAGGACATAGAGAAAACAGCTTTTAATACAGAAAACGGACATTACGAGTTCCTGAGGATGCCGTTTGAGCTGAAGAACGCACCAGCCACGTTCGAAAGGGTGACAGATAACATCCTAAGAGGCATACAAAACGAAAAATGTCTCGCCTACCTAGACTACATCATCGTTTTCTCAACTTCACTTCAGGAGCACATGGAAAGACTTCGATGTGTATTCCAAAGACTAAGAGAATCGAATTTTAAGATTCAACTCGATAAGTCTGAATTTCTGAGAAAAAAAGTGGCCTATTTAGGACACATAATGACTCCCGAAGGTGTCAAACCCAATCCTGACAAAATAAATGCCTTCAAAAACTTTCCATTACCCAAAACAGCAAAACAAATAAAAGCTTTCCTTGGACTGTTAGGTTACTACCGACGTTTTATTTCAAATTTTGCGAAAGTTACAAAACCATTCACCAAATGTTTGAAAAAGGGTGCCAAAATTGAGCACAATGACGAATTTTTGACTTGTTTCGGAACCTGCAAAAATCTTTTAATAAACGAACCAATACTCCAGTACCCTGACTTCACAAGAACGTTTAACCTGACAACAGACGCCTCAAATGTAGCTTTGGGAGCCGTTCTTTCGCAAGGCCCTATAGATAAAGATCTACCGGTGGCTTTCGCGTCACGAACCCTCAACGATTCTGAACAGGAATACTCAGTAATCGAAAAGGAATTGTTAGCCATCGTATGGGCAACAAAATACTTCAGACCATACCTGTACGGACGAAAATTTAATATTATCACTGATCACAAACCACTTCAGTGGTTATTTTCATTGAAAGATCCACATTCAAAATTTATAAGGTGGCGAATCAAGCTCGAAGAATACCAATTTTCGATAATTTATAAGAAGGGGAAAGTGAATACAAACGCGGACACACTTTCCCGTGTAGAAATTCATACAAAGGAAACCAGATCATTTTGGGATGAACTAGATGAAATAATAGTTGAATCCTCACGTCTGGGCAACCCAACCACTTCCTTTGGAGTACAACCTGTACCAATAAGTCAAACAGACCAAAGTTTGAACACTCCTATATATCTACCGTCCAATGGCATTCTAACGATTGGTGAACCTGTACGGGACTCAGACGACTTTTCCATGATTGTCAATATTGGTAATGACCACAATGACACAGCGAATACTGTAAACGACTACCCTATCGAAAATAACCAACCATCTATCATTAACGACCGACCATTTATCGAAAATAATCAATCAGTTACCGAAAATACTCGATCAATAACTGAAAATAACAATAAAACACCCCCTGCCAACCAAGGTGACGAAAACCATACCATTCACTCTAACGCTGATCAACATCCTATTATAAACATCCCAATTGTAGATTACGCTGTCAATTACGGGCAAAATCAAATTGTTATAACATCAGTTCTACATTCACCTGCAAAAACTAAAATAATAATTTTATTCGAAAAGAAAAAACGCATACTAGTTCAGCTTTCAAAAAATAATTTTGAAAAGGACGTAATAGATTTCATTAAAGAATATATCAGTCCTGATATTCAATACCACTTGTATTTTGAGAATCCTGAAATATATGAACCATTTTCAGTTATTCTACAAACATACTTTAAAAATTCATCTATCAAGTTTAAAAAATGTTCAAAGAAGCTGATAGATATTACGAGAAAAAATGATATTGAGGAAACCATTAAAAACTATCACGAAGGTAAATCTAATCATTGTGATATAGATGAAACCCACCAAAGAATCAAAGAAGAGTACTATTGGCCAAATATGAAAAGTTCCATACAAACTTTCATAAATGAATGTGAACTATGCCAACAATGCAAATACGACAGAAACCCTGTCAAAATGCAAATGAATGTTACTCCAACAGCCGCAAAACCATTTGAAATTGTACATATAGACGTATTTACTTTCGAAAAATCAAAATTTTCAACCATCATAGATAGCTTTCCTAAATACGCCCAATCTTATATCCTGAACGCAACGACAGGTACAGAAATCGCTAACAACTTAATAAGTTATTTTTCTCACCATGGCGTACCTAAACAAATTATTCTAGACAATGGAACCGAATTTAAAAATTCCGTAATTACTGAACTTTTAGGACTTCATAAAATCAAAGTCCACTTCTGTTCCCCAAATCACCCCCAGTCGAATGGAATTATTGAACGATTTCATTCAACTATTATCGAACATCTACGACTACTTAATACAAAAGGGTTTTCAAAAACACCTATTAAAATGAAAATGATTTACGCGATCTTAGCTTCAATTCATTCCGCTACCAAACTCAAACCAATTGATATCATAAATGGACCTCCAATGAACCATTCGATATTAAACTCGATCAAATCTTATTGAATGACTATATATCGCAACACAGGGAACGAGCAAAATTGTTATACTCTCAAATTAATGCTAGTTTAGTTAAAAAGAAACAACAAATTACTGAGAAAATTAATAAAAATAGAGACGACCCGGCAATATTTAGAACTAAACAAAAAGTTTACACCAAAAAACATCTGAGACGAAAGAACGCGAATAAATTCTTGAAACCCGAGGAAATTAAAACGACTAACAAACGCAGCAAAGGTACACATGGACAATGTAAAACGTCCACTTAGACGACTTTATTCATTCGACAACTAACACTTGCTTATCATTGCAGATTACCCGGAATCTTAGCGACACCAGATAAGATAACGTTCAAAAACCTTAAAAACAATCCTGGGTTAATTCCGGTCAAACTTGGAACTGCAAAGGTCAGAGAATATTATCATTATACATTACTATGACTTGAATCCCATCATATCAGAAATCAATAGACTTAAAATGAAATCTGAAAATCTTGTGAATTTGATATCGAAAAATTCAGAATATGAAAAAGATACGTCCAACTACTTAAAAATATTAAAATTTATGGAGACCAATGTCGAAAATAAACTGATAGAACTAATTCCTCATCCGATGAGAAATAAAAGAGGAATGATCAATGGGTTAAGATCGATTTTTAAAGCAATTGATGGCAATTTAGATGCAAGCGATGGCGAACGCTATGAAAAACTTATTCAAGAACTAAAGCAAAATCAAGATAAATTGTCATCGAACATAATAAGGCAAAATTCTCTCGCTGTCTCTCTAATTGATAAATTTAACAACACTATTCAGCAAATAAATCATAACGAGAAATTGATTGAAATAAAAATCAATCAAATTTCTGAGATAGTCAAAAATAAAGTTTATCGAGAAAATTCAGATTTCATTAAAGACATAATAAATCAACTAATTAATATGTTCAAAATTATCAACTCTATTCTACAAGACATTGAAAACTCAATATCTTTTGCAAAAATCGGAATGATGCATCCAAGTATCATGAAAACCAAAGACTTTTTACGGGAAATAACTGATGTTCAAAACAGACTGAAGAGAAATCAACTACCAGTTGAAATCAGACTTGAGAATATTATGGTGATTGAAAAATTGATAAAGGTATATTGTTATCAACTAAATAACAAGATAACATACATCCTTCGCATAACTATAACACACCCTATAGAACTGAACCTCCACCATCTTTACTCAATCCCTATACCAAATGAGAAAATGAGAAAATAAGTACCTTTTGAAAAACGAATTGTACTACTCATTTATGGGCGACTCTTGTATGAAAGTACTTCCACTATTCTACATCTGTGACCCGGCCAAAAGATGCGATTGGAAATCAATCAACCAATATACAAACGATTGGAAGAGTCAAACCAATGGATTGGACTCTTACCTACCGAAGAAACAGTTAGACTAAAATGTCACCAGCAAGAAGAAGCCATCAAAGTCAAAGGTTCATACCTAGTCGACATCCCAAATACTTGCCAGATATCGACAAATCAAGAAGTTATCATCAATTATCAGCAGATCGATACCCAAAGCCAACCCATCCTGTTTCCCGACTCAGATATACAAGAAATTTCAAGAGAGAAGTTTAACTTGAGCCTTCACCTGAACAATGTAAACTTGGATGAGCTGCATGAAATCAGAACAGGGTTCATAGAAAACCGCCCTGCACTTCAAGAAAACTCTATAAGCCATACACCCAGTGCTTGGACAATTATAGTTTATGGGATTCTAGCAGTTCTACTAGCGTATGCCATATACGAGAAGATAAGAGACATCAATCCGCCTTCCAGAAGAAGCCCCCAGGAATCCATAGAGTTGCAGAATATTCAACTTCCTCAGTAATCCTCCGAAGTTGAATCTGTGAGGGGAGGAATTACATCGTACCACCTTAAGGAAGAAGAGCTTATCCAGCATCGCTGACGCCATTTTATGCTGATGTTGCTGAATCGACCTGAAGACTGAACTCCATTTATAAATTAGTCAGTTGCTAGATTTCATACAGTAAACATCTCTGTAATTTCGAATTTTCACAGTTTGTAATTAAAATATATTTTTTGAAAAGTGACTTTGCGTGTACGTTGATATATTTCGTGCTATTCTTTTTCCTTTTCGATTTTTTGCTCTTCTTTCTCTTCTGCTTCATCATATTCTTCTTGATCTCTAGATTCTTACATTTCTTCTTCTTCTGCTGTCTCATCTGGCTCCGTGTTTCTTTTAGATTCGGAGTCTGAATCTGCTCCCAATATTCCGTTAATAATTTTTTGATGAGCTGACTTCTTTCCATTTCGTTGATCAGTGACCATGCCGTATTCGAAATCCTCTTCTCGATCATCGGAGTCATTATTTTCATATTCATCTCGATAACAAAATTGGTCTGAAGTTCAATATCCGATTTCGCATTATTTACTGAGCTGTGAGCCTGAAAATTTGTAAAAACCCGAGGACATTTTAATAAACAAATGCCTAGAACAACAAATTAACAATTACTAAAAAATATATGCCAGATAACATTTGAAAGATAATTCAATTATCTACAAAAATGATCTGAATGTTTATTGTCGTATCTCTAATAGTTTGAAAGTTATATAAGCATTAAAGTCAACAAATGGATCAGCTGGTGTAACTTTTGCAGCACGTGTATTTTCAAAATTGACTAAATAAGGGAAGAAAAATTTCTTCGATATTTTTATGCTCTTGGTTGTTGCGAATTTGTTTATAACAAATTATTGAGTGAATAAACAATGAAATTGTTAATGGAATTTTTTTTTATTATTCTGTAGAGAACTGTTAATTATGATTTTAGGAAAAAAAATGTCTTCACTAATACAGTAGACATATAAAGAAACGATTTAAAACAATTAATATTATTATTAAGAAACTATTTTTAAATCAAAATTGACAGTTTTCTATGAAGTTGATTTTTTTAATATTGTAATAGTCCATTTCTTCATAAAAGATTTATAAACAAATTATTTGGTTCAGATTATAAATGTCTTTTATCGACATGAGAACGATTAAATAATGATAAATGAGGAAAAAAATGTTCGTAACATTATTGTGTTTTTTTCTGTTTACTTTAAAAAATTATTATAAACAAAGTATTAAAATTCTCAGAAGTTTTATCATGCAATCTTCTTCTGTATGTATCTAAGAAGGGCTCCACGAGGCGAAATAATTTTACGGTAATTATTTAAATATTTATTTTACTTTGAACAATAAAGAAAGTTTCAGAAAATTTTGTTAATTAACAATTGTCTGAATTATTGAAGAATTTACTAATGGAAAATTTCAACAGGAATCAGATCTCTATGGTGTTATGAATTTTTAAAATTTTTCTATTTACGTTAAGTACTTCAAAAAAGTATTTTCAAGTTACGTACTCGTAAAAATAATGAAGATACCGTTTCGGGAGTCGGAATTTTTTTTTAGTAAATTTCCTCCTATTCAATGATCTTTTTTTCGAAATTCAAAAATATTTATAGTTTACGAACTATGAACAACAAAACCGAACACTGCTTTTTAGAGTCTTCAATTGTGTATAACTTTAAGAATATTTTATGAACTAATTTACTTTTTTTTTCACAATGATCTTGACAATAATCCGGATCGAATGAGCCTAACCACTTAATTTTAC
Organism: Leptinotarsa decemlineata; assembly: GCF_025532065.1. Classification (NCBI taxonomy): domain Eukaryota; kingdom Metazoa; phylum Arthropoda; class Insecta; order Coleoptera; family Chrysomelidae; genus Leptinotarsa; species Leptinotarsa decemlineata. The sequence continues at coordinate 18,123,108 of NW_027412533.1, forward strand.
TAAAAATATGTCCATTCAATACGAATCTAAACTTAAAGCCCAGATTAAATGATTGATTACAGTTGATACCAATGATTGTGAAATTGAAGAGACAACAAAATGGTCTTGTATTTGAATGTGAATGTATTACTGATTCAACTGATTCTATTCCATTTGTTGTTTTTGTTTTGGCATCAGTGACGTTCGAGAAAAAATATGAAGTCATAGGCAGATTCGAATTCAAGACATGCTGGCACACTATTGCTATGCCGTTTCACCACTTGTATCAGCTGTAATTTTCAATAATATTTTACATCAATTGAGTATGTTGAATTTCTCACTTCAAAGAATGGTTGAGTTTTGAATAGGTGATCGAATATATTTTTACTGGTTTTATCGCTTTTGATGAAGAGCTAAATGGAAAATTCAGCTCAATTAAAATCTCCTTCGACTTTTACATTGGTTTTTGAAAATGTTCAATTTCATCCACAAAACTGTTTCTCAATTAATAAAATAAGCGTTATGCCTCTGAAATTATAACAAAAATGTTGCTGTCGTTTTTATGTATTTGGCATTGGACTACTAGAAATAATCATTGGCTTCTTCTGAGTAGGGTCTGTTACTAACTCTCTAAGCCACACCTGGGAGCATCATGGCTATTTGTAGTTCCGCCAGCCATGTTACGTAGGAGAATCAATCCACCTTCAATTAGATAAATAATAAATGGGGGAGAATCTGAAAGCAATTATTCATTTAATAATTAATAACGAAGTTTGACTTCGTGATAATTAGCTATTGAAAGTATGGTTCGAATTCTCTGTCTATATACTGGGTACCAACGAAATCATATATAACACATGTGGCCATTTCTATCGAATATAGCATGATGTCACATACAGAAATATTGTCAAACTCGATGTAGGATGCTAACGTCGAAGTTTGCTTGGTTTTTGAATAAAAGTTTTCAAACTGAAGTTTTTGATTCACCCACGTACTTTTTATCAATTTTGTTTAAACGCCATTGTTTATATCATTTATCTCGAAAATCTAAATAGAAATTAGTATTTTTTGAACTTCGACTTCGAAATGACTCTCTTATACTACAAAAAGGTGTCGCAGATAGCAATCAGTTTATTTTTTTCTGCGAGTGAAAAAGTGAAAATGTCAAAGCTCTCATTATGGGAAAATAACTTCATAAAAATTACACTTTTCACCGGTACAGATAAATGGACACCACAGTTTCATTTTTTGTAGTAAAAGAGGTACACTTCGATGTCGAAGTTCAGAAAATACCATTTCCTATTTAGATTTTTGAGATCAATGAAGTGAAAATTGGCATATAACAAAAGTCCCTAAAGAGTTCGTTGATAAGTGAAAAATTTCAATTGTTGACTTTTATTCAAAAACTGAGAAAATTTCGTCGTTAGTTTCTCTTCATATCGAGTTGTTTGACGTCATAATACCGCCATATTCAAATAGAAATGGCCACATTGTTATATCGTTGAAAAAAAAATTATTTCTGATCAAATGGTTGAAAAAATATACAGAGTCCCATTGGACTCTGCCAGCTACAGAGTAGCTTTCAACCATTTGTAATTTGTACCTTCACGAAGTAAAAACAATTCTAGAGTTCAGGTTTGTTAATTAACAGGGTTTTTATGTTAACCTTCAGTTCATAAAAAATTATTAACTAACAAATGCATAATTAATGGAAAATTGAGATACAATTTTTTTTATCGCGGATTATTGTTCATTGACGTATTTGAAAACTATATGAATTTTTTCATTCCTCAATTTTCATATTCAATATGTTAAAAGACAAAGTTTTTTGCTGTGCCAGATTGACTCCCCGTAGGTGAAAGCCAGGCTACCCGTTTTTGGCTCTAGTTTCAGGGCTCTGTAAAAATTATAAATAATAGAGGTACTGCTCCGGAAGGCGAAACTTTGTTTTAGCATATTTGATGATCTTTTTTGATCTTCTTTTGAAATTGGAAAATTCTGAGTACTATTCGAGATATTCAGTAAAAAACAAACCTCAATTTTTTTTAACCTATTTGTTTATGACTTTCGTAATTTGTTTCAGTGCCTTTTCGAACTCATCCTTAAACTTTCTACGTGACAATATGAATATAATGACACCTTGATCGTAAATTTCGGAAACTATATAAAAATTTTAGGAGAAAATGGTACATGAACTAGACTATTGATCTCATTCCTGCCAAGTCCCTTGGTACTTTCATATTTTGGAATCCACAACCGGTCCAAAACCTCGTTATTTATGTTTTTCTGTCCATCCTGAAAAATATATTTGTGAAACTGAAATACTCAAAACATGAACAACATGTATTTTTTAGTTTATTTTGATCAAAACTAACTTAAATTACGCAGTAGTTTCCACGACGCAACAATCAAACTTTCATGAATCTTCGCTAATATACATTTATCTCCTATCCATTTTACATCCATCTGTTTCACATGTAGAAAACTCGGCAACGTTTAATGGACCTCACTTTGCCTTTATGATGAATTAGTACGTGTATATATGTCCTCACATTGTTAGGATCTTTGAAAAATATATACGGACCTCACTTCACTAGGAGAATAGTACAGTCCTCACTTTGTAGATGTATATTGAAGAAAAATAAATAATTTTCTATTCAGATTTTTACGAGTATATTTTCCATTTTTCTCTTGGAAAACAAGAGAGGCCGCGGCTAGGTTAAAAGTTAGATCATTCCCAGTCAACTCCTTCACCCGGTCCTCACTTGGTTAGGACTGAACTGTGTCCTCACTTTGATAGCTGGCGGTATATATATATATATATATATATATATATATATATAATATATTATATATATATATATTATAATATATATATATAATATATATGGCTGGATGATATCTTCAGTAAGTTGATTCCGCTTTGGCATTGTTGTTTAAGGTGACTGATGTAAGCATCCCAATTCACTTTTTCATCGAAAACTATCCCGAAAAACTTGAGTTCTTTCACAAATTCAATCTGCTCACCATACACTTTCAGGATTGGTTATGTTGTAGGGGGTCGTTTAATAAATAACATATACTTATTTTGTACTGGAGAAAGTGAATCCATGTTGGGAGGACCATTGTTCAAGTTTGCTGATGTCGGTTTGTAGGAGTTCAGATGCAGAGGACACTGGTTCATTACCAAACATTAAATTTTTATTTCTTTTTTTTTTTTTGTCTTTCATTACTTTGTTTCACACTTGTAAATATGGTTTAGGGTGCATTTACAATTTATGCGGGCAAATAATTTAAATTGTTGTTTTTCAAGAACCTTACTTTGATGAAATCCTACTACTTATTCCTACTATTCAAATCTACTCATGCCGATCCTGTCCTCTTTTTTTGTTTTCCTCGAATTTGTCGTTCCGAAATATATTCAAGGAGAGGAGCAGAGAGACGAAAAACCTTCGTCGTCGTGATTGGGTGTAAAAACTGCAATACAATTACGTCGTGGTGCGAACCCACAGAGTTACATGTGCGATTTTTCCTTGTCTAATAAGGAACTTCCACTCCTACCATACATCCTTCTGCCATACTACATCAAACAAGGTGAGTCAACTTATTCATTTTGCAATTGATTTTTTTATTCGTACTTTTATTACGCAAAGTTTGAGATCAAAACAAATCTCAGTGGTGAATCTGCGTCCCTATTTCATACACCGAAAAAACGTTCATGGTCTTCTTCGAGCCGGATGTAGTTTCTCAACATTTAGATTTGTAGTTTCAAACTTTGCAATAATATAAATTTTGAATGCAACCTAAATTTTTCTCGCGAAATAGCTAGATATATTTGATTTATTATTGTTTGCAACTTTGCATTTCTTCATAAACATTTATCTTTTTTTTTGCGTTCCAACCTCACAGTTCAGAAAACCATCGTTTCTGAGAGTTGGCTGACGTTTTTTCGCGCATTTTTTGTACTGGTGTTTTGGGTCAGATCTTTGTTATTTCAACAGGTCCGGCATTGAATTATTTGTTTTGAAATCAGATTCATTTGATTTAACTATGAAGAATTCAAATGATAAGCTTGCTCGTACACGAGCATTGCGTTCTATTGCTCTTAGTCATTTTAAATGGATTGAAGAATCGTCAAAAAATGTTGATGACGAGGAACATAAAAATAAGTTCAAAGTCAGCTTTCGGAAGTTGAAAAAGGTAACCAAAGATTTTGAGAAACATCATAATATGCTTATTACTTTGATTGCCAATGAAGCGGATGAGTTGATTACGGAAAATAAAATATTCGACGATTTCACTAGGAGATGTGATGAGGTGGAAACTATTTATTTTGAATTGTTTGAACTCCCTACGGAAGAACAATCTGAGACAACGCTTCCTTCTGCCTCAAATAGTACTCTGATGCATTCTAATGACGTTTGTTGTTTGCCTAAATTGAAGTTGAAAACATTTTCCGGTGACATGACAGAATTTCCTGCGTTTCATCAAATGTTTATGTCCTCTGTTCATGTGAATCGTTCAATTTCTAACGTAGAAAAATTCAATTACTTGATATCTGTTTTGAGTGGTGCGGCACTGGAATTGATTGACGACATTCCAGTTACATCGGCTAATTACACAACACAACAAAGTTTTTGTTTCGGGGTTGAAATTAGATGATTTTAATGTATTTCCACGTGTTAAAACCGGAAGTGACCATGAAAATTATATATTAGCTCTTGTTTTCAAGATATAGTATCATTATATTATATATATGTATATTGAGTTTTCAACAAATGAAATATTTCATCACCAACAGTTGATACACATGTTTGTTTACATAACACCCCTCTCATCATCTGTTCTTAAGTAGTAAACATAACCTATGTGAGTTTGTCAATTGTACGCACGTGGTTGCTATTGAAATTATCGTGTGAAGTTGATTGATTTTTAAATTAATTTAAGTGCTGATCTGAAATGCCTCGAAAGTGTGTGAATTCTGTCGATAGCTTTTGCTATATATGTGGTGAAATAACATTTAAGGCTCAGAAACGTAAAATGACACCAATCGTTAAGACAGCCTATGAACATTATTTTGGTGTGAAAGTTGGGGACCAAGATAAATCATGGGCTCCTCATATATGTTATAATTCTTGTTCCGTCATATTGCGAGAATGGCTGAAAAATAAAAACCGGGCAATGGCTTTTGCAGTACCTATGGTTTGGCGTGAGCCTACCAATCATACAGACGACCGTTATTTCTGCTTAACTCCTCCCATTAAGCAAGGTTTATCTATGAAGAAAAGAGGAACGGTTAAATACCCTAATCTCCCATCTGCTCTTCGGCCTGTACCACACTCAGACAATTTGCCAGTCCCTTCTCCACCCCAAAATTATGAAATTTTAGAGGAAGGTGATGAAGACTGTTTAGAAGGAGCAACCCATCTTTCTACATCCTATGACCCTGATTTTGAGGTAAGCGATAGGTCTAGTGATCCGCACAGAATTAGTCAAGCAGAGTTGAGTGACCTTATAAGAGATCTTCGCTTGTCTAAGGAAAAGACTGAGCTGTTAGGGTCAAGACTACAACAGTGGAATCTTCTAAAACATGATGTGAAAATATCTCAGTGTAGGGATGCTCCAGAAGTGTTTTATAAAAGACAAGCTAAACGACAGCGATCTTACAATGAATCGGATGGACTTAATTGAAATTTGGTGGTACAAACTTCTTTTATTTGTCAAAACACTAAGAATAATGTTTTTTTTTATTAATTTTGTACTTAAAATATTCTAAAAGAAACAACAATATCGTTTTATGTACTTTCACTTTTCACGTATAGTATAACTACTCTTTAAGATTAAGTACTGTGTATCTCAAAAACTAGAGCTAATAAAAATTTTTCATTGTTATTTTCGTTTTTATCACCCCAAAATTAGTAGAAATTGACTAATCTAGTGTAGGAAACATTAAAAAAATATTTTTTGTTGTGTTGTGTTATCAATCAGCTTATAATCTTCTCCTAGAACGATACAACAATAAACGGGAACAAGCTTTTACTCACTGGAGTAGAATAGAAGCCTGTCAAGCTTTGCGTACTGAAGATGCAACTTCTTTACGAAACTTAATTTTCACTTTAAAAAAAAATATTTCTGTTTTGAGAATTATGGGTTTAGAAACAGATAAATGGGATTTCATTTTATCGTATATGTTGCTAAATCGTTTAGATTCACATACTCGTAAATGTTTTGAACAAAAACATGCCTCGAATGCTATTCCCAAATATGATGATATTCAATCATTTTTGGAAAAACAGTGTATTGCTTTGGAATCTGCAGCTGAAACTTCTAGTAAGCTGTTGAATTTACCAAAAAATAATAATAAATGCATTACTTCTAGTTCATCCTGCAAAAAAAACAGTTTCAATTCAGCTCAAAATAAATCAGCTTTCCTTGTTCAATCTCACAAACAGTATAAGTGTTTTTGTGCTCAGATGATCATATTATTTTTCATTGTCCAATTTTCAAATCGAAAGGTCCTAAACAGAGATTTGATATCGCTAAACAAAATAAAGCATGCATAAATTGTTTGGCCACTTCTCACAACACTTTGCAGTGTTCCTCTACTGGACGATGTAAAGTTTGTAAAAAATCACATCACACCTTATTGCATTTTGAAAATAAATTAAATACAGATTTGAATCAGAATTCGAATTCTCCTGATCCGTCAGGTTCTCGTGCAAACAATGAGGAAATTCCTCAACTTTCTCGAGTTGGGATGTTACTCAACTCTAATTATGAGGTACTATTATCTACAGCGATGCTCAAAATTAAAGATAATTTCGATCAGTGGCTAACTGTTTCGTGCCGTGCTTGATTGTGGAGCGCAATCTTCATTTATTAGTAGATCTTTAGCCAATAAATTGGGTTTTAAAAAAGTCTAAAATATCCATGTCATTACAGGGGTTGGGAGAAATGTATTCATCTTCTCAGTCGGGGGTCAGTTGTACCATTTCATCATTGACGCAACCTGAGTATTGTTGTACTTTGGAATTTATAATTATAGACAAAATTGGTGATGAACTTCCTTCGACATCATTTTCAAAATATGAGATGCCATTCACAGATCATCTTAAATTAGCTGATCCTGATTTCAATAAAAAATCTCGGATAGATTTATTATTAGGTAATGACATTTTTCCTTATATTTTGAAAGAAGGAAAAGTTTCATTGGGGGAAAATAAACCGGTTTATCTGAATACAGTTTTTGGATGGATTGTTATGGGTAAAGTACCTCAAATATCTGCTAAATGTGATACTATCAAAGTTAATTCATTTTTTACTAAAGTATCAAATCCAACATTGGACAATATATTACAGAAATTTTGGACTTTAGAGGAGGTTCCCGATATTAAGGTCATTTCGTCTGAAGATAGATTTTGTGAAAATTATTTTATCAAAACTACTACTCGCTACCCTGACGGCAAGTAGTTTCCCTGCCCTTCAAATCAACAAATCTGGATTTTGGAAATACCCGAGAGATTGCTTTACGGCGTTTTCTTTCTTTGGAAAAACGTCTATCTCAGGATAAAAAATTATGTCTTTCGTATTCAAATGTTTTGAGTGATTATTTACAAAAAGGTCATCTCATCAAAGTACCACCTCCTCCGGTAACTGATTTGACTGATTATTTTTACATCCCTCATCACGCTGTCATAAAACATGAATCTTCGACCACTCCTCTTAGAGTTGTTTTCGATGCATCTAGTCATTCCGCGAATAAACCATCGTTAAATGATACTTTATATGTGGGTCCAAAGTTACAAAATGACTTGGTCAATTTACTTCTACGTTTTCGGTTACATTTGTATGTATTCACATGTGATATCGAAAAAATGTACCGAATGATTTGGTTAGCAGAAGAACATCGTAAATTTCAGAGAATACTGTGGCGATTTTCACCTTCTGAGCCTATTGCAGATTACCAACTCAATACCGTTACATTTGGAGTTGCTTCTTCACCGTACTTGGCAATACGTACCCTACATCAGCTTGCCAATGACTATTTAGAATATCCTCTGGCTTCAGAAGTTTTAAAGCATTCAATATATATTGATGATATTCTGGATGGTCATAATTCATTAAAAATCTGCAGTACGATGAAAAATGAAATAATTGAATTGTTGCGTAAAGGGGGTTTCGAAGCTCATAAATGGGCTAGTAATTCTCCAGAGCTATTACATGATTTACCTGAGTCATATAAACAAAATATAGATGTTTGTTTGGATTTGGAAAATAATATAACCAAAATTTTAGGATTACGTTGGAATCCCATCAAAGACTTATTTTTTTATTCTATTACAGCTGATCAAGATAAAATATGTACAAAGCGTAACATTTTATCCGAACTAGCCCGTATATTTGATCCCCTGGGTTTTTTGACTCCAGTAACATTCTTTGCGAAATTGATTATACAACGTCTTTGGTCGATGGGTCTCGGTTAGGATGATCGACCCCCTATTGATGTATCGAACAAGTGGGAAATGTTTAAGTCCGAACTACCTAAACTCCGGGAAATCAAAATACCAAGACAAATTATTACATTTGGTGGGAAAGCATACGAATTAGTCGGATTTTGTGACTCATCTCTTAAGGCATACTGTGGAGTCGTTTACGTTAGAACAACTTTTATCAATTCTGAAGCTAGAACTTATCTCGTGTGTTCAAAGTCCAAGGTTGCACCTTTAAAACCGGTCACAATACCTCGATTGGAACTTTGTGCCGCAGTTCTTTTAGCAAAACTAATGGAGTTTCTTCTAGATACTTTCAAAGACAAGATTCGTTTTGAAAATATTTTTGCCTTTACCGATAGCTCGGTTGCTCTTCAGTGGATCAAAGGTTCACCCCATTGTTGGCAAACATTTGTAAGCAATCGGGTATCTTTTATCCAGGAGCGACTTGCACCTAGTTTATGGTACCACATTTCTTCGGAATTGAACCCCGCTGATGGTGGTTCACGTGGTATATTTCCAAGTGAAATGATTAATATTACTTTATGGTGGAATGGGCCCCCCTTTCTGGAAAATCCCATTCACACTTGGCCTTTGGATAAATTTGTATCCGTGAAATCGGCAGATATTAATAAGGAGAAACGAAACATTGTTTTGAATATTATCGTGGAGAAACATTTCATTGATAATCTTATAGAATAATTCAACTCATTTTTTAAAATTAAAAGAGTAACTGCACTCGTTTTGCGAGCTATTCATAATTTCAAGAATTACAAATCTCGAAACACTGATTACCTCACCTCTCTTGAGCTATACCATGCGGTTGTTTGCTTAATTCGACATATTCAGTCTATATGCTTTGTTAAAGAGATAGGTTCAATAAGGAATGGTGTCCCACTTTGCAAATCTATTAGGTCATTGAGTCCGTTTATTGACGATAAAGGCTTGCTACGGGTGGGTGGAAGGATTTCTCATTCCGCCGCTTCCTATGATAAAAAATACCCCTTTCTTCTGCCAAATAATTCTAAATTCACCAACTTGCTAATAAATGAGGTTCATATTAATTATTTACATTGTGGCATACAATCCACTAATTTTTCTTGTCACAAAATTTTGGATAATTTCTGCAAAAAAGGTTATTCGAAAGGTACTGAGTAAATGTTACATTTGTTGGAAAACTCAACCCAAACCTTTACAGCCTCCAATGGGTAATTTGCCCAAATTCAGAATTTGTCAAGCCAAGACATTTTCCAATGTGGGAATTGATTTCTGTGGTCCCTTTTCTCTAAGAGCCTCTCGTTTGCGAGGAGCAAAAATACTAAAATCCTATGTCTGTTTATTCATTTGTTGTGCGACTAAAGCTGTTCATCTTGAACTTGTATCAGATATGTCCTCCGAGGCCTTTCTGGCTGCTTTACGTAGGTTTATTGCCCGAAGAGGCACCTGCTTGAACATATACTCAGATTGTGGTTCTAATTTTATAGGAAGTGAGTCATATTTACGTCAGATATTTGCAAAATCCGCTAGATCTGAGTCCATCTCATGGCATTTCAATCCCCCTTATTCTCCTCATATGGGCGGAATTTGGGAGGCTAACATCAAATCTTTCAAAAACTCATCTCAAACGTATCGTTGGCAATCAAATTCTCACATAAGAGGAATTCAACACCGTAATCATTCAGATAGAGTCAGTGATGAATTCCAGACCATTGTGTTCTATTAGTACAGACCCTAATGATCTGGCAGTGCTTACACCTGCTCATTTTCTTACATTAGAGCCTCTTTCAGCTTTACCGGATCCTGATGTATCTCATTTGACGATCAATCGTTTAAATAGATGGCAATTATTACAAAGACTTCATCGTGACTTCTGGAAACGATGGCGCCTTGAATACTTACATACTCTACAACAAAGATATAAATGGACTAAACCACTTGAAACTATTACTCCAGGAACCATGGTTGCTATTCAAAATGATAATGCTAATCCTTTAGATTGGCTAATGGGCCGAGTAACTGAATTAACTTTAGGTACTGACGGGGTCCCTCGTGTTGCTATTGTAAAAACTACAAAAGGTCTTATTAAAAGACCTTTAGTTAAATTATGTCCTCTTCCTGATTACGATGACTACTTCTGAAAATACGCTAAGTATTTTCAGGGGGGTGGGAAATGGTTCATTACCAAACATTAAATTTTTATTTCTTTTTTTTTTCTTTCATTATTTTTGTTTCACACTTGTAAATATGGTTTAGGGTGCATTTACAATTTATGCGGGCAAATAATTTAAATTATTGTTTTTCAAGAACCTTACTTTGATGAAATCCTACTACTTATTCCTACTATTCAAATCTACTCATGCCGATCCTGTCCTCTTTTTTTGTTTTCCTCGAATTTGTCGTTCCGAAATATATTCAAAGAGAGGAGCAGAGAGACGAAAAACCTTCGTCGTCGTGATTGGGTGTAAAAACTGCAATACAATTACGTCGTGGTGCGAACCCACAAAGTTACATGTGCGATTTTTCCTTGTCTAATAAGGAACTTCCACTCCTACCATACATCCTTCTGCCATACTACATCAAACAAGGTGAGTCAACTTATTCATTTTGCAATTGATTTTTTTATTCGTACTTTTACGCAAAGTTTGAGATCAAAACAAATCTAAGTGGTGAATCTGTGAATCTATATAAGTAACAATATAACGTTCAGACACGTTATATTGTTACTTATATATATATATATATATATATATATATATAGAACAAGGTCATCAGCATATAGACCACTTTCGCTTGGCGACTCGATTCCCTCGCAAATATCATAAATAGCTATTAGAAATGAGGTTACACTCAATATGGATCCTTGTGGAGTTCCACTCTGTTGTATTTTTTTATCCGATAAAGTGTTGTTTGCTCTCACACGGAATGATTGGTTGCTCAAAAAATTCGATACAAACGCTAGCAGGTTCCCATCTATCCCCCAAACTTTTGATTTCTTCATGATATTATATCTCCATGCTGAGTCGTTTGCTCTACATATATAAAAAAAAAATGTCAATAACATTACGTTTTGTCGCAAAAGCTTCATGAACACTCGTCTCGAAATTAACTATATTGTCTGTTGTGGAACGGTTTTTACGGAAACCACTCTGCTGGGGTAACAGAAGATTGTTCGTTTCTAGATAAAATTGTAGTCTTCGGTTCAGCATCTTCTCAAGTAGTTTACTCATTGTACAGGTGAGCGAGATAGGTCGATATGAATCGGGGTTATTCGTGGATTTATTCGCTTTCAGACTTGGAATTATAGTTGCCATTTTCCAGTTATCGGAAAAACATCGAGATATGAAAAAACATTGAAAATTCTCATAAGATGTATTTTGGTAGCTTTGGATAGATAGGAGAGGAGGCTATAGGGAATATCATCATATCCAGCGGCTGATCATATGATGATTAGTTCTCTTTCTGCGGTTGCTTTGTGTTCACGGAATTCTGTGGTATGATTGTTATTACTCGAATGATCTTGAAACACTTCCCCAAGTAAGTTGGAAACTTCTTTTTATTTTCGATGGAATTTCCGACGTCATCTAAGTAAGTTTATATTTTGGGGTATTTTTCTGCCCTTTATTTTATTCCATACGTCAGTTATAGTGGTGGAACTATTTATGTTAGACACATAACTTTCCCAGAATGTCTTTTTACTTTTTCCAAAAATATACTTGATTGAGCTCGTAGTTTCTTGAATTCCTGAATATTTTCCAGAGTATTTTGTTCCTTCAATCTGATGAAGGCATTTTTTGTGAGTTCATTCGCTTCTTCAAATTCTTTTTTCCACCAGGGTACCGGTCAAATGAGAAGTTTTACCAATTGCTTGTGTTGCTGTTTCAATTATTGTATGAATGAAATTGTGCACTATTTCATTTATATGCGCCTCGTCCTCGATTTCATATGGTGTAATATAGTCCGCCAGATGAGAATAAATTTTCCAGTCAGCGTTGTTAAGTTTCCATCTCTGTGGTACAACTGGGGGTTCGTTGAATATTTTATTGTGTTCCATAATAGGAAAGTGTTCGCTGTCGTTAAGGTCAGGAAGGACTTTCTAAGACAGTGAGGCAGTTAATGTAGGGTCACACAGTGTTAGATTAAGAACTGAGTGTTCCAGTTTTTGCGTTGAATCCAGTTTTTGTTCCACTGTTTAAGAGTATCATTTCTGTTGTGTCAATAACATTTTCTAACGACCGCCCCCGTATGTTGGTGGTGTCATTTCCCTATAACTCATTGTGTGAGTTGAAGTTACCAAGGATGATACATGGCTTTGGTATCTGTTTGAATAAATCACTGACCTTCTGTTCTACAATAATGGTGTTGGGAGAAAATATAGATGTTGCAAAAATTTATATTAACTGGTCCTTTGGTAGACACTGCTACAGCTTCCAGATATGTGTCCAATCGAATTTGCTTTGTCTGACTTTGTCTCACCGTCTTACAACGCGCATCTGATAAAGAAAACAGTATATAAAAATTTCGGAAGCTATTCCTCTTGAAAAATTGTACGAGATGCAGAAGAGGCACATATTCAAATTGAAAGAAGTATATTTTTAGGAGGAAATAATTTTTTGGGAAGGAAAGATTCGTTTTGATGCAAAAAAAGAAATAGCGAAATAGTTGATTTTTTGACTATTTTATGCAGATTTTCGGCACCATGAAATTTTCAAATGTCATTATGATTCATTATCAATCGGTGTAGTGGTGAAAACCTATTAGATAACCAATCTGTGTGATAATAATGATATTTTCATCAATTACCTACAAAGTCCACTCAGCATATTCCAAAACAGCGCTGTTGAGAGCATGAGCTCTATGAAAACTACAAAACTTCATTCAATTTTCTTCAGTGGACACTTTTTGATATGACATTATTTTTCTCAGCTCTTTTCTTTGTGCCACGGTCAGACTATGGTTTAGTCTGAAACTTATTCATTTCAATAATGATTGATCTGGAAAAATGAATAACTTTCAGGAGACTTGATGATTTTGATTCTTCAAGGATACAAACGCTTTTCATCACATAACATCCTCAAAGTTTCGAAAGACACAAATGATAGTTTATGTATCGAAAGTGACAGGAGACGTGTGAAAATGATCTCCAATTGTCGGTGTTCATAAGTTGACTCTCAGTTATGATATGCATCTGTCAGTTTATACATTTTTCAGAATGTAACAAAATGGGTGGAAACAATTTGGTAATTTTTGTAACATTCTGTTACTGAAGGAACAACATTGGAACACCATTGGTTACATCTGTGTATTGCCATTGATCGATTTCACACTAGAGCTAACTGAATACTATCAATTTGAGTCGAAGAAAATGCAGCATCAGCATAACATTAGTATTAGAAAAATATGATTGATTATTCAATGAAAATGGTTGGAATTAATAATATTTCGATACTCGGCTCATTTCAGTTTCTTTTCCATTATTTTCAAACGCATTATCTATCGTAAATAGCTGTAATTAGCTTCATTATTTCACGAAAATTATATGATTAGAGCTCTACTGATATGTGGGTCATTAGTAGGTGACTATATATACTATTTAATTACTAACAACCCTTGGACATTTGCAGTGTTCAGATCAAAATGCAAAAAATTTCACTCGCAATTATCACTTTTGGTATGAGTTTCTTCTCTTTGAAGTTTACTCTAACGAAAACTCTGATAGCATGTGATGAATTCAAATATTTATATCAGAAAAATAAAAGATCACTGTTTCAATAATCCAAATGGAGAATAATATAATACTGTAAGTATTCGTTTTCGAAGAATATGTATCGCGATATGAAACGTCTTCCTATGATTGAAATGTCTAGAACTGTCGAAGAATACAAGGGTATACCATGGAATGTATGGTGAAAATCATTAATTAATTTCATTTTTTTCCCCATTATGTCTCAATAATTTATCTTATTTGTACGAGGATTGATGTAGAATTCAAAAAGTTGGTTGAAAAAAGTTTCGGAAATTTTCTCTTCAAGAACGCCATCTAGTTCGAAGGGTATTGAGTTGAATCTAGAACGGATAGGCAGCTCTGTGTCACTTACTCCTTCTGATAGTTTCAACTGGACTTAGTCAGTTGAACACTTCTCGTAAGTATCCATAGTAACTTCCCTTTGATTTTCCATAAAAAGGATATTGATATGAAATTCTTACTCGCTAAATAAAAATTCAACCAGTCAACTCTAACAATATACATTATGAGGTGAGGAATACACCTTTTATTTATGTCAGTTCATTCAGAGATGTCCAATGCACATTTATACTCAACTAGTGGTAATTGAACTACTGAATACGCATAAGACTTCGTTGGATGAACTCATCATTAGATGTTCTTTGTTCAAAGTTCTATTTCCATTCAAAAGGACACAATTTACCTCATACACACTTCATTTATCGAATTTTGATTGTTTACTCGGCTTTTCAAATGAACCAAACTCTGTGAGATTTTGATCCAATAACTTGAACATAGTTCGATGTGGTTGTCGTCTTTCGGATACAAGTTTAAATACATTTACGATGTCTTAACACTGTTTCTATCGTATTTGTTATAAATTTGTATCATATCTCTGTTTTCTTCATTCGTGAAAGTAATTTTTCATAAAAAATTGAATGAATTTATATATAACAATTTGAGTGTAAAAAATTGAAAGTCAAATTTCGAAACATCAAAGTCAAGGCCTATTGTGATAAGAATTAATGTTATCAATATCTCCAATTTTTCGAAAAAGAATGATAACTCATGAATAATCATTGGAAAGGAAAAATCTGGTTCTATTCAAATGGAAAGAATACATTGTAGGCCCATAAGAAAACATAGAGTTGATGATAGTGGCAGGAGACGAAACGTCAGATATCAATTCTGAAAACACCATTATGTAGCAGGGAAAAAGTGGAATGTGAAAGTGCGATTCATTTTCGAATCCTTCGGAAAATGAAGCCAGAAAAAATAAAAAGCATTTTCCGAAGTTTTTATTTTTTCCGAATATCTCCGGATATATTCGGAATTTCAGAATTTTCTCAACGGCGTATTGTATATACATATATATATATATATATATATATATATATATATTATATATATATATATATATATATATATATATATATATATATATTATCTCACACGAATTTTCAAAAATATTGATAATATAAAAATTGCACACAAACCTATTTTAACAATTAATTCCCTTTTTTCAAACCTAAAAGATAAAATCCCAATAAAATTTTAATCTCAATTGGTTTATAGTATCCCTTGTATAAGTTGCCGTTATCGGATCTAGAGACAATTAAGTTAGGATTATTTTTCAGAAAAAGTTTTGTTTTTGAATATAAATTGTGGAAAAAAGATGAAGAGGAATGTTTAGAAAAGTTTACATAATTTGTAATGACATTAGTAGAACGTGAAATGGTAAGTTGACCTACTTGTGGATCAGAAATATTCGAAGTTATATTATCAACATCAGCTGATGAGTTTTGTAATGAAAAACTTTGCCTATTATAGGCTCTACACTAAATTTGGACCCAAAGCCAGAAAGTTAGAGTTATCATCCGGGATGGTAATGCTAGATCATTTTTCATCCATACAGGTTGTGTATTTAATTTATAATTATTTTGAGAAGTATGTGATTTAATAATTTTTTTG